>NW_016809534.1:0-32358 GCF_001698545.2 Rhinopithecus bieti | reverse complement strand
CCCTTGATTTCTTTCTCTTGCCTGATTGCCCTAGCCAGAACTTCCAACACTATGTTGAATAGGAGTCACCACTCCTATTTAACATAGTCCTGAAAGTCCTAGCCAGAGCAATCAGGCAAGAGAAAGAAATAAAAGGTATCCAAAAAGGAAAAGAAGAGCTCATGTTAACTCTCTTCACTGACAATATAATTCTGTACCTAGAAAATCCTAAAGATTCCACCGAAATGCTCCTAGAACTGATAAATGACTTCACTAAAGTTCCAGGATACAAAATCAACATACAAAAATCAGTAGAATTTCTATACATCAATAATGTTCAAGCTAAGCTCCAAATCAAGAATGCAATCCCATTTACAAGAGCCACATACACAAAATAAAATACCTAGGAATACATCTAACAAGGACGTGAAAGATCTCTTCAAAGAGAACTACAAAACATTGTTGAAGGAAATCATAGATGATACAAACTAATGGAAAAACATTCCATGCTCATGGATTGGAAGAATCAATATCATGAAAATGGCCATACTGCCCAAAGCAATCTGTAGGTTCAATGCTATTCCTATCAAACTACAAATGTCATTTTTCATAGAATTAGAAAAAACTATTCTTAAATTCACGTGAACCAAAAAAGAGCTTGAATATCTAAAGCAATCCTAAGGGAAAGAAACAAAGCCAGTGGCATCACACTACCCAACTTCAAATTATGTTATAAAGCTACAATAACCAAAACATAATGGCACTGGTATAAAAACAGACACACAGACCAGTGGAACAAAATAGAAAATTCAGAGATAAAGCCACACACCTACAACCACCTGATCTTTGACAAAGTCAACAAAAATAAACAATGGGGAAAGAGTCACCCTGTTCAATATATGGTGCTGGGATTGCTGGCTAGCCATATGACGAAAAATGAAACTGGACCCCTACCTTTCACTATATTATAAAAAATAACTCAAGATGGATTAAAGATTTAATTGTAAGACCTCAAACTATAGGAATCCTAGGAGAAAGCCTAGGAAATACCATCCTGGACATTGACCTTGGGAAATAATTTATGACCAAGTTCTTAAAAGCAATTGCAACAAAAATTGATAAGTGGGACTTAATTAAACTAAAGAGATTCTGCACAGAAAATAGAAAACAAACCAACAATCATCAGAGTAAAAGACAACCTACAGAGGGGAGAAAATATTTGCAAACTATGCATTTGACAAAAGCCTAATATCCATAATCCATAAGGAACTTACACAATTCAACAAGCAAAAAACAAATAACCCCATTAAAAAGTGGGCAAAAGATATGAATAGACACTTCTCAAAAGAAGATATACAAGCAGCCAATAAACATATGAAAAAATGCTCAACATTTTTCATCAGCATTAATCATCAACAAAACTCAAATCAAAAGGCAAATCAAAACCACAACAATCAGAATGGCTGTTATTAAAAAGTAAAAAACAAACAAATGCTTGCAAGGCTGTGGAGAAAGGGGAATGCTTATACACTGTTGGTGGGAATGTAAATTAGTTCAGCCACTGTGGAAAGCAGTTTGGAGATTTCTCAAAGAACTTAAAACAGAACTACCATTCAACCCATTACTGGGTCTATATCCAAAGGAAAATAAATCATTCTACCAGATAGGCACATGCATTCTTATGTTCATTGCAGCATTATTACAGTAGCAAGACAAGGAATCAATCTAGATGCCCATCAGTGATGGAATGGATAAAGAAAATGTGTTGCATATACATATGGAATATTATACAGCCATAAAAAGAATGAAATCATGTCCTCTGCAGCAACATGGATGCAGCTGGAAGCCATTATCCTAAGCAAATTAATTCCAGAACAGAAAACCAAATATTGCATGTCCTCACTTATCAGTTGGAGCTAAACACGGGGTACACATGGATGTAAAGATGGCAGCAATAGACACTGGGGACTACTAGAGGTGGGAGGGAAGGGACAAGGGTTCAAAGACTAACAATTGGATACTAAGCTCATTATCTGGGTGATGGGATCAATCATACCACAAACCTCAGCATCACACAATATAGCCATGTAACAAACCTCCACATGTGTCACCTGAATCTAAAATAAAATTTGATATTATTAAAAAGTAAAAATGTGATCTTGGATTTTCCCTAATTTGTGGTGGTCAGTGCTCCTCTTGTGAGAAGGAATTAGCAGCACTAACTTGTTTCTAATTTAGTGAAATACAAATAAAAATTAGAATGATAATGATAATCCTTTTAAAGTACTTTTCAAAGTGCACAATAACTTGATTTATTTGTTCATTTGTTCTTTGTCCCTTTTTCTAGTTTGAAAGCTCCGTGAGGTCAAGAGCATTTACTTCAGGGAGCTTGCCAAACACCATAACTAGAGTTGACTTTCAATAAGTATTTGTTAACTCCATTAAGTAATTAACTGTAAATTCTTAAGGGATTAACGCTTCCAGAGATTATTCTGTGTTTTCACGTAGTCAACAGTAATACCTTCCATGGACCCATCCATCTATCTACTCACCCACCCATCCATCTACCCATCCATCTATTCAGCCAGCCATCAACCTGTTCATACTTTAGATCACCGCTCCTTCCATCCCTAAAGACCTAACACCTAAGGAAAATCTTTAGAAAGGGATCCTTTCTTATTGGTAATTAAAAAGAAAGTTCTTCATGAAGGAATTCCCAGTTCAAAGACTTTCCTTCCAGATCATATAAAGTTGCTTGAATAGGTTTCACAACAATAATGGCCCAATTTTCAAAATATGAAGAGTCTTCCTCATCTCCTCTCCTTGGCCACTTCAATGGTGAAAGAGTACATTAGGGTTCATTATGCTCCATTTCCCTCCCTAAAGCCCTGGTTTTTGGTTAGAAACTACTTTTTGACAAAGTAAAAGACTAAGTCCTTCCTCTTCCACAAAATTTACATTATTTGTCTTGTAATATGACCAGAGGTTTTGAAGAAATTTCATTGCCATTCCTGTAACTTCTTAATAATAAAGTATGACCCCTAAGATTTTCTACCTATCATGATCTCATTCATAAGCCCCATGGCTTCAACTATCACTTTTATATTGAAGCCTCTGTGTTAGACTGTTTTCACCTTGTATAGCAGAATACCTGAGACTGGGCAATTTACAAAGAACAGGGATTTATTTCTTAAAGTTCTAGAGACTGTGAAGTTCAAGATCAAGGGGCTGGCATCTGTTGAAGGCCTTCTTGCTGTGTCATCTGGCAGAGGGCAGAAGGGCAAAAGAACACATACATGCCAGAGAAGAAGGGGGCTGAACTCGGTTTTTAAATCAGGATCCCAATCCTGAGATAACAAATTGAAAAAAGAAAAACAAAGAAGGAGAGAGTGAGTGGAGAGGAAGGGAGGTAAAAAACAAAACAAAACAAAAACAAGTTCACTCCAATGACATTGATCCATTTATGAGGGCAGAGCCCTCACTACCTAATGACCTCTTTAAGATCTCATCTCTCAACAACGTTGGATTGGGGATTAGGTTTACAGCACATGAACTTGTGAGGACACATTCAAACCACAGCACCTTCCAAATATGTACCTTGACCCCTGACTACTTCCCCAAACTTCAGAGTTTTGTGCCCACCTGGATGACCCACAGCCACCATCCATACACAGTGGGAGGGAAAGGAAAGGAAAGAAAAGGTAAGAGAAAGAAAAGAGAGGAGAGAGAAAAGAGACTGGCTGTTTTTGTAGATTACTCCCCACCTTCCCTTCTGAGAATAGACTTCCAGAGAGTTTCCAGTATCTGTCAACAGCAGGGTCATGGGCCCCTTCCATTCAGAATTCTGGGAGGAGAATGCCATGTAGAGCCTCAAGAGAGCATGGGGCAGCCTAGGTATAGTTTTATTGTCTCATTTTTAGGCAGAAACAGAGGCTGGAGAAGATACCCCACTTTCCAGTACCTCAAAGTCTGCATGAGGCAGAGAGAAGATACAAAAGTTCCATATCCTGGGGATTGGGGCTGCCAAGGATTGAGTCAGTGGTTTGCCAGGAGTCACTGAGGTGGTTGAGGGAGAGTCATCTAGACCTGAGGGCTCCATGGCAGAGGAAGATAAATCCCTACTAGGAGGGCTGAGGTGAGGCAAGTCAAGGGCATGGTGGAGTGATGGGGCAGGAAGGGGGATCAGGGATGGGGACAGATAGGAAAACCACAGGGCTTTAACCATGTGTGCCAAGACAAGTGACCAAGAGTCACTTTCCAGACCCTCAAAGAGCGCATGCAGTGAAGATGGGCCAACAAGCCCTCCTCACCTGGGGTCAGTAGGAGCCCCAAGCAAGTACCAGGGGCCAAAGCCCCACAAACAATGGTGTTCTAAAAACTACTCCCTCCTCAGACATCCGAAGAAGTGAGGGAAGGGATGAAATTTTGAGAAATGAGGACAGAGTTCAAACTTTGAAATGATAAAATAGTAAGCCAACTCTGACTGAATATTCATGAAAAGGAGCTCAATTTTATGCTGAAAGTAACTAAGCTAGCTGTAATTGGCATAATTATTTTCACTGTCAAAAATGGGATCTCATAGAAATTGAGCTCAGTTTAGCATAATTAAGTAATATTTCTATAGTTTGGATCTATGACTCTCAAATGATTAGCACCTACACAAAATTTACCTCAAGATTTCTTACCAAGAAATAAATTTTACAAAAGTTTTCTCTTTTCCCTTTTCTATACATAACACCAAATTTGTATAATGTTGAGATAATATTTAATACTGTTCTTTAGTCAGTTTTTTTTTTCACTTAGCCAAAATTGTGAACATTTTCCTAAGTAACCAAATGTTCTTCCTCAATATCATTTTAATAACAGAATGGTAATTGATCACCTGGCTGTTTCATAAGTTAATTAATTTATCCTTTTTTTGTTTTAACTATATTTAGATTGTTTCCTATTTTCTGCTATATGAATAGCAATGAGATAATGAACAACCTATATGTATATATCTTCCAGGGCTCTTAAGATAATTTCTTTTTCTTTTTTTTTTTTCTTTTCTTTTTTTTTTTTTTGAGACAGTNCAAGATTTCTTACCAAGAAATAAATTTTACAAAAGTTTTCTCTTTTCCCTTTTCTATACATAACACCAAATTTGTATAATGTTGAGATAATATTTAATACTGTTCTTTAGTCAGTTTTTTTTTTCACTTAGCCAAAAATTGTGAACATTTTCCTAAGTAACCAAATGTTCTTCCTCAATATCATTTTTAATAACAGAATGGTAATTGATCACCTGGCTGTTTCATAAGTTAATTAATTTATCCTTTTTTTGTTTTAACTATATTTAGATTGTTTCCTATTTTCTGCTATATGAATAGCAATGAGATAATGAACAACCTATATGTATATATCTTCCAGGGCTCTTAAGATAATTTCTTTTCTTTTTTTTTTTCTTTTCTTTTTTTTTTTTTTGAGACAGTCTCGCTCTGTTGCCCAGGCTGGAGTGCAGTGGCGTGATCTCCGCTCACTGCAAGCTCCACCTCCTGGGTTCATGCCATTCTCCTGCCTCAGCCTCCTGAGTAGCTGGGACTACAGGCGCCCACACCACACCCAACTAATTTTTTGTATTTTTAGTAGAGATGGGGTTTCACCGTGTTAGCCAGGATGGTCTCCATCTCCTGACCTTGTGATCTGCCCACCTCAGACTCCCAAAGTGCTGGGATTACAGGCATGAGCCACCGTGCCTGGCCAAGATAATTTATTTAGAGTAAGTTCCTTGAAGTGGAGTTTCTGGACCAAACAGTATACATATTCTTTAAGTTTTGATCCATGTGACCAAATTGGCCTTGACAGATGTTATGCTACTTAAAATTCCAACTGAGTGCCTCTTTTCTTACCTCCTCAGCATCAATGGGTATTAGAAAAGTGTTTAATTCTCTTTTAAAAAAAATCTTTTTGGGCTGGGCGCATTGGTTCATGCCAATCCCAGCATATTGGGAGTCCGAGAGAGGTGGACCATTTGAGGTCAGGAGTTGGAGAACAGCCTGGCCAATATGGTGAAACCCTGTCTCTATTAAAAATACAAAAAAGTTAGCTGGGTGTGGTGGCATGCGCCTGTAATCCCAGCTACTTGGGAAGCTGAGACAAGAGAATCGCTTGAACTCGAGAGGTGGAGGTTGCAATGAGCACCACTGCACTCCCCTGCATGGCACAGCAAGACTCTGTCTCAAAAAGAGAAAAAAGAAAAAAAGAAAAAAATCTTTTGATTAAAAATTATCTTGTTGGCTGGGCATGGTGGCTCATGCCTATAATCCCAGCACTTTTGGTGGTTGAGGCAGGAGGATCGCTTGAGCCAAAGAAGGCTGCAGTGAGCTATGATCACACCACTGCATTCTAGCCTGGGTGACAGAGTGAGACCCTGTCTCAGAAAAAAAAAAAAAATCTTGTTTTAGTTTGTAATTATATGACTATAGGGAAGCGAGACACTTCTTATTGATGAGTAAATCTCTCTCTCTACCAAGAATATCAATGCTTTACTGCCAATATTTTTCCCAGCTTGGTATTTTAACAGGTATTGAGCTTCTCTGTGAAGAAGGTAAAGTGACATGGAGGTGTGAAAATGTCAGTGATGACAAAAGCATTAGGGATGTGTGTGTGTGTGTGTGTGTGTGTGTGTGTGCGCGCGCGTGCGCCCAAATGATTTCTGTTTGGAAGAAGTGGTTAATGGACAATGTCCTGTTACCATCTTTAACTTTGTGCAAAGTAAAAAAATTCCTTTTTACTCCTCAAAAGGTTAAACATAGTTTAGAATAGGCAAATCCATAAAGGCAGAAAGTAGACTAGGGGTTGCTAAAGGTTGTGGGAAGGAGGGAATGGGGAGTGACTGCTAATGGGTATAGGGTTTCATTTTTGGCATGATGAAAATGTTCTGGAATTAGACAGTGGTAATGATTGCACAACTTTGTGAACGTACTAGAAAACCACTAAATTATACACTTTAAAAGGGTGAATTTTATGCTATGTGAATTATATCTCAATAAATCCACTATTTTAAAAAGTCAATATGCTTATTTTTCAAATACACAGATGATATTTCCCTTTGAATAAAAAGGACAAGATGTTTTAAATTATTTTCTCAAGGCAGGAAGAATAGAGGACTCTAGCCTTACTGATCCAATACTAATTCAAGGCTAATGGGCACAGAGTTTGTATTTGGGGTGCTGAAAATTTTCTGGAATGAGATGATGATGATGGTTGTGTAGCCTTGTGACTATACTGAACCCCAGTAAAGTGTACACTTTAAAATGATGAATTTTATGGTATATGAATGGTTAAACCTCAGCTTTTAAAAGTGAAATAAAAGTTAGGTACAGATGCTCCTCAGCTTATGATGAGGTTATATCCCAATAAACCCATCAAAAGTTGAAAATATCCTGTCAAAAATGCATATAATACCCCAATAAACCCATTGTAAAGTCAAAAAATTATTAAGTCAAGCCATCGTTAAGTCAGGGGCTGTCTGTATATTTACATAAAAATTTGTATACATGAATGTTCATAGCAGCATTATTTATAATAGACTCCAGACAACCCAAATGTCTATCAACTGATGAAAGAATAAGGTGTGAGATACTCATACAATGGAAAATTACTAGGCAGTAAAAAGGAATGAAATACTGATACATGCTACAACAAGGATGAACCTTGAAAACATTATGCTAAGAGAAAGAAATATAATGGCCCAAAAGACTACGTTATATTACACCATTTATGTGAAATGTCTAGAATAGTCAAATTTGTAGAGATAGAAAGTAAATTAAACAGCTTTATTGAGCTCTGGGTTGCTCTGGGTGAAGAGAAAAATGGGGAATGACTATTTGGTAGGGGCTCCTTTTAGAGGTGATGAAAATGTTCTCAAGTTCAACGGTGATGATAATTCACCTTGTAAATATAATACAAATCATTGAATTGTCCACTTTATTTATTTATTTATTTATTTATTTATTTATTTATTTAGACAGAGTCTTTCTCTGTTGCCCAGGCTGGAGTGCAATGGCATAATCTCAGCTCACGTAACCTCCACCTCCCAGGTTCAAGTGATTCTCCTGCTTCAGCCCTCCTTGTGAGTGGCTGGAATTGCAGTTATGTGCCACCATGCCTGGCTAAATTTTGTATTTTTATTAAAGACAAGGTTTCCCCATGTTGACCAAGTGGGTCTTGAGCTCCTGACCTCAGGTGATCCGCCTGCCTTGGCCTCTCAGAGTGCTGGGATTACAGGTGTGAGCCACTGCACCCGGCCAAATTGTCCTCTTTAAATGGGTGAATTATATGGTATGTGAATTACTTCTCAATAAAGCTGTTTAAAAATGAAAAAAATTACTGACAAATAGTTACAAAATGTTGAGACACAGGTTGAAGAGAGACAGATGGATGGTAGAAGATGGCCTCTGCTAATATGATGTGAAAAAAGAAATCCTTGATCTTTGAGGAATTGCCACACTGTCTTCCACAATGATCTAGAACCAGAAATACCATTTGATCCTGCAATCCCATTACTGAGTATATATCCAAAGGAATATAAATCATTCTATTATAAAGACACATGTGTGCCTATGTTCATTGCAGCACTATGCACAATGGCAAAGACATGGAATCAACCCAAATGCCCATCAATGATAGGCTGTATGAAGAAAATGTGGTACATATACACTACGGAATATTATGCAGCCAAAAAGGAATGAGATGATGTCCTTTACAGGGACATGGATGGAGCTGGAAGCCATTGTCCTCAGCAAACTAACGCAGGAATAGAAAACCAAACACTGCATGTTCCCACTTATAAGTGGGAGCTGAACAATGAGAACACATGGACACAGGGAGGGGAACGACACACACTGGGGCCTGTCAGTGGGGTGGCAGGACAGAGAGCATCAGGATCAATAGCTAATGCATGTGGGGCTTAATACCTAGGTGATGGGTTGACAGGTGCAGCAAACCACCATGACACACGTTTACCTGTGTAATAAACCTGTACGTCCTGCACATGTAGCCCAGAACTTAAAATAAAATCAAATTTAATTTACAAAAAGAAAAAAAAAACCCTCTTTTTTCTTCCCAAGCTTTTCTCAATTGTAGCCAGCATTTACCTATTTCTTGAATCTATAATGATTCCTTTAACACTTTTCTAGATCTTGAGTTATTTGTTCAAATTATTTGTCTCCTCTCCAAGACTCATTGTTCTATACTTGTACACATTGCAAATACTATGCTTACTTGTAGAGTTTATGAAATTGCATGCATTTTTTGCTCAATGTTATGATGTATTATGTTACAATGAAGAGTTTAATGCCATCTTTAAATGCTTGCTTTTGCCTTGTACCCTTTTAAAAAATATAAAAGTGCTAGATTATGCATTCATGCCAGTTACCACAATTGTTGATTCTGCCAGAAGAGCATTCACCAGTAGGCTCTGGTTCTTGTTACCCAGCTCCTTCCCTATGAAAATTATGTCTCCCTAGTAACTAGGTTGTTTTGGCCATTGTTTTGACTTTAACAGCCCTGAGAGTGGAATCTTGTCAAATGTTTTAAATTACAGCACTTCCGAATTCATTCAACAAACGTTTATTGAGTACCTACTATTGGCCAGATACTGTTTTGTTATTTTTTAAAATCAACATTAAAGAACTCTAGCTGGTTAATTGAGCATGATTTTTCTCTTAAAGATACCAGTAACAGCAATTCAAAGATGTGAATGGGATTAATTCAGGGAGGGCTGTTACTCCTGACAGGTAAGTCAGTCTTCCTGTTGTTGAATGACATGCAGAAAAGAAATTTGGTAAGAAGAAAGTGATTTGAGTAAAATTTTTTTGAATTTGTAGAATGTTTTGTTTTCAGCTTTTAAATAACATTTGATATTAAATCCTTACAAGAACGTTGGGAGTCGGGCTGGGCAACCCTTTCCCCGTGATTCTTCTGTGTATGAGGACATGGAAGTCAGGGAAGTTAGCTGATGTGCTTGCTCAGAGGTGCACAGGAACCCAGAAAGTCCATCTTATTTCATCTTACCCCCTAGGTAAAACATCTAGGATCAAACAAGACTGATAATACAGTCTCCTAACCTTTTCCAAACTATTTTAATCAACCTTGATTCTAATGTGAAGTTGTCTTTAATAAGGAAAGAATCCCACTTAGCTATTTGCTCAGCGAGGTCTGGGATTCTTTCTAATCTCTATATGTCAGCATATAATTTGAGCAAGGTTAAAAAGAAAACTAAACCTTTCCTCAATATCTGGAGATGGTGGAGTCAGTCTATTTGTCTGTAAGAGATAAGAAGGTAAAGTGTACCCCTGTTTTGGTGAGGAAAGTTCAGAAACAACTGTGTTTTGTTTATGAAAACTTCGGAATACTTATCTTTGGCTAAATATCAAATATAAAAAATCCATAAAAAGTTATCCTATGACAATTTTTGCTGGCCTCACGTTATGGCCCATGCCTATAATCCCACAACTTTAGGAGGCTGAGGCAGGAGGATCACTTGAGGTCAGGAGTTCGAGATCAGCCTGGCCAACATGGTGAAATCCCATCTTTGCTAAAAATACAAAAATTAGCTGGACATGGTGGCATGCTCCTGTAATCCCAGATGTTTGGGAAGGTGAGGCAAGAGAATCACTTGAACCCAGGAGGCAAAGGTTACAGCGAGCTGTGATTGCATTACCACATTCCAGCCTGGGCGACAGAGCAATACTGTCTCAAAAAAAAAAAAAAAAAAATGATAATTTTGTAAAATTATACATAGTAAAATAAAAGGATCAGATTTTCCATCTGTTGCAAAAATTTTATAGCCTTAAATATTGTGCAAATGCATAGTGGCTCATGCCTGTAATCTCAGCACTTTGGGATGCCGAGTCAGGTGGATCACCTGAGATCAGGAGTTTGAGACCAGCCTGGTCAACATGACAAAACTCTGTCTCTACTAAAAATATAAAAATTAGCCAGGCATGGTGGCAGGCACCTGTAATCCCAGCTACTTGGGAGGCTGAGGCAGGAGAATTGCCTGAACCCAGGAGGCAGAGGTTGCAGTGATCTGACATCATGCCACTGCACTCCAGCCTGGGCTACAAGAGCGAGACTCCATCTCAAAATCAAAACAAAACAAATTAATTAAAAAATGTGTATTGTATTGCCCAAATGTGTATAAATGCTGTATTTGGAGTCATTTTCATAATAATTTCTCATTTTTATTGAGTAATAATTGTTTTCCGAGAACTATTAGAAATTGTTTGTATTAACTTAATCTCACACACTGTGAGGCGAGCCATATAACATAACATAACATAACATAACATAACATAACATAACATAACATAACATAATGTGGCATGACATGGTATGATGTGACATAACATACCCCCATCTTATAGATTAGGAAACTGAGGCACAGAGTGAATTAGTTTCTTTTTTTGTTTTGTTTTGTTTTTTTGAGATGGAGTCTTACTCTGTTGCCCAGGATGGAGTGCAATGGTGTGATCTCAGCTCACTGCAACCTCTACCTCCTGGGTTCCAGTGATTCTCCTGCCTCAGCCTCCCGAGTAGCTGGGATTACAGGTGCCCGCCACTATGCCCAGCTAACTTTTGTATTTTTAGTAGAGACAGGGTTTCGCTAGGTTGGCCGGGCTGGTCTTGAACTCCTAACCTCAGATGATGCACCCGCCTCACTCTCCCAAAGTGCTGGGATTACAGGTGTGAGTCACCGCACCTGGCTGAGAATCAGTTTCTTGACCAAAGTGTCTTTTAAGGAATAAGGGCAAGATTTGAACCCATGCATTTAAGCACTATCCTCTTCTATCTTAGTTAGGTTAATGCTCTTGTGCTAAGCAAGGTTCTATCTGAGTCCCTTCAGAATTCATAGGTTGAAATCCCAACCTACAAGGTGATGGTATTAGGAGGTGAGGCCCTTGAGAAGTGATTAGGTCATGAGAGTGGAGCCCTAGCGTATGGCATTAGTGGCCTTATAAAAGAGACTTTAGAGAACTCACTTACCCCTTCCACCATATGAGGTCACAGCAAGAAGACAGCTGTCTGCAAACCAGAAGAGGTCCCTCACGACACACCAGGGTCTCACTCCATTGCCCAAGCTGGGTGCAGTGGTGTGATCTCGGTTTACTGCAGCCTCAACCTCCCTGGGTTCAGGTGATCCTCCCACCTCAGCCTCCCAAGTAGCTGGGACCACAGGCACATACCACCATGCCTGGCTAATTTTTGTATTTTTTGTAGAGATGGGTTTTCACCAGGTTGCTCAGGCTGGTCTCAAACTCCTGGTCTCAAGTGATCCTTCCACCTCAGCCTCCCCAAGTGCTGGGATTACAGGCATGAACCATGTGCCTGGCCGGATCTGCTAGTATCTTAATCTTGGACTTCCCAGCCTCCAGAACTGTGAGAAACAGATGCCTGTAGTTTTAGCCACCCAGTCTACGGTATTGTTATAGTAGCCCAAATAGACTAAGACATGTTCTTAGTTCAGATACCAGCAGCTTTCCCATATTTATCAAAAGCAAGTAGTGAGTTCACCAACACTAGGGTCTTGGGCAAAGTTTGAAGTCTTTCTTTAACATTTTTCCATTTCCCTGTACATATTTGTCATCCCCTTCTTTTGTCTCTGTCCACCATTTTCCCTGCTCTCATGGGCTGTGGCTCTGGTGTCTGGGGCTCCTAAGACCTATCATGGAACTCCATCCAGGGCAGCCCTTCTGTCTAACTGACCTGTTCCTTCTTTTTCCCGAATCTAAACTGCCTCCACTGTGCCCCAGCTATTCTGAGATAAGCTCAGTCGTATTTTACGTCTAAATAGAAACCTGTTGATTAGGCCAGAGCACAAAATCTGGCCAGGATTTGAGGGTGAATGAGAACAATGACTTCTAAGGTAGCTTTCCTTTTGCCTGATTCCAACCCAGCAAATCATGTAGGGAATAGATAAGACATCAAGAATGCAAAGGAGTGGCCATGACTATCCATTACCTTCCCAGTTCCCTATGTAGTGAAATTCAGTGGAACTTCCTAACTACAGTGAAACAATGCTAGGTTAGAAGAGCTGGAGATGTGGGTTCACTGCCTTTAGTATGCACAGTAGGGAAAGGGGGCACATCATAACCTGTCAGGGAGTGCCTGCTTCTCCACAGTTACTTAATACTATGTTCTTATGTTCTTAGTTTTTGGGTCCACAGAGGAATTTACTATAAAGCTAATAACATTTCAGCTTCAGGACTCCTCACTTCCCCAGGCCTTTTTGAGTGGTGGGAGTTGCTTGGAGTTGTAAGTTATTCCAGGTGAGGAGGGGAAACCAGCATGCAATTAGAAAACAGAACTGTATAGGCATTTCTGTTAAATTTCCTGGAATCCTCAGAAGAAAGAGACTTACTGATTTCTTTTCTCATTCTAAATTAACAATCAGTTTCATGCCTAATTTGTATTTGTGGTTTAATTTATTTATGTATTTATTTTTTTGAAGTGGCTCATAACTGCATATGCACCAGGCCCCACTCCTGAGGTCTACCTGCCCCTTATTATCCTAGCTGGATTACAAAGGAATAGAATTTGTTGGAAAGAGATTTGGGGGCTAGCAGTCTGTGCTGCATATTCTGTTTGCCCCTCCAGACCTACTCTCCACCCTTCTCTCCCTGGTCTGTAGCCCAGGTGGTTACTCTCTGTGGATGCTTCCCTGGCTCCCTTGCTGTCACTTGGAGTCCATCAGTGAGATCATCTGCAGGGGATGGGAGGACTGGAGAAGAGTGTTGATTTCTCTGACAATGGATTGGCAGCAGGGTGGGCCTCATGTGTATGCAAACTGTGGAGTCAGTAGGACCCCATTCTTAAGAAGGGCCCTGTGCTTGGTTTAATGCTTTTCTTTCACTGTCTTAAAATTCTTAATTTTATTTTTTTAAAAAAATTTCAACTGTTATTTTAGATTTAGGGGGTACACATACAGGTTCATTATAAGGGTATATTGCGTGATGCTGAGGTATGTCATTTTATCTTTGAATGTGTGTTTCGTAAGTGAAATCAAAGTGAAAGTGGAGCATATATGTGAACAGTTACATGAAATATATGTGTCTGCAATTTCCAATTGCTCCGTTTGAATATAGTATTTACGGCGTCCCCATGATCATAGAATTCCTATGTACCCATACACTACATATAGGAATTCAGGGAGACTCAAAGCAAGTACAAGGTACAACTGACAAAGCCCCGAGATGTCATGCTTTCTATTTCAACCACAACTTGCTTAAAATTCAGAAAAAAGGCAATGCAATTTGAGAAACACATACAACCAAGGAGCCTCATCATATCATTTCTTACTCATGTTACTTCTGTTACTTCCTAACCACTTACACTAAAAATGATGTCATAGAAGGAAAGGGGAAGACAGGGCAAGCCATAGTTCCTTTTCCTTTCAGTCCTTCCTTCCTCATCAGTAAGCTGAAAGTAGAGTATTGGAATACTGTATGAGTATAAGAAAGTGAAATGAAACACTCAAGTTAGTTTTGTGCACTATTTCCACTGTTCCGGTAGGAACAAAATATGTATATATGTACAAACTATGAAATATAAGTGTATAATTTTCATGATTCTTTATGAGAGTTAAATGCCCTTATAATGGCATTTAAAATTGGCATTGCACAAGATAAATGGTAAAATTCAGGCTAATAATTTAAAATTGTAATGTTTTCTTTTTTTTTAAATTTTTTCGCCAGCAGTTTCAATGTTTTCTTTATTTAGAATAGTGTTAGATACAAAATTTTAGAAACATGACAAGTTGAGGAAAGAGAAAGAGACTGCAGAAGGAAAGCAAAAACTTTATACTTTAGTACCTTTACCACACTTTTTTCTTGCTTTTTGTCAACTTGCACTGGGCTGCTCAAATTATGTAGTGGGCTTTGGTTAATAGTGACGCTGTCTTCCACCGAAGTCCACAATTCCTGATGGGTGGCCCTGTCCTGCAACTACAGGTCTCCCTGGGCTCCAGGGATTGCCCCTTTTTCCTTTGTTCTTCAAACCTACTCCTGGTAGCACTCCATACTGTGCTACCCTGAGGGTAGGTGGGGCATGGGGGGCGTCACCAGAGAAGGGAAGTAGATTTCACCTTCCCCTGTTATTTTCCTTTAACCTCTGTCCACATTTGTGTAAGTCATTCTTTCTTTAGTCTTTCTTTTACACTCCTCTGTTTGTTTGTATATATTTTATTACAGACAATTTCAAACATAAATAGAGAATAGTATAACAGACGTCCACGTACCCCATATCTAGCTTCAACAATAATTCTTTTACCCCTTTGGAGTGTGCCATTTGCTTCCTGCTGGGATCTTGGCTGATAGAAGGCCTTCTTATGCGTTTTGGCTATTCATCATACCCCCATCTTCAACAGGGAGCAGCAACTTGACAGCTTGTTTCTAAAAAGAAATTAATGAACATTGACCCACAGATTAAAATGGCAGAAGTAGCCTTAAACATATTCCCTGCCTGTTCAGTGAAGCTTGGTTCCCTAACTCCCTCCTGGTCATCCAAGCTCATCTCAAACTATGCTTTGTTTTGTATACAAAGCTACAAAAAGAGGGATGCTTGGTATCTTCTAAAGTAAGTGAATCACATTAATCAACAGTATTTATTCCCACCAATTGATAAATGCTTTATCTTTTCACTTGTAGGAGAAAAGGAAACATGTAGGAAGAATTATTTTTTTTTTGTGAGGAGGTCCTCTTTGTGAGAGGAATGATCGCATGGTCATAGATCAGCAACATATTTGTCTTCCTCAATTTCATGAAAATAATTTTGTCATTAATGAGATTTGCTAGTAAAGCAGAAAGGTCATATCTACAAGGATAGACTCACTTTTAGTATGAGACCCTCACCACTTGTCTCATCAAAATAATCAGTTCAGGTTTAGTCTTTTACTAGTAAACATAATAAAAGTAATATACTATTCTATAAATAGGCATTTGGAATTGTCTCTTTTTCATCATATCCCATCAAGGATACCACAGAATTGTCCAAATCAATAGGAAAATAGAGAAGGAAGGGGTTGGGGAAAGAACTAATATTTTTTTATTTGAGACAGTCTTGCTTTGTCACCCAGGCTGGAGTGCGGTGGCCGGATCTTGGCTCACTGCAACCTCCATCTCCTGGGTTCAAGCAGGTCTCCTGCCTCAGCCTCCTGAGTAGCTGGAATTACAGGCGTGCACCACCACGGCTGGCTAATTTTTTTGTATTTTTAGTACAGACAGGGTTTCACCACATTGGCCAGGCTGGTCTCAAACTCCTGACTTTGTGATCTTCCCACCTTGGCCTCCCAAAGTGCTAGGATTACAGGCATGAGCCACCTCGCTTGGCCAGAACTAATATTTATTGAATGCCTTTTTTGTGTTATAAATATTTATTGTCAAATTAATCCTCACAGTAATCCTAGGAGGTAGATGTTATTATTCCTGCGTTATAGAGGAAGAAGGTGAAGCTCAAGGAGGTTAAATTGCTCCAAAGTCTACAGCTACATGATAATTACAACAACCACTATTTATGTTTTGCAGAGCTTGACCTTATGCAAAGCACTTTAGATACATTAGGAAATTTTACCCTCCATGGTAAATCACATTATGTCCGTAATACAGATGAGGTGAGTGAAGCATCTTGTCCAGGGGCACGTAGATATTAACTGGCAGTGTCAGAATTCTGAGTCAATTCTGTCTGACTCAAATCCTTGCTATTCTCACTCCCCTCTGCTGGTTCCCAAGGGAGATGGGTACAATTTCTGTTACAATTTCTTTTTCCGTCTTGAACTTCTCTTCCCTTTTGCCAATGTTCATTCAATCATTCTGATCTTTCTCTTTGACAAAGGACACAAAAGCAAATGTGAGTAGACAGCTCCTTTGTCATCATATTGCATTGCACAGTCAATCTCAACAGTGGGCCTGTTCTTTCTTTGATTGTTTTCTTGTCTAATGTTTAATTTTCTCTGTTCATTGTCTCCAGATATTTTCACACTTGCAGTCCTAAAATATCTTAAAAGTAGCTTAAAAGTCCTTAAAAGGACTAAAAAAGTCCTTAAAATATCTCAAAAGTAATATGCTCTTCACTATATTTTATTTTTTTATTTTAATTTTAATTTTATTTATTTTTTATTTTTATTTTTTATTTTATTATTATACTTTAAGTTCTAGGGTACATGTGCATAACGTGCAGGTTTGTTACATATGTATACTTGTGCCATGTTGGTGTGCTGCACCCATCAACTTGTCAGCACCCATCAATTCGTCATTTATAGCAGGTATAACTCCCAATGCAATCCCTCCCCCCTCCCCCCCATGTTAGGCCCCGGTTTGTGATGTTCCCCTTCCCGAGTCCAAGTGATCTCATTGTTCAGTTCCCACCTATGAGACTCTTCACTATATTTTAAAATTGATGCATAAAATTTTTATCATGGGTAAAAGAGTTGTATATACATACACATAATAATTTCTGATATAACTAAAGACATTTAAAAAATAAATGGTCACATTATTAGTTGATATCTGTACAGTGAGATCTAAATAGTATAGCAATTTGGTGCCTTATCCTGCTTCCTATTTTTTATTGTATATATTTAATGTTTGCACATACATATATCCAGTGAAATGATTACTACAGTCAAACAAATTAACATATCCATCACCTTCCATAGTTACCTTTTGCATGTGTCTGTTTGTTTGTATGTGTGTTGTGTGCATGATAGGAGCACCTAAATTCTACTCTTAACAAATTCTCAGTGTATAATATTAAGTATAGCCCTCAGGCTATCCATTATATACTTTTAAAATATACATCATAAAGTTCTTTACCTGCAGGACTTTTTTTTTTTTTGTTTATTTACTCATTGGAATTATATTTCCATTCCACTTCCTATTATTTTTTCTACTTTAAAGAATTTCATAAGTACATACTTCTCTACAACAAAAATATGTAAAAAAATGGAAATAATTTTAAATTTCTTGTGACCATTCAATTCTGTTAGAAAATTCTACATGATTTCTTAAAACAACATAAATATATTATAAATATTGATTGGTAATTACTAAACATAAAATGTAAGACTGCATTGGAATTGCAGTTCTTACTGAGATGGGTAGCATTTCCCCCCCAAATACTCATGGTAAATATACCAGGAATAGCATCAGTGCTGTGATTTGGTTGCTATAGGTGCTGAGAAGCTTTTCAACTAAATAAGTAAATGGGAATGAGAGTTTCATTATGGCAATGGGGCTCAGTTCTTTGAATTCTTCTTCAGTTACATACCAAAAATTACATGATAATCTGTCATCAAGATGGTTTTTAGTGATCTCTCCTCTGTGGACTTGATTAGATGTCTTTCACTTTGGTGAAAAGCAGATAATTAGAATCCATCCAACTTGCAACAGGATTAATTATCCCATTATTGCAATCATTTTTTCCCCTTTCTTGAGTGTTCTAGAGGTTTTTGCACCTGAGAAAATGCATTTGTAGGCTTGGGATGAGTGTCAGGTATGTCTTTCTATATTATCAAGTGATAGAAGCAAGATGATTGGGCAGGGGAGATAGGAAAGGAGAACAGCTGATGACTTGACCACAGGACAAGCTTATCAGAAAACATATTCCTTTGAAACTATCCATGCCCACTTACCCCTTAGGAAGACTCCACATACCTTCCCTCCACTGCCTGAAGACTGCTGATCTGTAGGCTTCACTCACTTGGTGCTATAGCACCTTGGCACTGTAGATAAATGTTGAGGCTGATCTCCTACATTGTCCTGTGGAATGACGTTTTTTCTCCTCCCATTTTTAGCACATATTTTCTTAAACTTTCAACTCTTTCAAAAGCTTCTTTAGTTAGCCTTGTGTGGTGATGTGTGCCTATAGTCCCAGCTACGATGGAAGCTGAGGCAGGAATGATCACTTGAGTCCAGGAGGTCGAGGCTACAGTGAGCCATGATAATGTTACTGCACTCCAGTCTGGGTAACAGAGTGAGACCCTGTCTCAAGAAATCAAGTAAAATAAAATAAAGTAAAATACAAATAAAGTTTCTTTAGGGCACTGTAAATAAAACACCAACATTTGTGCACAGATGTTTTATAATCCTGGCCAATTCATTTTAAAAAAAGAAGTAAAAAGAGAAAGAAATAAGGAGAGAAAGGATGAAGAAGAAAGAAAAAGAAAGACCATAAGGAGTAAAGAAAGAAAGAAAGAAAGAAAGAAAGAAAGAAAGAAAGAAAGATCACAACTACTCTTGAAGATAGAGAGGAGATTTTAAATTACAAAAGGCTGATTCTATATGGAGGGGCTGCACATGGTATATCAGGCATGTGGGGATTCAATTTTCTCTTTCCACACGTATACAGACATTGACTGGTTACCTCTGTTCACCATCTGTTCCTTGCTTCCCTCAGCAAGAGTACCCCCCAGCTGATTCCCAATTATCTGACTTTTGTGACTGAGCCCATGTTGGCTCCATGAACAAGACCTGATTGTTAACCTAGGCCAATCAGTATATCCCATACTCCTGGCTATAGGAATTGATTGGTTCAATTAAGCAAATAGTCCAGTCCCAGAGATTATGCTTATGCTTCTGTGGAGAAAGAAAGCATACAAGCATTAAATATATCCGTTATTGGCAGAGATGTTTTCTTTGCTGCTGGACATGAGTGTGGAGATGTAGCACCAGAAGCCTCTGGTAGCCATCTTGCAACCATAAAGGCAAAAGTGTCTTAAAATTTTTTTTTGTTTTAAATTTGTGTGGGTACATAGTAGGTGTATATATTTATAGGATACTTGAGATGTTTTGATATAGGCATACAATGTAAAACAAGCATATCGTGGAAAATGGGGTATGGATCCCTTCAAGCATTTATCCTTTTAGTTACAAATAGTCCAATTACATTATCTAAGTGATCCAACGCTATTGGTTTCTACTACAATTTTTTTTTTCCATCTTGAGCTTCTCAGCGTTCCTGGCAGGACCAAGAAAGAAAGAAACTGCATGCCAGTCATGGTCATTTGACCAAATCAACCTCTATCTGATCCAGATAAGTCCCCAAATACTCTGTTATGTGAACCAATGAAATTTCCTTATTGTTTTTCAGTTTTAATGGGATTTCAGTGACTTGCAGAAAGAATGATAAATTATGTAAAAAGTAATAATATAGTCACTCACTGTAATCAGAATATCTCTGCATTTAGTTTTACTCTTTTTTTTTTTTTCTGCACATATTGGGATTCACAGACACATGTTTTGAAGAAGGCATACCATTGCTTAAAACAATGAAAAGCCACAGATCTAAAAGAAAACAGAAAAGAAAAGCCATAGACCTAGATCTTGATTCATGTCAGGAAAGATACTGGTGTTTATGGGGGTCAATATATAGCACCCCTCTTTTCTCTACCTCATCTCCAAAGCCACTGAGATCTAGATCAAAATGTGAGTATTCTTCTGATGGAGCTGCTGTAGTCATGGTGAGCTTCCTAATACTTCAGACCTAGCTGGACTTTCTCACCGAGCCACAGGCAGCACTGAGCCAGCACAGTTCTTGGGAAACTAATGATAAGGGTGCATAAACAAATGAAGACTCCACAGACAGGCTGACTTTTAAGAGAAGAGAGAAAGGAGGGGCATGGCTACAGTACCAGTGTCTTATCTCAGCCAGTATGTCAATCCTGTTACCCAGAATGAGATAAGAATAGGCAGGGGCTGAGAGTCAAGAAAGCAAATGTACAAAAATATGTAAAGAGAATTGTGGCAAATACTAGAAAGGAAACAAACAAGGCCTTGTGAGAAAATAACTGGGCAGGGCTGTTTTAAAAGAGGTAGCCCAGCAAGGCTCTATGAGAGGACATTTAAACTGAAGCTCGAAGGATGAAAAGGAAACTGTCATTCAAATGGGGGAGGATATTAGAGACAGGAGAGCATTTCAGGTTGAAAGATCTGGCAGATACAAAGTCCCCAGGGTAGGGATGAGTATAGGTTGGTGGTGCACAAGGTGAAGGCTTTAGGCAAGGCTGAACCATGCCTTAAGTGGGGATCAGGTGTTTGGATTTTGTTCCAGGTGCAATGGGGAGTTGTTGAACCATCAAACAGGAGAGTGACATGAACTGATATATGGTTTCAAAAGATACCTTTTGCTGTTCTGAAAATGAGCTGGGCAGGTTTCAGAGCAGAGACAGGGAGGTCAGTTGGGAGAATATTGTAGTAGCCCAGATAAGAGACAGTGGTCTAAAGCAGTGGCAGTGGACATACACAGAGGGTAATGGGTCTGAGACATAATTTGGAGCTAGGCTAGACAGAGTTTGCTGATGGATTAAATACAGTTGACTAATGAGTGCCTAGATTTTTTGTCTAGAGCAAAAACATATACTATTTCCTCCCTCCCTTCCTTTCTTCCTTTCTTCTTTCTGCAAATAAAATGTACAGGAGGCCATTGGTTTGGACTAAACTCCTGCACTAAACCCAACAGACCAAACCAAATGGAGTTCCTCATGCTGAAGTTCCAAGCCACCAAGCTGAAATTAAGCTGTTTATCTGAACTTCAGAGAAATCAGGGGAAAGAGAGATAATAGCCAAATCCCCAAACAGGCCAGTTTTAGCCAGCATGATAAAGAAGTCACTCCTACTTTAACCTTTACAAAGAAAGTAACTTTGAAATGACCAATCCACTTTTTGTTCTCAGTTTCTGTTTCTTCAGCCTATAAAGTCAATCTCTTCTGCTCAGCTCCTCGAAATACTGATTCTATTTTGTAGGGATTGCCTGATTCTGGAATCACAAATAAAAGCCAATTAGATCTTTAAACTAAACTTGTGATTTTGTTTTTGACCCTTCCTTCTTTCCTCTTTTTCTTCTTTCTTTCTCTTCCTCTTTTATTCTTCTTTGCTTTATTCTTTTTTTTTGTATAAGAAGAGTACATCAATATTTCATGTACAGACACGTTAAGTTTGAGATATATAGTTGAGATTCAACTATAAGGATAAGAGATTCTGGAGTTTAAAGGAGATGTTTAGTTTGGATATATATATTTGGGAATTATCAGCAATTACATGGCACTTAAAGCCACAGGAATAATTGAGAGCATCTAGGGAGAGGGTAAACAAACAGAAGAGGTTCAAGGAATCAGAAGATCCCCACCATTTTGAAGTCTAATAGAAGCAAAGGAGCTAGAAAGGAAATTGAAAATGCATAGCCAGTTGGGTAGGTGGAAAACTAGAATATAGCCTCATGGAAGTCAAGGGAAGAGAACTTTAAAGGAGGGGGTGGCCAATTGCATCATATGGACAACAAGAACACTGTAAAATGAAGACAAAAAGGTCCCTTGCATTTTGTCCCATGGAAGTCTTAGGTTGCCCTTAACAAGAACAATTTCAGTAGGGGAAAGAAAGATATTCATAAAGAGTTGAGGAATGAATGGGACGGGGAAAGGACGGTCTCATCAACAAATACTTTTAGGATATTTTGATATCCATTGCAGAAGAAAAAAATTAGACCCTTATCTCACACCACATACAAAAATCAACTCAAAATGGATTGAAGATTAAACATAAGACCTGAAAATGTAAGATTGCTAGAAGAAAACGTAGGGAGTTAGCTCCATGACATTGGTTTGGGCAATTACTTTTGGATATGACCCCCAAAGTACAAGCAACAAAAGTGAAAATGAACAAATGGGATTACATCAAACTAAAAACCTTTTGCACAGCAAAGGAAACAATCAACAGCATGAAAAGACAACCTATGTAATGGGAGAAAATATTTTCAAACCATACATCAGCTAAGGGGTTAATATTCAAAATATATAAGGAACTCAGAAACTTATTAGGAGGAAAAAAAACCCTCTATTTAAAAAATGGGCAAAGGACCTGAATAGGCATTTCTCAAAAGAGGACATACAAATGGTCAACATGTATATGGGGAAAAAAAAGCTCGACATCACTAATCATTAGAGAAATGCAAATGAAAACCACAGTAACATATGACCTCACGCTATTAGAATAGCTATTGTAAAAACAACAAATGATAACAAGTGCTGGTGAGGATGTGGAGAAAAGAGAACCCTAGCACACTGTTTGTGGGAATGTAAATTAGCACAGCCATTATGGAAAACAGCATGGACGTTCCTCTTAAAAATAAAACTGCCATATGACCCAGCAATTCCTTCTGGGTACATATCCAAAGGAAATGAAATCAGTATGTAGAAGAGATATCTGCATTCCCATGATCACTGCAGCACTATTCACAATAGCCAAGATATGGCATTAACCTGTGTTCATCAATGAATGAATGGATAAAATAAATGTGGTATATATACACAATGAAAAACTATTCAGCCTTAATAAAGAAGGAAATCCTCTCATTTATGACAACATGGATGAACCTGGAGAACATTATGTTAAGTACAGTAAGACAGGCACAGAGAGGAACGCCATATGACCTCACTCATGTACAGAATCTGAAAATTTCAACTTATGGAAGCAGAGAGTAGAATGGTGGTTACCGAGGGTTGGGGAGGGAGAGAGGTTGGGGAGTTGTTGATCAAAGGACACAAAATCTGAGTTAGATATGAGGAATAAGTTAAAGAGATCTATTGTATAGTATGGTGACTACAGTTAATAACAATGTACTGCATACTCGAACGTTGCTAAGAGTAGATTGTAAGTGCTCTCACCACAAAAAAAGTGAGATAATGTATATGTTAATTTACTTTATTTAGCCATTCCACAAAATATACATATTTCAAACCATCATACTGTACACTAAAATTTTTAAAAAATCATTAAAGCACCCAAAAGCCTATAAAATAAAATAAATAAACAATAATTTAAATGAAGAATAAGAATGAATGGGAGGTGAAGAAATGGAAACAGAACTCTAGAAAACTTTTTTTGATAGATTTTGCTGTGAAGGGGGAGTAGAAAAGTTGTAAATACAAGGAAATGCTGGGCCAAAGGAGGTGTTTGTGTATTTCTTTGTTTGTTTGTTTAAAGATGGGAGATTCTATGGCTGTCTGTTTGCTGATGGATCTAGTAAGGTGGGATGTAGTGACATGCAGGAGAGAAAAGGGTAAAGCAAAGCAGTGAGGTCTTCGAGGGAAAGGGAGGAAATAGTCCAAAGCACGAAGATTGAGACTGAAAATTGAGAGTGAAGGCTGTCCTTCACCTAACTGGAGAGAAAAAGAAAGTAGAAGCAGAAATGAGGCTGGGCATGGTGGCTCATGCCTGTAATCCCAGCACTTTGGGAGGCTCAGACAGGAGGATAACTTGAGGCTAGGAGTTCAAGACCAGCCTGGGCAACATTAGCAAGACTGCATCTCTACAAACAAATTAAAAATTAGCCGGGCATAGCTGAGTAGCTGGAGCTACAGGCATGCACCATCTGTGTGCCACCTGGTCTACAGATGGCGCACACCTATAGTCCCAGCTATTTAAGAGACTGAGGCAGGAGGATCACCACAGTTTGAGACCATGGTGAGCCATGATAGCATCACTGCACTCCAGCCTGGGCCACAGAGCGAGCCCCTGTCTCAAAAAAATTTTAAAAAGGCCAGGCACGGTGACTCATGCCTGTAATCCCAGCACTTTGGGAGGCCAAGGCGGGCAGATCACCCGAGGTCAGGAGTTTGAGAACAGCCTGGCCAACATGGTGAAACCCCATCTCTACTAAAATACAAAATTAGCTGAGTGTGGTGGTGTGTGCTTGTAATCCCAGCTACTCAGGAGGCTGAGGCAGGAGAACTGCTTGAACCTGGGAGGCAGGGGTTGCAGTGAGCTGAGATCACGCCACTGCACTCCAGCCTGGGCGACAGAGTGAGACTTCGNATGATAGCATCACTGCACTCCAGCCTGGGCCACAGAGCGAGCCCCTGTCTCAAAAAAATTTTAAAAAGGCCAGGCACGGTGACTCATGCCTGTAATCCCAGCACTTTGGGAGGCCAAGGCGGGCAGATCACCCGAGGTCAGGAGTTTGAGAACAGCCTGGCCAACATGGTGAAACCCCATCTCTACTAAAATACAAAAATTAGCTGAGTGTGGTGGTGTGTGCTTGTAATCCCAGCTACTCAGGAGGCTGAGGCAGGAGAACTGCTTGAACCTGGGAGGCAGGGGTTGCAGTGAGCTGAGATCACGCCACTGCACTCCAGCCTGGGCGACAGAGTGAGACTTCGTCTCCAAAAAATAAAATAAAATAAAATAAAATAAAATAAAATAAAATAAAATAAAATAAAACGAACCAGACATGAGCAGGCAAAGAAGATGAGTGAGGTTCCATCTGATTTCCTATTTTCTTACTGCTACCCAAGGCCTAGAATAGAGTAATACAGCTATATCACCCTCAATAATTACAATGTCTTATAATTATATTTTAAATGCTGTCATGTGTAAATCAAAATATGACTTAATTGGTAATGTTATGAGACTTTCCATAGGTATAAATTTACAAAGAATAACAACTTTCTTGGTTAGAGCATGTGTGTGATTTTTTCAATATAAGTACAGTCTAATTGACCACATTTAGAATTAAGTATGAGAACCAAGAGTATTCTATGATTATGATTATAGATATAATTACTGACAGTTGAAATTTGCTTGCTTGAGTAGACCAGATAATTAAGCTATCATGTTAAATAGGCCTAGGATCAAACCTATACAGAGCTGAGGGCTTTGCAAAGAGAAAAATTTCCATGGCTGGAGAACTGCATTCTTAACCTGGGCCAGGTATTTCAAAAATATGCTGTTTTGATCATGAGGGAATACAGGGAGGGAGGAGAGTGGGTGGGGACAGAAATGTTACGGATGACTTTGTGCAAACTCATCACCACTGTAGGAAAAACAATGCAAAACCACGACCCAGTCAGTAACATTATCTTAGGTCTATAGAGAACTGGCACACTTTTTGGCTGACTGTCATCCTCAATAATTTATCTTGTAGTTACACAATGTGTTTCCTTAAGAAAACTCAAAGAGCTCTATACAAGTTATTTCATTGTCTTCATAAGATTCTGAAGCTAAAAGCAGAAGGGAAGTTGTCTAGACCAATGCTAGTCGATAGAAATATGACTCAAGCCACACATGTAATTTAACATGTTCTAGAAGCTACTTTTTTTTTTTTTTTTTTGAGACAGTTTCCCTCTGCTGTCCACGCTGAAGTGCACTGATGTAATCATGGCTCACTGTAGCCTTGACCTCCTGGGCTCAAGCAATCCTTCCCACCTTTGCCTCCCAAAGTGGTGGAACTACAGGCGTGTGCCATCACGCCCGGCTAATTTTTGTATTTTTTGTATAGACAGGGTCTCACCATGTTGCTTTGGCTGGTCCTGAACTCTGGGCTCAAGTGATCCTCCTGCTTGGCCTCCCAAAGTGTTGGGGTTACAGGCATGAGCCACCATACGCTGCCTTAAAAGCTACATTTTAAGACATAAAAGCAGCAGGTGAAATTAAGATGAATACTATATTTAATTTAACCCACCACATCTAAACTATTATCATTTCACCATAATGAATATAAACAATTGTTCATGAAATCTGTTACATTCTTTTGTTTGCACTAAGTCTTTGGGTTTATTTTTTTTTTTCAGCTTTTATTTTTAGATTTAGGGGGTACAGTACTAAGTACTTTGAAATCCAGTGTGCATTTTACACTTCTAGCAAACCTCAATTCAGACAGGCCACATTTCACATGCTCAGTAGCCACATGACAGCACAATTCTAGATAATAAAAGAAAGCACGACGGTCACAAAACCTGAAGTCTGGGCTCTATTGCAAGCTAACATACTGTGAGTCACAGTTTGTCACTGCCCTGCTTAAAATCCTCCACGGGTTTCCTGTCACACCTATCACAATAGCTAACATCTTACCTGTAAGGCTGCACATGGAACAGCCCCTGCCTTCCTTACTGAGTTCGTAGCCTGCTAATTTCCCCCTCATTCTGTCCCCATCCTAGGCCTTCTCCTTTGCTGAGTCCAGTTCATTCCTGTGTCAGGGTGGTGGCGCTTCCTCCTTCTTCAGCCTCAAATATATCTTCTCTTGGCTCAAACCGTGATTTAATTCATTCTTTTTGCGGAAAAGTCATCTTATAAAGCCTTGCCTATGATCAGAAATAGCTCCTTCGCTAGCCACTCTCCAGCTACTTACCCTGCTTTCTTAATGTTTAATTAATTAACTTTTGAGATGAAGGCTTGCTCTGTCTCATAGGCTGGAGTGCAGTGGCGTGATTGCAGCTCACTGCAACCTCTGCCTCCCAGGTTCAAGCAATTCTCCTGCCTCAGCTTCCTGAGTAGCTGGGACTACAGGCACATATCACCATGCCTGGCTAATTTTTGTATTTTTAGTAGAGATGGGGTTTCATCCTGTTGGCAAGGCTGGTCTCGAACTCCTGACCTCAAGTGATCTGCCCTCCTTGGTCTCCCAAAGTGCTTGGATTATAGGCATGAGCCACTATATATGTGTGTGTGTGTGTGTGTATATATATATATATATATGAACACACATATATATATATATATATGAACACACACATATATATATATATGAACACACACACACACATATATATATATATATGAACACACATATATATATATATTTTAATTTGAGACAGGATCTTACTCTGTCGCCCAGGCCAGAGTGCAGTGGTAGGATCACAGCTCATTACAGCCTCAACCTCCCGTGCGCGAGAGAGCCTTCTGTCCCTGACCCCAGTAAATGGGACTACAGGCACGTGCCACCATGACTGGCTAATTTTTAATTTTTTGTACAGACAAGGTCTTGCTATATTGCCCAGGTGGGTCTTGAACTCTTGGGCTCCAGTCATCTTCCTGCCTTGGCTGCCAAAGTGCTATGATTACAGGCATGAGCCACGGCTCCTAGCCTGAATTGTTTTTGTTTGTTTACTATCATCTCCTCCACTGGAAAGTAAGTTTTATGAGGTCAGGGGCTTTGGTTTGGTTTATATACTGTTAGATTACCAGCACTTGGCACACAGTAGGTTTGTTGAATGGATGAGTCATTTTGGGCAGGTCATTTGGAGGGTGCAGTACAACATTTAGGAGCTTGCACTCTGAAGTGAGACTCCTTGAGTTTGTACTGTAGCCTGTCTGCTGACTAGCTCTGTTCCTTTGAGTAACTGCTTAACCTCTTGCAACCTCAGGTTCTTCATCTGAAAAATTGGGATGTTAATAATATCTACTTCATAAAGATGATGTTATTTTGAGGATTAAATAAGATAAACTAGGTCAGATACTTAATACAGTATCTAGATCATAATAAACTTGAGAAAAATTGCTATTATCTATTAAACAGAGATGAAAATGAATGCTTCTGCTTAGACATACTTCACCTACTCCAGTGCTCCATAGCCTTGGCTCTGATCAAGGTTCCTAACAGATGTTCCTCTATGTGATCCATCCCTATCTCAGTTACCCTTTTGGCACCACTGGGTAGCTTGAACATTCTCCTCCCTGATTCCCACAGTACACAGACTTTCCTACTACTTTTCTGCCTGCCTCTGCTCACCCCCCTTTGCAGGCTCCTCATCCTCTTCCCTTTTTATATTTGTTCAGGCTCTGCCTTTGACACTGATTATTCTTTTCTTTTTCTTCAATTTTTCAATTCCATTAATATACACATAACACAAAATTTACTATGTTTAAGTATATACAATTTAGCGGTATTAAATATTCATAACGTTGGGCAATCATCACCACCATCCATCTTTTTTTTTTTTTTTTTGAGACGGAGTCTCGCTCTGTCGCCCAGGCTGGAGTGCAGTGGCCTATCTCAGCTCACTGCAAGCTCCGCCTTCTGGGTTTACGCCATTCTCCTGCCTCAGCCTCCCGAATAGCTGGGACTACAGGCGACCGCCACCTCGCCTGGCTGGTTTATTTTTTTTTTGTATTTTTTTGTATTTTTTTGTATTTTTCAGTAGAGACGGGGTTTCACCGTGTTAGCCAGGATGGTCTCGATCTCCTGACCTCGTGATCCGCCCATCTCGGCCTCCCAAAGTGCTGGGATTACAGGCTTGAGCCACTGTGCCTGGCCACCACCATCCATCTTAATGACTCTTCTTATTTTATAAAACTGAAACTCTGTGCCCATTAAACAATAACTCCCCATTTCCTCCTTGCTTCATCCCCTGGCAAGTACCATCCTACTGTCTGTCTCTATGATTTTGACTACTCTTAAGTACCTCAGGTAAGTGGAATCATACAATATTTGTCTTTTTGTAATTGGCTTATTTTTCAATTAGCATAATGTAAAGGTTCATCCATGTTGTAACATGTGTCAGAATTTCCTTCCTTTTTAAGGTTGAGTAATATCCCATTGTGTGTCTACATCACACTTTGCTTAACCATTTATCTGTCAATAGTCACTTGAACTACTTCCACATTTTAGCTATTGTGAATAATGCTGTTATAAACGTGGGTGTGTAAATATGTCTTTGAGACCCTGTTTTCAATTCTTTTGGGCATACACTTAGCCACTGATTACTCTTTATAGCTTCTACCTGAACAATCTCATCCACCCCCAGGCCTTCAATTGCCATCTCTTTTCTTTCTGCTTTTTTTTTTTTTTTTTTTTGGAGGGGGATGGATCTCGCTCTGTTGCCCAGGCTGGAGTGCAGTGGCATGATCTCAGCTCACTGCAATCTCTGCCTCCTGTGTTCGAGCTATGCTCCTGCCTCAGCCTCCTGAGTAGCTGGGATTATAGGTATGTGCCACCATGCCTGCCTAATTTTTGTATTTTTAGTAGAGACAGGGTTTCACCATGTTGACTAGGCTGGTCTCAAACTCCTGACCTCAGGTGATCTGCCCGCCTTGGTGTCCCTAAGTGCTGGAATTACAGGCATGAGCCACTGCGTCTGGCCTTCAATTGCCACTTCTATGCTGACATCTCTAGTACAGCTTTCTCTCCTGTGCTCCAGGCCCATGCCTGTGATGCCCTTACAACCATTCTGCTTGGATATCCAATATTGAAATTATTCTGTTTCCTCCAAATCTGCTCCCTTTCAGTATTTCTTATCTAAAGGAATGGCATCTCCATGCACCCATCGTCCAAACCAGAAAATGTAGTACTAATCTGTGGTCCTCCCTCTCCAATCCCACAATCCAATCAACCTCAAAGTAGTCACACATCTACTTCTACATACTCCTATAGTCATACCTGAATTCAGGTCAATGTCACTTCCAGTCTACCTTCCGGGGTACTGGTAACTAATAGCTTCCTAGAGACACCTCTGTATCCATTCTTTCCTCCCTCAAATTCTTTTCCATAAAGTAACTAGAATAATTTTAATAAAATGAAAATCTGATATCATTATCGGATGCTCAGAGCCTCATTACTTAGAGCTTCAAGGTGATGGGTAGCTCCCCCTTGTTAGGACAAAGTCAATGTTTTTAGTCATTTAATATTTAGTTATACATATTTTAAGTTTTATACCCACACCTGTTACAAACAAACAAAACAGTAGCCCGACAACATACCCTCTCCCATATCACTGTCCACCATTTCTTATGGTTCAGTTCCCTAGGGGCAACCACTTTCAGCTATTCTACCCAATTTCTTTGAAATTATCTCCATATCTCTAAATAACGTATTTAAAGTGCTATTAACTTAATAATAGTAACTTCTAACTTTAGAAATGAAGATTTAATTTCACCAAACCCTATAGGTACCCATACACATGTACACCTTCCATTCCTTTTCTTCCCAACATGATCATGATTTAATAATATTGCATTCAGTATTTGCAGTGATAGGACTTTCTACATATTTATTTCTATATATTTTATTTATATCTGAGCCATATACTGTGCTATGGAGTACTCTTCTTGTACTGCTTTTCTTTTTTTTTTCTGGAGTTAATAACTCTCTTTTTCCTCCCCTGTAACTTCATTTTTGTGATGAAGATGCTGACTCCATTTTTGTTGTTTGACTGTTGATAGCTTTCTTCTTTTATCTTTTCTTTCCTTGTTTTTTTGAGACAAGGTCTCACTCTGTTGCCTAGGCTGGAGTGCAGTGGTGTGAAGACAGCTCGCTGCAGCCTCAACCTCCTGGGCTCAAGCAATTCTCCTTGACCACAGGTGCCTGTCATGACACCAGGCTTGCTTTATTTATTTATTTATTTGTTTGTTTGTTTATTTTAGAGAAGAGGTCTTGGCCATGTTGCCCAGGCTGGTCTTGAACTCTTGGGCTCAAGTGATTCTTCTGCCTTGGCTTCCCAAAATATTGGGATTATAGGTATGAGCCACTATGCCTGGCCTGTTGACAGTTTTCAATTACTACCCCTTTTTCCTGTCTCCTCTACATCTCTGGGAATCAAGATTAAAAAAAACCTGTGTAGGCCCTTGCCTTTGAAATCCAATGAGAATGTAAAATGACACTCTGGCCCATTATAGGAGAATTTTCTTCTGTGCTAAGTCTACCCTTTAACCACAATAAAATCCCCAAACCACTCCCAGCCCTTTGCGCATCTTCTTTCCCTGTTGGGAACCCCCAATTACTGTACTAAATCTAGTTTATTCATATTCACTGGTAAGTGCATTGTGTCGTCCGTCTGGATACCTAAATAAATTTCTGGGTGGGCAATCATGCCCATCTCTGTGCAGACTGATCAAAACAGCTTTCAGCTTTCCATGTTCTTATTAACATGTCTCCAAACTGTGCCCACCACCAGTTTTGTAAATCTTCCCTCAACATGCTTTAAAAATTTTTTAAATTAAAATTCAGTCTTAAAGTTTTCTTCTTTTTTGTCAACCCATCTTCACATTGATCAGTGTGGTTTAAAAACCAGTTGTTCTTTCAAGTAATTTTCTTGATGAACTTTCTCCTAGAGTCTTCTGCCCTGCTCCAGTCCACTAGATTGGTTGACGTGCATCCATCTGCACTGTGGTCTTAGGTTCTTCCTCCATCATCATCCTGCCCTTCTCACGTATTGGAACTCCGTTACATGGATTCCATTTCCCCTTTTCTTGTTCTGGTTGAACAAATCTTCTGATGGCTTACTGAGAAGTGAAACTGGGAGGTGACATTTTTGACCTTTCATATCTGAAAGCATTTATTCTCTGCTCTCCCACCCAATTAGTAATTTGGCTGGAAATAGAATTCTAGAGTGGAAATCACTCTCTTCTACTGTTTTCTAGTATCCAGCGTTTCTGTTGAGAAGTCTAAAACCATTCTGATGCTGGATTCTTTTAGAATCCTGATTTTGTTTTCTGAAAGTTTTTCGAATAGTCTCTTGGTTCACAGGATTATGCAATTTCACAATGAAGTGTCTCAGTGTAGATTTATTTTCATTTGCTGTCTTGGGAACTCGATAGACCCTTTCAATTTGGCAAGTCGTTTTCCTTTATTAAAGGA
>NW_016809533.1:0-923 GCF_001698545.2 Rhinopithecus bieti | reverse complement strand
TATATAATTACATATATAATATTATAATGTATATGTATATTTTTGGACCTATATATATAGTAACAATGAAGCTTGTCATTAAAGAACATAGGAATTTAAAAAAAAAACAAAAAACAAAACAGGAATGGGCCAGGCACAGTGGCTCACGCCTGTAATCCCAACACTTTGGGAGGCCAACGCATGTGGACCACCTGAGGTCAGGAGTTCGAAACCAGCCTGACCAATATGGTGAAACCCCATCTCTACTAAAAATACAAAAACTACCTGGGAATGGTGGCATGCATCTGTAATCCCAGCTACTCAGGAGGCTGAGGCATGAGAATCACTTGAACCCGGGAGGCGGAGGCTGCAATGAGTCAAGATCGTGCCACTGCACTCCAGCTGGGCGACAGAATGAGACTTTGTCTCAACAACAACAACAACAGCAACAACAGAAAACACAGGAATAGATTTATAACCATTGATTTATATGTGCTGCAAAAAGATATAGTTAAGTTAAAAAATTAATTTGTAATTATGTATATTTGCTTTTGTATACTTGTGAAAATTTTCTGCAATAATATATAAAAACCATTAAAGGTTATCTCTACTGAGGAGGACTGAAAATGTAGAAAAATATTTTCATTCCAGTTTAAATTTTTCTGCACTCTGAGATTGTTACCATGTGTGACTTTTCAAACTTTATTTAAAAAATTTTAATTATACACATAAATCACGATTACACAGTAAGCAGTTTGGTGTGTGTATTCCTGCAGGCTTTTTCCTGTATACTTTTATATCATATAGTTTCATGTTAAAATATTTGATTTTTCTATTACACATACTTTTTTCATGAATAAAATTATATCATAGTTGCATATATATATTTTTTAGACAAGGGCTTTGCTCTGTCACCCAGGCTGGAGTGCAGTGGCATGATCTCT
>NW_016809532.1:0-922 GCF_001698545.2 Rhinopithecus bieti | reverse complement strand
CCATTGTTTATCTTTTATACTGTATTTTTACTGTATCTTTTCTATGTTTAGGTACCTAAATATTTACCATTGTGTTACAGTTGCCCACAGTATTCGGCACAATAAAATGCAGTACAGGTTTGCAGCCTAGGATCAACAGGTTATGCCATATAGCACAGGTGCATAGTACACTGTACTATCTAGGTTTGTATCAGTATACTTGATGAAATCCACTAATGATGCACTTGTTGGAATGCATCTCTATTGTTAAGTGATGCCTGACTACATATTAGGTGGTTGGTAAATTTTTGAGCCAACAAGCAGAAAACTATTAAAGAGTAGCGATTGCATATACACATACACATAAATCCAAAATTATTCAAGTGAGACACATGATCTAAAGTAAATACTTCAGGTAATACACCTAAGAAAACATTGGGAAACATATGTTTTCTAACAGTATGGAAATTTCTTTCTTTTCTTTCTTTCTTTTTTTTTTTTTGAGACAGAGTCTTGCTCTGTCATGCAGGCTGGAGTGCAGTGGTGCGATCTCGGCTCACTGCAACCTGTCTTCTGGGTTCAAGCGATTCTTCTGCCTCAGGTTCCCGAGTAGCTGGGATTATAGGCGCACGCCACCATGCGAAGCTAATTTTTGTATTTTTAGTAGAGACAGAGTTTCGCTATGTTGGCCAGGCTTGTCTCAAACTCCAGATCTCAGGTGATCCACCCACCTCGGCCTCCCAAAGTGTTGGGATTACAGGCATGAGTCACCATGCCCAGCCTGGAGATTTCTTAAAGAATTAGAATAGATCTACCATTCGATTCAGCAATTCTACTACTGGGTGTCTACCCAAAGGAAAAGAAGTCATTATATCAAAAGACACCTGCATGTGTATGTTTATTGCAGCACAATTCTCCATTACAAAGATATGGAACTGGCCAG
>NW_016809531.1:0-885 GCF_001698545.2 Rhinopithecus bieti | reverse complement strand
TATTGCGGCACTATTCACAATAGCAAACACTTGGAACCAATCCAAATGTTCATCAGTGATACACTGGATTAAGAAAATGTGGCACACACACAACATAGAATACTATGTAGCCATAAAAAAGGATGAGTTCATGTCCTTTGCAGGGACTTGGAGAAGCTGGAAACCATCATTCTGAGCAAACTGCCACCAGGACCGAAAACCAAACACTCCATGTTCTCTACTCATTGGTGGAATTTGAACAATGAGAACACTTGGACACAGGACAGGGAACATCACATACTGGGGCCTGTTGTGGGGTGGGGTCCAGGGGAAGGGATAGCATTAGGAGAAATACCAAATGTCAATGATGAGTTAATGGGTGCAGCACACCAACATGGCACATATACACCTATGTAACAAACTTGCATGTTGTGCACATGTACCCTAGAACTTAAAGTATCTATATTAAAAAAAATACTTTCACATACCAAAAAACGGATTCAAAACCTCAAAAAAAAAAAAAAAAAATAAGAAATGCGAAAAGGATTTCTTCCAGTTTAAAGTAAAGGATAATAATTAGCAACATAAAAGTACATGAAAGTATAAAACTCACGGCTGGGCATTGTGGCTCACACCTGTTATCCCAGCACTTTGGGAGGCTGAGGCAGGCAGATCACTTGAAGCCAGGAGTTCGAGACCAGCCTGACCAACATAGAGAAACCCCATCTCTACTAAAAACAATAAAAAATTAGCCAGGCATGGTGGCACATGCCTGTAATCCCAGCTTCCTGGGAAGCTGAAGCAGGAGAATCACTTGAACCCAGGAGGCAGAGGTTGTGGTGGGCCGAGATCGTGCTATTGCTATTGCACTCCCACCTGGGCAACAAGAGCAAAACTCCATCTAAA
>NW_016809530.1:32998-45197 GCF_001698545.2 Rhinopithecus bieti | reverse complement strand
AAACACTTTTACACTGTTGATGTGACTGTGAACTAGTTCAACCATTGTGGAAAAGAGTGTGGCGATTCCTCAAGGATCTAGGACTAGCAACATTTGACCCAGTCATCCCATTACTGGGTATATACCCAAAGGATTATACGTCATGCTGCTATAAAGACATATGCATACATATGCTTATTGTGGCACTACTCACAATAGCAAAGACTTGGAATCAACCCGAATGTCCATCAGTGACAGACTGGATTAAGAAAATGTGGCACATATTTACCATGGAATACTATGCAGCCATAACAAAGGATGAGTTCATGTCCTTTGTAGGGACATGGATGCAGCTGGAAACCATCATTCTCAGCAAACTATCGCAAGAACAGAAAAACAAATACTGCATATTCTCACTCATAAGTGGGAATTGAACAATGAGATCACTTGGACACAGGAACATCACACACTGGGTCCTATTGTGAGGAGGAGGGAAGGAGGAAGAGTAACATTAGGAGATATACCTAATGTAAACAATGAGTTAATGGGTGCAGCACACCAACATGACACATGTATACATATGTAACAAACATGCACTTTGTGTACATTTACCCAAGAACTTAAAGTTTAATTATAATAATAAGTCACAAAGTCCCACCATGATGGTTAATAAAGAGGGTCAAATTGATTGGATTGAAGGATGTAACGTATTGCTCCCAGGTATGTTTGTGCAGGTGAGCATTTGAGCAAGTGGACTGTGAGAGGCAGAACCAGCCTCAATCTGAGAGGACATAATCTAATCAGCTGCCAGCACCATCAGAATAAAAAGCAGACAGAAGAATGGGAAAGTTGATTGTCTTTGTTTTTCTACCTTTCATCTTTCTCCCATGGTAGATGCTTCCTGCCCTCCAGCATCAGACTCCAAGTTTGTCAGTTTTTGGACTCACACTAGTGGTTTTCCAGGGGCTCTCTGGCCTTCAGCCACAGACTGAAGGCTGCACTGTTGGCTTCCACACTTTTTAGGTTTGGGGACTTGGATCCTCAGTTTGCAGATGGCTTATTGTCTGACCTCACCTTGTGATCATGTGAGTGAATTATCCTAATACACTCCCTTTAATAAATTCATCCATCCTATTAGTTCTGTCCCTCTAGGGATCCCTGACTAATATACTCACAAATGCCTGACTCCTTCAATCATTGAAAGCAAAGACTTAAATATCTGAAGAGAGATGCAGCAAACGATATCAATCCCATGGCCCAGGAAAAGACATTTCCTTAATAGCCAGGGCAAGGATAGAAGAAAAATCATCTAATTTTAGAAAAGGAACAGAGAACTCATCTGGCCCCAGGATGTTATCCTAATATCAAGCAGTGCTCTGCTACCTCTGGGGAAAAGAGCAGGAATTGCCACCCACCATGGCCAACCATAGATTCCTCCGTGAGTCTGGCTGTTGTGGAAGGGAGAAAGTCTCACCTTCCATCCGTGAGAACACAGGACAGCCTCAATCAGAGGCTGGATTAGGAAACAGAACCTACTCTTTCACTTCATCTCCATCACCAGCAGAGAACAAACTATGAAGCAATAGGAATGAGCTGCTATGGAAGGTGGGAAAGTACAAATGGATGCCTACCATGTAGGATGCAGTGGGCAAAGAAACCAAAAGCTGTGGGGAGAACAGAAACAATGAGAAAACCATCCTGCCTCTTAGAATTCACCATATGCCCATGGTAACTTACCCCTGGACAAATTCAAAGCCTAGGATGCAATGAGGTTAATCATACTGACAATAAATCTCAGCTGGGTTCACTGCCCCCATTTTAGGGGAAAATACAATTATATCTCTAGCTTTACCAGGTTTGTTGCATGCAACCGACATTTAAAATGGCTCCCCTCCCCAATGCTTGGTTTTTAATGCTTGCCTGATGCCATCTTAAAATTAATTATGTATAATAATTTTATATAAACATATAAGAGATATATGGATAGATAGATAAGTCTGATTCTGTTGCCTAGGCTGGAGTGCAGTTGTTGGGATCATAGACACTGTAGTCTTCAACTCCTGGGCTCAAGGAATCCTCCTACCTCAGTCTTCTGAGTAGCTAAGACTAAAAGCCCAAGCCACCATGCCCAGCTAATTTTTTGTTTTTACTTTTGTAGAGATGGGTTCTTGCTCTGTTGACCAGGCTAATAATATTTTGAAGGAGAGGCTCAGCATTCTCATTATGCACTGAGCCATGGACAAAACAGAATTGATGCTGGTTTTCTACTACTCTGCATGCAAATGCCAGCATTTAAACCATTTGAACACAAATCCCCATAATGTGATTTCAGAAACCCTGAGTGACCACAAGACCCTTTCAAGGAGCTGTTGGAGTCCCAACCCTTTTCTTAATACCCCCATGCAGTGTTGTTTTTTCCACCCCCCTCCGTCATTCCTTCCTGAATTAACAGTAAAGTCTTCCAGAGGCTACATTACATGTAGTATTACAGCACATTGAATGCAGAAGCATGTAAGAAAATCTGTCTAGCTTTGATTAAGCCTTCTGAAAAGATTAGTGCAAAACCATGTGGTCTTACTCCCTGATTTTTAAACATTTGGAAGAGTGCTGAGTCAAAGCAGATAGCCTGCTAAATTGCTTCTATAACATACATTTGACAGAGGATAAAACAATTTTTCCCTAAGCTGATTTGTGTTGACTTGAGAATCTATGCATGAACCTTGATTTGACCTTGAGGAAGATCTTTGGCCTTCTTTGCTGAGGATACTCCATCATTTTTAAATTTTAAGGACCTAAATGAAACTTTACAGAGATTTCAGGATATTTAACTGCTTCTCTTCCATGGTGATGGAAGATGACAATATATTAAGAGAAGGTGGGTAAAGATGACAATATTATAAAAGAAGGTATAATTGAAAGGAAATGTATATATATCAAGAAAAAGGGAACACAATTTTATATGTGCATAAATGTACATGTTTTGTAGTCTAGTAAGATAATTACAGGTGTGGAATTGGTAAGCTACAGGAAAATCATATTTTCACTGAGATTCAGTGAGTAGGATGCATGCTAGTTATTGTATCAAATAACTCTGCATCTCAGTGCAACAAATGTTTCCTTCTCCTGCATACAGAGATATCCTTGGTCACAGGGGCCTGGGTGGCTTTTCTCCACAGCAGGTATTTTAATGTGTACATGATTCATCAGCTGGTCTTGTCTCAATGCAGATTCTGATTCAGTGCTCTAGGATGAGGTTGAGACTGCATTTTAATGTTTTATGTTTTTATTTGTGCATATTTATGGGGTACCTGATAAAATTTGTTACAGGTATATAACATATACAGATTACATCGGATATTCAGGGTGTCCATCATTCTGCTGTACTACATTTTCACTGAGTACAGTTACCCTACTCTGCTATTAAGCTTCAAATTTATTCCTTCTACCATACTGCATGTTTGTCCTATTTAACCCACGTGTCTTCATCCCCTCTCTTCCCTTGCATCCTTCCCAGTCTCTGTGTCTGCTATATCACTCTCTTTTTGATGGTTTCAAATTGTTTAGCTCCCGCATGTAAGTGAAAACATTCATTATTTGCGTTTCTTCACCTGGCTTATTTCACCTAATAATGACCTCCAGGTCCACCCATATTGCTGCCTAGAGACACAATTTCATTCTTTTTTATGGCTCAATAGTATTACATTGTGTTTATTTTCTTTATCCATTAATCTGTTTGTGGACACTTAGATTGATTCCGTATGTTTGCGATTGTGAAGAGTGCTATTATCAAATGCAAGTGCAGGTATTTCTGTGACATATTGACCTCTTTTTGGGGAGGCATGTAAGTGAGATTATAGGATCAATGATAATTCTATTTTAGCTTTTTTTTTTTTTTTTTTTTTTTTTTTTTTTTTTGAGACATAGTCTCGCTCTATTGCCCAGGCTGGAATGCAGTGGTATGATCTTGGTTCAATGTAACCTGTGCCTCCCTGGTTCAAGTGATTCTCCTGTCTCAGCCTCCTGAGTAGCTGGGACAGCAGACATAGGTCACCATGCCCGGCTATTTTTTTCTATTTTTAGCAGTGATGGGGTTTCACCATGTTAGCCAGGATGTTCTTGATCTCCTGACCTCATAAACTGCCTGCTTTGGCCTCTTTTAGTGCTAGAACTACAGCTATGAGTCACAATGTCTGGCATATTTAGATTTTTTAAAAATAAACCTTGTACTCTTTTCTGTAGTGGCTGAACTAGTTTATAGTTCTACCAACAGTTGATAATAATTCACTTTCTCTGAATTCTCACCAACACCTGTTCATTTTCTTTTTTTATTTTACTTTTTATTTTTTGAGAAGGGGTTTCACTCTGTCACTAGGCTGGAGAGCAGTGGCACAGTTTCAGCTCACTGTAGTCTCTGACTCCCAGGCTCAAGTGATTCTTCTTCCTCAGCCACACAAGTACGTACCTGAGACTATAGGTGCAGACCACCTCGCCTCCCAAGCAGGAGAATCACTTGAACCCAGTAGGTGGAGGTTGCAGTGAGTCAAGATCACATCATTGCACTTCAGCCTGGGGAATAGGGTGAGACTCTGTCTCAAAAAAAGAAAAAAAAATTCTGTAGAACTATAGCAGACCCATTTTCCCTTCTTGTAGAAGTGTTATTTTTACCTAAGGAATATAAGGATGGCAATGCTGAAGGGGGACGGTGTTTTATGGAACATTTATAGAAAGGGAAATGTCAAAATCATTTAACAAAATGAACTTAAAACTGGGCACAGTGCTCACACCAGTAGACCCAGCACTTTGGGAAGCCAATGCAGGTGGATGGCTTAAGCCCAAGAGTTTGAGAACAGACTGAGAAACATAGCAAGACCCCTTCTCTCTCAATAAAAAATTTTAATAAGCCTAGTATTTTGATGTGCTCCTGTGGTCTCTGCTGCTCTAGAGTCTGAGGAATGAGAATCGCTTCAACCTGGGAGGTCGAGGTTGCAGTAAGCTATGATCGCAGTGCTGCACTCTAACCTCGTTAACAGAGAGAGACTATCTCTGAAAAAGAAGAACAAATTTAAGGAGTGAGCAGGCAGATTGAACTTACCTGAAATAAGGGTCTTTGACTATTCATGAATAAAATGTTTCCAACCAAAATTGAGTTTCAAAATATGGCTATCATGATAAAGAAAAAAAGAAAAAAATAATTTCCCTGCTACTACACATATCTTAAAGAGGAACATTTTTATTTCTTGGTAATATTTCATACTGAAAAAGTGAAAATGAAGCAAATGTTGTTTTTATAAAGAATTAAAGATAGCTAGCATCACTCCACCTCCCATGAAGAAAATAAATAGGAATAAGGGTAAAAATGAGAGGGAAATGCTGCTGTTTTTTAATCCATATGAAAATGTCTGGTATGGTTAGGCTGTGCCCTCACCCAAATGGCACCTTGAATTGTAGCTCCTATAATCCCCATGTGTTGTGTGAGGGACCCAGTGAGAGGTAATTGAATCATAGCATGAGTTTTTGCTGTAGCGTTCTTGTGGTAGTGAATAAGCCTCGTGAGATCTGATGGTTTTCATAAAGGGCAGTTCCTCTGCACATACACCCTTGCCTACCAGTATGTAAGACATATGTTTTCTCCTCCTTCACCTTCCACAATGATTGTAAGGCCTCCTCAGCCACATGGAACTATGAGACCATTAAATCTCCTTTTCTTAGTAAATTATCCAGTCTTGGGTATTTCTTCACAGCAGTAAGGAAATGGACAAATACAATGTCACATCACAGACAATCACTTAAATTCCATTCTTTACTTTGATTTATTTCATTTTATTTTTGTATAAATGGACACAGTAAATTTTACTCTCTCCAATCCCTAGGAATTCATAGGTAGATGAGTATAGTATGCAGAGTATGAGTGTGCTTTAAATAAGATGGACAGCCACTTCCCTTTTACACAATACATTCCTGAAAATCAACAGTAAAGTTGGATATGAGAAAATCAAATAATAACTTACCAACTAACAAGAGCACTTTAGGTCCATAAAACAAAAACACATACTGAAATATCCCTTTCAGAAAAAGAAATCATTGATGACACTATTGTAGAAGTTCATACTAGGTGTTTAGTTTTGTTATTTTTCTTCAAAAGAGCAGTGGTGGGTTTAAGCCCAATAAGGTAGAGATTCTACCTTATTTTATTGATAATAAATATTGATAATAAATATAGAATCTCTACCTTATTTTATTGTTAATAAATAATTATTTATTATTTTCCTCTCACTGAAGGATTTTTCACTTTTGTTTCAATCTCATTGACTTTTTGAGACATATTGCTTATTACAGTTGTAGCATGCTGGTGGTCCATTTCCTACCCCTTAAGAAATAAAATTGTAGAAGAAAAATCAGTAAGATATTAAAAGAAATTTCTTAGCATCACTGTACAAAGATGAAGAGACTATCAAAAAGTTACCATTGACTAGGAGAGAATACTATTTAACAGAAGGCTGTGGTTCTCCATGATCAGATGACACAGGAAAGCAGAGTTTTGCATATTCACAAGTAAGTATAGATATAAATATATATAAACACAATGATAGATACATATGTGGATATCTAAATATATATTGTAAATACATGTGTGGATATCTACATACTTATATAACTATGCTGAGAGTTTGGAGATTCAGTTTAAGGCCAGATGGTGGATGAATTGAAATTGAAGCTTGTGAGATTGTCTTTGAGAGCACTGCCTTGAGCATAGCCAGAGATTCTGGAAGACAGTGAGCTAAAGTCATGATAGTATCCTGGAATCCTGTAGACTGTGGCTTGGCCACCTTTCCCTTGTGTGGTCTGGGAATCTTTCTATCCTTACTGGTCATCATTCTCATAATCTGTAAAGTGAAAGTGATAGGACTGTTGCAAAAATTAAATGTGAGTTCTATGTGAGGTATCTTTTACATGGCAGGCATCCATTAGTGTAGCTTATTATGATTATTGCTGAGACATATTCCTTCAGAGCATCCCTTACTGGGAGATGTGCAGAACAACGAAGCATGTAGACATGTGGAGAATGGTAAAAATGAGGGCATGTAGGAGTTAAGTGTGCAAAGAAATCTAGAAATTAACCAGGATTGGAGATTTTGTAACATGAGTTCCGAGAAACAGAGAGGCAAGCCAAAACAAACCTGACAAATACTTTTTGGTAAAGTCTCAATGACTTGACATATATTATTAGAAACAAATTATTTATATTTTAGGAGAACCACTATATATAGCAATGGCATAATCAAAAGCATAACATAAAATGTTAAAGGTAATAGAAATTTCAGTCATTTATATAGCCAAAACAGTAATTTTATCATTACGTCATTATCATCGTCATCATCACATGAGGTGGGATTATCATTATGGAAAGCCTAGGAAAGGTTACCTATTGAGTTTGGGGTGTAATTATTAACATCCTTGATATGCTTTGGCTGTGTCCTCACCCAAATCTCGTCTTGAGTTGTAGCTTCCTTAATTCCCATGTGTTGTGTGGGGGGGACTGGTGGTGATAACTGAATCATGGGGACAGTTTCACGCATACTGCTCTTGTGGTAGTGAATAAGTTTCACCAGATCTGATGGTTTTATAAGGAGTTTCACCTTTCACTTGATTCTCATTTTCTGTTGTGTGCTGCCATTGAAGACATGCTTTTCACCTTCTACCATGATTGTGATGCCTCCTCAGCCATGTGGAACAGTGAGTTCACTTAATATCTTTTTCTTTATAAATTACCCAGTTTCATGGTGATGGTCAGAACCATGAAAATGAACTAATACAATCTTTAACATGGCAAAAGGAACTGGTCTTCTGTTCTGTTTGTAAACAATCCTGTACCTTCATCACAGAAACTTGCAACATTCAGTCACCTCTTCATTCTTCAGGTATGATACTAAATGTTCCTTCTACTGTGGAAAGTTCCTATTCCTCCAATATTTTCTATTATTGTTAATTTTCTGCAGTGTATAAAAGTCAGATACTGATGATGGTTTACAATTTCCTATTGTCTCATAAATTGTTGGCTACCTCCTGAACTAGACTTTAAAATTACCCTCAATGATCTGCACTTTCTAGCATGTACTTTCTTGTATAGCCCTCTTCCACTGAATGTATCCAGGACCATAGGGTATAAAGTCTATGTTTACTTTATGTTGTATAAAACTCCATCTTGCTAGTCCACTCTCACTACAGACTTTCTCTCCTGTGGACATTGAAGAAGCCAGTGTTCATGTGAGCTGAGGACAGCCCATAAGAATGGAGGGGGTCCCTCCCAAGACTAAACCAGGAAGAAGTTGAATCCCTGAATAGACCAATAATAAGATGTGAAATTGAAGCAGTAATTAATAGCCTACCAACCAAAATAAAAACACAGGACCAGACAGACTCACAGCTGGATTCTACCATAGGTACAAAGAAGAGCTGGTACCATTCCTTCTGAAGTGATTTCAAACAATAGAAAAACACAGACGCCTCCCTAACTCATTTTATGAGGTCAGCATCATCCTGATAACAAAACTTGGCAGAAACACAACAAAAACAAAATTTCAGGCCAATATCCCTGATGAATATCAATGTGAAATTCTCAATAAAATACTATTAAACCAAATCCAGCAACACATCAAGTTTATCCACCAAGATCAAGTTGGCTTCAGCCCTGAGATGCAAGACTTGTTCAATATATACAAATCAATAAATGTAATCCATCATATTAACAGAACCAATGACAAAAGCCATATGATTATCTCAATAGATGCAGAAAAGGCTTCGATAAAATTCAACACAAATTCATGCTAAAAACACTCCATAAACTAGGTATCAATGGAACATATGTCAAAACAATAAGAGCTATTTATGACAAACTCACAGCCAATATCATACTGAAAGGGTAAATACTAGTAGCATTCCCTTTGAAAACTGGCACAAGATGAAGATGCCCTCTCTCAACACTCCATTCAACATAATATTGGAAGTTCTGGCCAGGGAATCAGGCAAGAGAAAGAAATAAAGAGTATTTAAATAGGAAGAGAGGAAGTCAAATTGTCTCTGTTTGCAAGGGACATAATTGTATGTTTAGAAACCCCATCATCTCAGCCCAAAATCTCCTTAAGCTGATAAGCAACTTCAGCAAATTCTCAGGACACAAAATCAGTGTGCAAAAATCACAAGCATTCCTATACACAAATAATAGACTAACAGAGAGGCAAATCATGATTGAAGTCCCATTCACAATTGTTACAAAGAAAATAAAACACCTAGCAATCCAACTTACAAGGGATGTGAAAGATCTCTTAAAGGAGAACTACAAACCACTGCTTAAGGAAATAAGAGAGAACACAAACAAAAGGAAAAACATTCCATGCTTACGCATAGGAAGGATGAATGTCATGAAAATGGCCATACTGTCCAAAGCAATTTAAAGAATCCATGCTATCCCCATCAAGCTACTATTAAATTTCTTTACAGAACAGAAAAAAACTACCTTAAATTTCTTATGGAACCAAAAAGAGCCCATATAGCAGACAATCCTAAGCAAAAAGAAGAAAACTGGAGGCATCATGCTACCTGACTTCAAACTATACAGAAGCCTACAGTAACCAAATCAGCAGCGTATTGATACCAAAACAGGTAGACCAATGGAACAGAACAGAGGTCTCAGAAATAATGTTACATATACACATCAGTTTGATCTTTGACAAGTGACAAAAACCATCAATAGGGAAAGTATTCACTATTTAAAAAATGGTGATGGGAAAACTGACTAGCCATTTTCAGAAAAATTTAAACTGGAACACTTAGTTACACATTATACAAAAATTAACTCAAGATGGATTAAAGACTTAAATGTAAAACCTAAAACCATTAAAACCCTAGAAGAAAACCTAGGCAATATCATTAGGACATAGCCATGGGCATAGTCTTCTTGATTAAAACATCAAAGACATTGGCAACGAAAGCCAAAATTGGCAAATGGGATCTAAAGGAGCTTCTGCACAGCAAAATAAACTATCATCAGACAGAACAGGCAAGCTACAGAATGAGAGAATACTTTTGCAATATATCCCTCTGACAAAGCACTAATATCGAGAATCTTCAAAGAACTTAAATGTGCAAGAAAAAAACAAACAACCCCATCAAAAGGAGGGCAAAGGATATGAACAGACATTTCATAAAAGAAGACACTTATGCTGCCAACAAACATATGAAAAAACAATCTCATCATCACTGGTCATTAGAGAAATGCAAATCAAAACCATAATGAGATACCATCTCACACCAGTTAGAATAGTGATCATTAAAAAGTCAGGAAGCAACAGATGCTAGAGAGGATGTGGAGAAATAGGAATGCTTCTACACGTTGGTGGGAGTGTAAATTAGTTCCATCATTGTGGAAGACAGTGTGGTGATTCCTCAACAATCTAGAACAAGAGATTGCCCATTTGACTCAGCAATCCCATTACTTAGCATACAAACAAAGGATTATAAATCATTCTACTATAAAGACACATATGTTTATTGCAGCACTGTTCACAATAGCAAATACTTGGATCTGACCCAAATAACCATCAGTGATAGATTGGAGAAATAAAATGTGGCATATATACGCCATGGAATACTATGCAGTCATAAAATGACATTCTTTGCAGGGACATGGACGATGCTGGAAACCATCATTCTCAGCAAACTAACACAGGAACAGAAAACCAGACACCACATATTCTTGCTCATAAATGGGAGTTGAACAATGAAAACACACGGACACAGGGAGAGAAACATCACACACTGGAGCCTGTCAGGATATGTTGCACCAGAAGAGGGATAGCATTAGGAGAAATACCTAATGTATATGACAGGTTGATGGGTGCAGCAAACCACCATGGCACATGTGTACCTATGTAACAAACCTGCACATTCTGCACAAGTATCTCAGAACTTAAATTAAAATTTGACAAAAAAAAAAAAAAAAAAAAAAAAAAAAAGAGTGGAGGGTGTCCCCTAACCCATAACCAGCAAGAAACTGGCTCTCAGTTCGGCATCCACAAGGAAACCAAAAGCACACTAAACACTAGAGGTCTTAATAAAGATATCTTGGAGTATAGATGACTGGATAAATGACCTTAATGAAGAAAGAAAGGAGAAAGTAGTGAAGTGGAAATGAGTTGCATTGAGTTCTTGCAAGGATTTGCTCAGCCATATTGCTGAGTTTTTCTGATGTTAGTGGAATCTCTACAGCTAAGACAATTGTAGCAAAACTAATTCAAGTTCAGTCAATAGCCATAACTATGAATAAAAGCTTCAGAGTTGGATTTAAAAAGGGAAGGCTGGCACCCCAGTTTTGCTGTTTATGAACTACTGATACTCCCAAAACATCAAACCTCCTTCTATTTTATTCTTTTTAATTGGAAAGAGGAAGATAGTGAAGCTTCAGAGAGGATAAATTAACCAATATCTGCAATGGAAAGACAGTTCTGTAAGCTTCTAAGAAGGTTCTCCATATTCCAAGCCATGATCAATATGATTTGACTTCATCTGTTTCTTTCCAGAAATATTAATGGACATTATTACTCAATTGCTGCAAACTCTTAATTATGACTCTCCCTAAAACTAAATTAATCTTGTCCATTTTATTACATATATACTGTTTCCCTGGTTATCATATTTATTACTCTTATGGAGACAGGCAACAAATATTACGCTCAGGGGTTTTGGTAAATTGTGAGATTTCTCTGTTTCTCTCTTTCTATGGCTAGTAGTACTTCAAATTGCTAGGTACAGTTTTTGCCCATAGGTTAGACTCATTCATTCAATAAATATAGAGTAACGACATCATTTGTGCCAAGCATATGTAATAGACTCTGATTTTTTAAAAGAGAAAATAATGAATATGTTTTCAGAGAGCCATCCATTCTTCCAAAACCCAAGATGAGGCTTTGAGATCTTTTAGATATATTAGTAACACAATGCTACAACATAAATGAAGAGGAACAGAAAAAGGGTGACCAAGGTGCTGTTTTAATCAAGCACTATTTGCATTTGTAAAATGTAAAATACTTCAATAGACAAAACTTTACCTTCCTATACATGCAAGAAGATTCACCCAAAGATATTTTGCATATCCTCCCAGATTTTGCCCTGAATCACTATGGCCAATTTTTCCACTAATATTCTTCTTATTATTATTATTTAT
>NW_016809530.1:22369-32876 GCF_001698545.2 Rhinopithecus bieti | reverse complement strand
GCCACATTGTCTTAATCCAGTCTGTCACTGATGGACATTCGGGTTGATTCCAAGTCTTTGCTATTGTGAATAGTGTCACAATAAACATACATGTGCATGTGTCTTTATAGCAGCATGATTTATACTCCTTTGGGTATATACCCAGTAATGGGATGGCTGGGTCATATGGTACATCTAGTTCTATATTCAATAACTTTTCATATAAATATCACTTTGGAATTTATGCTCTTAAAGATGATACCTCTAAGAGATTTTTGGCTAGTATCATCTAACCCCTTATACTGAACTTTCAATGAATGCTGTGAAAATGGATCACATAATTAAATTGATGTCATGCTTTGCTTAAGAAAGATAATGAAAGTAATTCATAGTTTATGGATAAAAGCAAGCAGAGTCTTGCAATCTATGAATTTACATAAGAAGACACTCAATGCAGATGGTAATTGTTCTAAAACTTGAAAACCTATAGGTAGGGTCTCTGTAACTCTAAGCCACTAGAAAGACAGATTTCCAGCCTTAATCATGTTCTTATTTCTTTCTACTCTTGATTTATATCAAGTGACTCAATTGCATTTTGTTATTTAACTTCAATAATAAGTAAATCTGAACTACTGCCATAGTAAATCAACCATCCAGTGTCAGGCCTCAGAGCCCAAGCTAAACCATCATAACCCCTGTGACCTGTATGTATATATCCAGATGGGCTGAAGTAACTGAAGAATCACAAAAGAAGTGAAAATGGTCTGTTCCCGCCTTAAGTGATGACATTGCCTTGTGAAATTCCTTCTCCTGTCTCAAAACTCCCCACTGAGGACCTTGTGACCTGCCCCCCCACCCCAATTGCCCACCAAAGAACAACCCCTTTTGACCAATTTTTTTTTTTACCTACCCAAATCCCATAAAACAGCCCCATCCCTATCTACCTTTGCTGACTCGCATTTTGGACTCAACCCACCTGCACCCATGTGAAATATACAGCCTAGTTGCTCACAAAAAGCCAGTTTCATGGTCTGGTCACACGGAAGCGTGTGAAATTTGGTGCTGTGAGTCGGATCAGGGGTGGGGGACCTCCCTTGGGAGATCAATCCCCTGTCCTCCTGCTATTTGCTCTGTGAGAAAGATCCACCTACAACCTCTGCTCCTCCGACTGACCAGCCCAAGAAACATCTCAGCAATTTTAAATTGGGTAAGCAGCCTCTCTTTACTCTTTTCTCCAACCTCTCTCATTATCCCTTAACCTCTTTCTCCTTTCAATCTTGGCATCAAACTTCAATTTCTCCCTTCTCTTAATTTCAGTTATGTCCCTTTTCTGGTAGAGACAGGAGATGCATTTTATCTGTGAACCTAAAACCCCGGTACCAGTCACAGACTTGGGAAGACAGTCTTTCCTTGGTGTTTAATCATGCAGGGGTGCCTGCCTGATTATTCACCCGTGTTTCAGAGGTGTCTGACCACATGTGGATGCCTGCTTTGGCCCTTCACCCTTAGTGAAGCCCAGCTTTTCTGGGGGACAAGCATCCTGTGACCCCTTCTCTCCATGTCTCTACCTGTTCTCCACATTCCTGGGGAGGCAAGCAACTCCCCCGACTCCTTTTGTCCATATCTCTACCCTTTCTTTTCTCTGGGCTTGCCTCCGTCACTATGGGCAACCTTCTATTCTCCATTCCTCCCTCTTCTCCCTTAGCCTGTGTTCTCAAAAACTTACAACCTCTTCAACTCACACCTGACCTAAAACCTAAGCATCTTATTTTCTCCTGAAACACTACTTGACTCCAGTATGAACTCGACAGTGGTTCCAAATAGCCAGAAAATGGCACTTTTGATTTTTCTATCCTACAAGATCTAGATAATTCTTGTCATAAAATGGGCAAACGGTCTGAGATGCTTGACGTCCAGGTATCTTTTCCACATTGGTCCCTCTCTAGTCTCTATTCCCAATGCAATGCCTCTCAAGTCTTCCTTCTTTCCCTCCCACCTGTCCCCTCAGTCCCAACCCCAAGCCTCACTCAGTGTTTCCAATCTTCCTTTTCTATAGATACATCTGACCTCTCCCCTCCTTCCCAGGCTGCTCCTCACCAGGTCAAGCTAGTTCCCAATTCTCCCTCAGACTCTGATCCTCCACTCTATAATCCTATTATCACCTCCCCTCCTCACACTCAGTCTAGCTTACAGTTTTGTTTTGCAACTAGCTCTTCCCCACCTGTCCAGCAATTTCCTCTTAAAATGGTGGCTAGAACTAAAGGCATAATCAAGGTTAATACTCCCATTTCTTTATCTGCTCTCTCCCAAATCAGTTAGCATTTAGGCTCTTTTCATCAAATATGAAAACATCGTTCATTTGGCAGCAACCCTGAGATGCTTTACAGTTCTAGACCCTAAAAGGTCAAAAGGTTGTCTTATTCTCAATATGTATTTTATTATCCAATCCACTCCTGACATTAAATAAAACTCCAAAAATTAAATTCCAGCACTCAAACCCCACAACAGGACTTAATTAACCTCACCTTCAATGTGTGCAATAATAAAGTAGAGGCAGCCAAGTAGCAATGTATTTCTGAGTTACAATTCCTTGCCTCCAGTGTGAGACAAACCCCAGCCACATCTTCAGCACACAAGAACTTCCAAACACCTGAACTGCAGTGACCAGGCATTCCTCCAGGACCCCAGGAGCTTGCTTCAGGTGCCAGAAATCTGACCAGGGGTTGAAGGAATGTTTGCAGCCCAAGATTCCTCCTAAGCCATGTCCCATCTCTGCAGGACCCCACTGAAAATTGGAACACTAACTCACCTGGTAACCACTTCCAGAGCCCCTGGAACTCTGTCCTAAGGCTCTCTGACTGACTCCTTCACAGATTTTCTCAGCTTAACAGTTGAAGACTGACGCTGCCCAGTCACCTCAGAAGACCCCTGGACCATCAAGGATGCTGAGCTTTGAATAACTCTTACAGTGGAGGGTAAGTCCATCCTCTTCTTAATCAACATGAAGGCTACACACTCCGCATTACCTTCTTTACAAGGGCCAGTTTCCCTTCCCCCCATAACTGTTGTGGGTATTGATGACCAGGCTATTAAACCTCTTAAAACTCCCCAACTCTGGTGCCAACTTGGACAATATTCTTTTATACACCCCTTTTTAGTTATCATCACCTGCCCAGCTCTCTTACTAGATCAAAACATTTCAACAAAATTAGCTACTTTCCTGACTATTCCTAGGCTACAGCCACACCTCATTGCCACCATTTCCCCCAGTTCAAAGGCTCTTTCACATCCTCTCCTTGTATCTCCCCACCTTAATCCACAAGTATAGGACACCTCTACTCCTTCCCTGGTGATGGATGATGCACCCCTTAACATCCCATTAAAACCAATTCGCCCTTACCCCACTCAATGCCAATATCCCATCCCCCAGCATGCTTTGAAAGGATTAAACCCTGTTATCACGTGCCTGCTACAGCATGGCCTTTTAAAGCCTTTAAATACTCCTTACAATTCCCCCATTTTACCTGTCCTGAAACCAGATAAGCCTTATAGGTTACTTCATGACCTGCGCCTTATCAACCAAATTGTTTTGCCTATCCACCTCATGATGCCAAACCCATATACTCTCCTATCTTCAATACCTCCTTCCATAACCCATTATTCTGTTTTGGTTCTCAAACCTGCTTCCTTTACTATTCCTTTGTACCTTCATTGCAGCCTTTCTTTGCTTTCACGTGGACTGACCCTGACACCCATTGGGCTCAGCAAATTATCTGGGCTGTATTGCCACAAGGCTTCACAGACAGCCCCCATTACTTCAGTCAAGCCCAAGTTTCTTCCTCATCTGTTACCTATCTCGGCATAATTCTCACGAAAAAAAAAACATGCTCTCCCTGCTGAACTTGTCCAGCTAATCTCCCAAATCCCAATCCCTTTTACAAAACAACTCCTTTCCTTCCTAGACATGGTTAGTGCAGTCAGTTTTCTTACAGGAGAGTTGCGACCATGCTTTATAGCCTTTCTGTCCAAACAGCATGACCTTACTGTTTTAGCCTAGCCCTCATGTCTGTGTGCAGCAACTGCCTCTTCTTTAATACTTTTTAGAGGCCCTAAAAACCACAAAATATGCTCAACTTCCTCTCTACATGTCTCATAACTTTCAAAATTTATTTTCTTCCTCCCACCTGATGCATATACTTTCTGCTCCCTGACTCCTTCAGATATACTCACTCTTTGTTGAGTCTCCCACAGTTACCATTGTTCCTAGCCCATACTTCAATATGGCCTCCCACATTATTCCTGATACCACACATGACCCCCATGACTGTATCTCTCTGATCCACCTGACATTCACTCCATTTCCCCATATTTCCTTCTTTCTTGTTCCTCACCCTGAGCACACTAGCTTATTGACTGCAATTCCACCAGGCCTAACAGCCACTCACCAGCAAAAGCAGGCTATGCTATAGTATCTTCCACACCTATCATTGAGGCTACCGCATTGCCCAATCCACTACCTCTCAGCAAGCTGAACTCATTGTTTTAACTTGGGCCTTCATTCTTGCAAAAGGACTACACATCAATATTTACACTGATTCTAAATATGCCTTCCATATCCTGCACAACCATGTTATATAGGCGGAAAGAAATTTCCTCACTATGCAAGAGTCCTCCATCATTAATACTTCCTTAATAAATACTCTTCTCAAAGCCACTGTACTTCCAAAGGAAGCTTGAGTCATTCACTGCAAGTGCCATCAAAAGGCATCAGATCCCATCACTCAGGACAATGCTATGCTGATAAGGTAGCTAAAAAGGCACCTAGTGTTCCAACTTCTATCCCTCATGGCAGTTTTTCTCCTCATCTGGCCAGTCCCACCTATCAATATCTTCCCACACAATGCAAATGGTTCTTAGACCAAGGAAAATATCTCCTTCCAGGATCACAGGCCCATTCTATCCTGCCATCATTTCACAAACTCTTCCATGTAGGTTACAAGACGCTAGCCTGCCTCGTAGAACCTCTCATTTCCTTTCCACCATGGAAATCTATCCTTCAGGAAATCATTTCTCAGTTTTTCATCTGCTATTCTACTACTCCTCAGGTATTGTTCAGGCTCCACTGCCACTTCCCTACACACCAATCTTGGGGAATTGCCCCCACCCAGGACTAGCAAATTGACTTTACTCTCATGTCTTGAGTCAGGAAACAAATACCTCTTCGTCTGGGTAGACACTTTCACTGGATGTGAACTGAACTGTGAAACCTTTCTCAGACACAGGGTCTGAGAAGGCCACCACGGTCATTTCTTCCCTTCTGCCAGACCTAATTCCTCGGTTTGGCTTTCCCACTGCTATACAGTCTGATAACTAATTGGTCTTTATTAGTCAAATCACCCAAGCAGTTTTTCAGGCTCTTGGTATTCAGTGAAACCCTTATCACCCTCAATCTTCAAGAAAGGTAGAAGGGACTAATCATCTTTTAAACACACACCTCGCCAAGCTCAGCCACCAACTTAAAAAGGACTGAACAATACTTTTACCACTTGCCGGTCTCACAATTTGGGCCTGTCCTGAGAATGTTACAGGGTAGAGCCCATTTGAGCTCCATTTGAGCTCCTGTATGGATGCTCCTTTTTTTTTTTTTTTACGCCCAAGTCTCATTCCAGACACCAGACCAGCTTGAACTGTTCCCCAAATACTTGTCATCCCTACTATCTTCTTTCTCATCATACTCCTGTTCACCATTTTCAACTACTCATAAATGACTGCCAGTTTACACTGTTTCTCCAAGCCATCACAGCTTATATCTCCTGGTGCTATCCCCAAACCGCCACTCTAAATTCCCACATAAAGTAAATAAATAATCTTAACTGACAGGGCTATGCTGAACCCCCTTGACCACTCTTTAGTTGGATGTCCTGGGTCCTCCCAATTCTTAGTCATTTAACACCTGTTTTTCTCCTTCTCTTAATCCAGACCTTGTGTCTTCCATTTAGTTTCTCAATTCATATAAAACTGCATTCAGGCCATGATCAATCATTCTATATGAGAAATGCTCCTTTTTACAACCCCACAATATCACCCCTTACCACAAAATCTTCCATCAGCTTAACCTCTCCCACTGTAGGTTCCCACATCGCCCCTAACCCCACTCGAAGCAGCCCTGAGAAACATCACCCATTATCTCTCAATACCACCCCCCCAAAATTTTTGCTGCCCCAACACTTGACCACTATTTTGCTGTATTTTTCTCATTAATGTTAGAAGACAGAATGTCAGGCCTCTGAGCCCAAGCTAAGCCATCATATCCCTGTGACCTGCATGTATACATCCCAAAGGCCTGAAGTAACTGAAGAATCACAAAAGAAGTGAAAATGGCCTCTTCCTGTCTTAACTGATAACATTCCACCAAAAAAGAAGTGAAAATGGCTAGTCCCTGCCTTAACTGATGACATTACCTTGTGAAATTCCTTCTCCTGGCTCATTCTGGCCCAAAAGCTTCCCCACTGAGCATCTTGTGACCCCGCTCCTGCCTGCCAGAGAAAAACCGCTTCCACTATCCACCCAAATCTTATAAAATGACCCTACCCCTATCTCCCTTCACTGACTCGCTTTTTGGACTCTGCCTACCTGCATCCTTCTGAAATAAACAACCCTTTGCTTACACAAAGCCTGTTTGGTGGTCTTTTCACACAGATGAGAATGAAATCTAGTAACTGGAATCACGTGTTCACAAGAGCATGCCATGGAGGGTTTAAGAGAAATTCAAAATTTATTCACATTCTCTGGCATTGAAAAAAAAAAAAAAAAATGGAAAAGGTAAATTACCTTGTTTGGCAATTTCAAGGCACCCCTGGAAATGTCTAGTTGTTGTTTAACCAGCACATTTTGGTTCTGTTGATGACTTAAGTCCACAATCCAATGTACTTTTAAATATATTATAATCACAAATTGAGATTTCAATGTCATAACAAAATGCCTTTGAGGACTTTTCTTTTTATGAAAAAGAAAGAAACTCTTCTTGAGACAAAATGATTTAATAATGATGAGAGGAGGCAGATGTGAAATTCTGACATCCAAGCTGCACAGTGCCCCAACAAACCTGCTGGATTTTGTAGCAATTGAAATCAGAGACTAGAATTAAAAGGTCTGTTCATCCAAAGTTGTCCAAATCTGTTACCTCTAGGACTTTTATGCAGCACTATTTCTCTTATTCTTTGATGCTACCATTGTCAATAACGTCCTCAGAAATATCATCTCACTCTCTTTTCCTCTCTCTCTTTCACACTCTTTTAGTTTCTTGGAGAATGTGGGCTGTATAAATGCCACAAAAACTTGCATCAAACTGTTACAGCACTGGATGTTAAAACACTCATTTTACGACTTAACCCACTGCTTTAACTGCACTGCCAAGATGGCAGAGATTAAATCATAACTCCCTGAAACACGGACAGTCTACAACTTAATGAAAAAGGGTCTATGAAGATATGTATCTTTTATATTGCTTCCAGCCAAAGCTGCTCATGGTGAACCCATCTGGAAGTTCATTTAAAAATTCAAAGGAGAGAAACAAAGCAAGAAACAGCATCACAGCAAAGGAAGTTTTATAACTCTCTGGGTTATTTTTAGAATCCTTTCCATGGTGAGAAAAATAACAGACCTGAGAATTAAATTAATAAGGTGCATTTATCTTCTTTGTAACACAGTGAGCTTTCTGATTAGTTGGGCATGCTGTCTCTGTATCTATAAGGAAAAGCCTTCCAGAAGAATAGCATTGCTTTTGCATTTCTTGTTGACAGTGAAAAGCGAAGGTCATGCTGTTTTCAACTCTTCATTTTTAAGCTTAGGAAGTGCCTCATGAAGAGGGGGAACTGATTCACTCTTTCAATAATTTGCCAGAAGGTTTTCTCTCCACTATTTGGGAGTCCTCAGAATCTTTCTTTACTTGCACACTCGTTGAGGAAATATTGTTCTGTTTTCAACCGTTTCCCTACTCGTGCTTCTCAAGATGATGTAAAACTTGCAAATATCAGTTCAGCTACCCATTTCACTCTGTTCTCAAATGTTGTTATTTATTATTATTTTTCCTTCAANGTGTTCAGCCGTCTTTTATAGTCAGACACAAACAAGTTACAGCAAGTTACAGAGTCACTGGGGATTTTTACAGTTGTAGGTTTACAATTGGCTGACATTTAAAGTTAAACATTAGTCAGTTGTTCATTGGTTCCCGCCCTTTGACCAAACCACAAATGGCCGCTTGCCCTGCTAGGGACTTTCCAGATAACCTTGTTGTTTTAGCATTAAGGAGAGTTTCCTGACTTTTCTGACCTCTGATACTCAGTATTTTTCCACTTCTCACTCTGTGTTTCATAACAATTCTGGGAACATCAACCCCACAGCTGGTGATAAAAATGTGCATATTACAAAAAAAAGAAAAAAAATGTGGGGATCTCAGTGAGGATACTAAACAGAAACAGTGAGAGGCACCTCATTATGATTGAACAAGGCACAGTCCATCTCCCAAAAGTATTTTTTCATGGAAAGTATTTCCTTTCTCTGACTCAGCAGATGAAAGCAAGGGAGCTCAGTAGATTTGGTGCTGAGGAAGCTAGCCAAATCTTTTATTTATCTAATATCTCTAGCTTTCATGCTGACTTGCAGGTCTCAGATCTCAGAAGAAGTAAGTAGTATTTGCAGAGGGGCTGAACTAATGTCGAATGACTTTGAACCTGTCCTGATGAAATTCTGCAAAAGAAAGTTGCATACACTCACCATGACTGCAAGTCGGAGAACTTTTGCAGGAAGATAATTTTGATAAGCAACTTAATAGAACATGTCTCCTATGCAGGCACCCTAAATTGTGTCAAAAATTACAGCGTGTGCCAGAAAAATTTCAGAAAGCTTCCCTAACTCCCTGAAGTGGAAAAGATGAGGAAGACTTGGTGTTTCAAACACAGTCCTCTGTCCTGTATGCTGATCTGCTATTTTTCCATTTTCTAAGTGGGGCATTGAATACTGAGTCCTGGGTGAAGGTTCCTCCTCCAAAACTATACCTTTCTAAACTACATCTCTAAGTCTTGGGTGGAAATATCTCACATCTCAAGACCCACTCACAATTCTCCTATTTCTTCATATCATTATAATGGCTATTTTTTGTAGTTTTGGAGGCTTCTTTGGAATTTTTCATTTCCTTGCAGGTTATTTAAATAGTGTAATCATTTTGAAGCATCAGGAACAGTAAAGAACCAGATGAACAGTATGTCTCTCTGAGCCATGGCTACATTTTTTAGGCTTTAGACACCCATGCCACACCACTTAAGGCCATCTTTACTTTGGAGGGCCTTCCTCCTATGGACTGTGACTGTCTTTAACTTGTAAATTATCAGAACCAGCATTTCACTACAACTCAGCTTTGTCTCACAAGAGTCAGAAGGACTCAGTGTCAAAATTCATATATTTTGGTGGCCCATAAAGACCTGCTTGTGGTTGGCGGAATGAGAACTCTGTGTGAAGGAGCTTGCAGTCTCTGGCTTGTCTTTTTCACTGAGGACAGAAAACATAGGCTGAATGCTAACCACCATGTGAGGAGCTGAGCTGTCACCCACTGTCAGGTTGATACCTTGAAGTTCTGAGAACCTTTGAATATGGCTTAATTTGGAGATAGTCTTTAAAGATGAAGTAATCAAGTAAAGCTGATGCCATTAGGTTGGTTCTAAGTCAGTATGACCAATGTCATTATAAAAAGGGGAAGTTTGGACACAGAGAAAAAACACAGGGAGAAGATTGCACCTGCAAGTCAAGGAGAGAGGGATCAGGAGAAACCCATCCTGTTGACACCCTGGTCTTAGAGACTTCCAAACTCTAGGATCATGAGAGAGTATCATCTGTTCTATTAACCATGCAGGTTGTGGTATTTTGTTACAGCAATCTGGGAAGACTAAGACTCTCCCACCTATCCATAGCCAAAGATCACCAGAAGGCTTTTTAAACCTGGGCTTTCTGATGATCTGCAAATTATCAAATGTAGTGATAGAATGACATTTGATAAACAAGGAAATACTGTTTGAACAACCATGAAACTTTCAGAAAAGCTTTCATGTGCAGGATAAATCTTGTAATTCAGAAATAAAAAGTTTGACAAAATCAGCTGCATGAAACACAAAATTTCTAAATAACAACAAAATCCTCAACAGCATAAAAAAGACAAGACATGGTGTGGGAAAATATACACAATAAATCTGTACCAGTCATAATTCTCCAAACAAACAGAACCAATAGACCGGATGGGCATCCGTATCAATATTTATATCTTAGTGAGGCAGGCTGTCATGTACCTGAAGTCTCAGTTACTTGGCAGACTGAGGCAGGATAATTGCTTGAGACTGGGAGGTCAAGGCTGAAGTCAGCCATGATTACATCAGTGCACTCCAGCCTGGGCAACAACCCAAGACCCTGTCTTAAAAAAAAAAAAAAAGTATATTGCTAGTATATTTATAGATTATTATATATATTATAAATATGTAAA
>NW_016809530.1:10229-18487 GCF_001698545.2 Rhinopithecus bieti | reverse complement strand
TAAGCTGCGTTTCTTTGCAGGGGAGATGTTCTCTTATTTTTTGAATTTCCAGCTTTTCTTCCCTGCCTTTTCCCCATCTTTGTGGTTTTATCTGCCTCTGGTCTTTGATGATGGTGACGTACTGATGGGGTTTGGGTGTGGGTGTACCTCCTGTTTGTTAGTTTTCCTTCTAACAGTCAGGACCCTCAGCTGTAGGTCTGTTGGAGATTACTTGAGGTCCACTCCAGACCCTGTTTGCCTGGGTATCAGCAGCAGAGGCTGCTGAAGATAGAATATTGCTGAACAGCCAGTGTACCTGTCTGATTCTTGCTTTGGAAGCTTCCTCTCAGGGGTGTACTCCACCTTGTGAGGTGTGAAGTGTCGGTCTGCCCCTAGTGGGGGATGTCTCCTAGTTAGGTCGCTCAAGGCTCAGGGAGCTACTTGAGCAGGCAGTCTGTCCGTTCTCAGATCTCAACCTGCATGTTGGGAGATCCACTGCTCTCTTCAAAACTGTCAGACAGAGTTGCTTGCATCTGCAGAGGTTTCTGCTGCTTTGCTGTTGTTGTTGTTGTTCACTACCTGTGCCCTGTCCCCAGAGGTGGAGTCTACAGAGACAGGCAGTGCTCCTTGACCTACTGTGAGCTCCACCCCGTTCCAGCTTCCCAGAAGCTTTGTTTACCTACTTAAGCCTCAGCAATAACGAGCACCCCTCCCCCATCCTCACTGCTGCCTTGCAGTTGGATTGCAGACTGCTGTGCTAGCAATGAGGGAGGTTCCATGGGTGGGCGTGGGACCCTCCCAGACAGGTGTGGGATATAATCTCCTGTTGTGCCCATTTGCTAAGACCCTTGGTGAAGCACAGTATTGGGGTGGGAGTTACCCGATTTTCCAGGTGTTGTGTGTCTCAGTTCCCCTGGGCAGGAAAAGGGATTCCCTTCCCCCTTGGGCTTCCCAGGTGAGGCAACGCCTCACCCTGCTTCAGCTCTCACTGGTCAGGCTGCAGCAGCTGACCAGTATTGATTGTCTTGCACTCCCTAGTGAGATGAACCGCGTACCTCATTTGAAAATGCAGAAATCACTTGTCTTCTGTGTCGCTCATGCTGGGAGCTGGAGACTGGAGCTGTTCCTATTCAGCCATCTTGCTCCGCCCTATTATATATGTTATATGGTATATACTGTATGTAAAGTATATACGCAAGTCAGCAGAGTTCAGTGTCAAAATTGTTCCAATTTGGTGACCCATGAAGAATTGTTTGTTGTTGGCAAGACCAGAGCTTATTGTTTTTGATACATATATGTTGTTTATGTTTGTACTGTAAATGATAATATATGGCATATATGATTACAGTATATATAATAATATGGTATATAAATACTCACATATGGCATATATATTATTACCATATATTATTCTTACAATAATATGTGGTATATATTATTATAGTACAAATATTACACATGGTATATTGTATGTATCATTATATATAATATATGTATATGATATATACCATGTATAAGATATAGTATGGAATACATTATATATGTTTATCAATAAACATTTTATATATAACATACAAATTTGTATTTATTTCAAGGAATTGGCTCATTGAATTATAGGTGCTGACATATTATAAATCTGTATAACAGCAGTCTGGTGGTCTGGAAACTCACATAGGGGTTGGTGTTGCAGTCAGGAAACAGAATTTCTTCTCCTCCAGAAGAAGAGATCTCTTGATTTTAAGATGTTGCAACTGATCAGCTAAGGCCCATCCCATAATCAAGGATCACCTCCTTCACTTAAAGTCTACAGTTTGTGGATGTTAACTACTGTACAAAACACCTCACAGTAACAGCTAGAATTTGATCAAACTGCTGGACCTGGTTGCTTATCCAAGTTAACACATTATGGGCTAAATTTTGCACTCCTAAATTTATATCTTGAAATCCCAACCCTCAGGATCCTAGAACATGACAGCATTAGGAGATATAGTCAACCTATGCTATCGTTGGGGGATAGGTTCCAGAACACCCCTTGGATAACAGAATCTATGAATGCTCAAATAATGTTATGTAAAATGGTGTAGTATTTGCAATTAACCTACAGACATCCTCCTGTATACATTAAATCAGGGTCCCTCCCCACGGACCGGTATCAGTCCTGTGACCCTTTAGGAACGGAGTCACATAGCAGGAGGTGAGCAGGAGGTGAGCGGCAGGCAAGTGAGAGTTATTACCTGAGCTGCACCACCAATCAGATATATTGCGGCATTAGATTCTCATAGAAGCATGAACCGAATTATGAATTGTGCATGTGAGGGATCTACATTGTATGCTCCTTATCAGAATGCAATGATAAATGTACTGCGCTTGAATCATCTCAAAACCATCCCCTTATTCCCAAGTCCTATATTTGCAAAAAGCTATCTTCCACAAAACCTATCCCTGGTGACAAAAACACTGGGGATCACAGCTTTAAATCAGTCCTATATTACTTACAATAAGTAATGCACTGTAAATTCTATATAAATAGCTGATTTCCTCTGTTGTTTGAGAATAACAAGAAAAAAATATGTATGTGTTAAGTACAGATACAACCGTCCAATTTTTTCCTGCATATTTTCAGATAGCAATTGGTTAAATTCATAGATGCAGAACCAAGAGATATGGAGAACTGATTAGTGTCTTTAAAGAGATATTTAAGGTAAAATAAAGTCATTAGGGTGGTCACTGATCCAACAAGACTGGTGTTCTTATAAGAAGAAAAACTTAGGACACAGACATACACAGAGGGATGACTATGTGAGGACACAGGGAAAGGTGCTGTTTACAAGTCAAGGAGAGAGGCCACAGGAGGAACCAGCTCCTCCCATACCCTGATCTAGTACTTCTAGCCTCCATGACAATGAGAAAATAAATTATGTTTTTTAGGCTGTCCAGCGTAGGTACTTGTTAAGTCAGTTCTAGCAAACTAATGGAACAAAATACGACAGAAAAATGTGAACAAAATACAACAGAAAAATATGCACAAAATACAAAAGAATATGGGATGGAAAACTTAAAATACATGCAGAATATTTGCCACAAAGGAATAAAGACTGCCCTGTTGAGGGTGACAGAAAAATATATACATTTAAATAAATTAAAATGTTTCTTTTCCCCATAAGTACCAAAATGCAGAACAAAATAACGGTGGAGGATTCCATATTTTTAACCTTCCAATTGGTAGCAGTCCAAAAGATGAACAAGGAAGAGGAAGAACTTATTTGTTTATTTTTTATTTTTATTATACTTCAAGTTCTGGGATACATGTGCAGAACATGGAAGTTTGTTACCTAGGCATACACGTGCCACAGTGGTTTGCGGTATCCATCAAACCGTCATCTACATTAGGTATTTCTCCTAATGCTATCCCTCCCTGAGGCCCCCAGCCCCAGACAGGCACTGGTGTGTCATGTTTCCTTTACTGTGTGCATGTGTTCTCATTCTTTAAATATTGACTGAGAATCAGGCAGCCTCTTGGGAGGAAAATTTGGGAAAACAAACCCAAGCTTAAGACACACACAGTCCCTGACCCAGCACATACTTCCACTTCAAGGAATACACCCAGAGAGATGCACTTCCATATCATAGAGAGATACATGCTGAAAGGTGTTTGAACTGCATAATTGCTTTGAAATATCACAAAAACAAACAAAAAAAACCCTAAAATGACTATTGACAGAAGTTAGCTAAATCACAGTAGTTCAGACATGGAATAGTGGCCAGCCATGAGAAAGATTGTGCATGCATACTCAAGTATATGCATACTTGTTGTAGGGGGAAGGTTGGTGAGTGAGTAAATGTATGTGTGAATCAGACTATTTCCAGATGGATATGGGAGAAAGCTGTAACAGCAAAAATCTCAGAGAACAGTGCTCAGAATTTGTTCTTCAAAGACAATTGACTCTTGTTTGTACATCTTTTCATGTACTTGCAATTTTTTCTCCATATCTGTTCTGATTTTTGGTTAAAGTCATTGATTAAATATTCATGAATTGCCTCATTTCTGTTAACATAGTGCTACATTGGGCCTTATTCTTGCAAAGTAATCATGTTGACACTACACACAAATGACTTGTAAAACACTGAATTCTGCAAGTGGATTCACTTTGCTCATTCACATAGACTCCACTAAAGTGTTTTAAAGTTAAATGCTCCTTCATATGTAACTCAAACTTAATTTACTAAAAACTTAATTTCTAGAAAAAGAGAATATGCCAGCCTTTTCTTGGAAGTATGTCTTTGAAACAGTCCCAACTCAAGATTATCAGACATAACTTCTATCTTTTACATGCATTCTGAAGGATGGGTTACAATTCAACATATCCAAGCACTGTTATATAAAAGTTTACTTAATCACTGAGCCCATCATATCTTGCATCTGGGTTTTGTGCTGATAAATACAGAAGAAATCCTTTACAGTGATAAACTGTAGACCATAAAATGTGTATTGAATAACTACAAAGAAGAAAAGCCTCTGATCTTAGATTCACAGTTTTCTATACAGGTTCTAAAAGTTTTGGAAAAGAAAACACGCTTAAAGTATTCTCCAAGTGCCAACAATGTTCAGTACTGCCTCTAAGCAGACAGACTGTCATTGTTAAGAATGCATCCGAGGAGCTCACAGAAAAGACAGTACCTGATATTTATTTAATTGTTCCACACTAAAAAGTGAGTAATTGTCTAGGTGAATGTTGCTACAATTAGTGGATGGTGTGCATGTAAGCATGAGATTTGGATTTGAACTCATTACCTTCAGAGTTCAGCAAAACCTCTTGCATCAGACAGACTTCAGTTGATATATAGTTATCAAATTAGCTTTAGTTTTTTTCTGCAGAACTCAGGTCATCTGACAGCTTGACACTGCAGAAGCAGAATGCTTCTTTCAAACACTGAGCCAGCTTTATTGTGGGACTGAATCATTGGCCATATTTTGTGCATCCCTAATACCGCACACCAAAAGGCACTAAACTTAGAGCTGTGAACTCTAGTGCCTATTCTATGATGAACTACAGTTGTGAGTGGAATTATGGCCACAAAAAGAAAAAAATCATATGTTGAAGATCTACTACTTCCTAGCTTCTCGGGATATGACTTTCTTTGGAAATAGAATCATGTTGATGTATTTAGTTAGGTTGAGATGTGGTCATTAGGGTGGGTCTTAAGTTAATATCATGGGCATCTTCATAGAAAAAAACAAATTTGGAGACAGGCTCACCAATAGGGATAATGCCACATGAAGATAAAGGCAGACATTGAGGCACAGATAGTGCTTTTATAAGTCAAAGAATATCATGGATTAAAAGAAAGCCACCAGCAGTTAAAAGAGAGGGGTGAAACAGATGCTTGTTCATTGAAAGGAAACAACGCAGCCTATATCTGGATTTCAGACTTCTACCCTCAAGAACGATAAGACAATATATTTCAGCCAAGGCTTCTATCTAACTCCTGAACTTGTACTAACTTTTTCTATGGACGACAGTAAGGAAGGAATCATTAGTTTACTGAGTATGCACAGAATATCTGAACTGCAGAAAGAGGTTAAAGAGGTTAAACACAAGAGATTTCAAGAAAGATATGCTAACCCTATTTTGAGGAATGAGGTTTTACCAGACATAAACTTGAAAGTGAAAATTGAGGTTTAAAAGTATCTTATGGCCAAGACTTCTGAAGTTGGGAAATTACCGTAACAATCTCCAGAAGAAAACTATGCTCCTCAGATGAGAATTAAAATGTGCCCTGTCAGTGGAGTTTCTCTTTTGTAAACCCAATGTATCACTTGTTTAAATATTTTCTTCTTGATTATTTCTCTTTTTTAAATAATTTACTTTTTAAAATAATTTCAACTTTTATATTAGAATCAGGCGAGTGCATGTGCAAGTTTGTTACCTGGTATTTTGTGTGATGGTGAGCTTTGTTGTACAAATGATCTCATCACCCAGGTACTAAGCATGGTATACAACAGTTTTTCAGGCCTTGCCCTCCTTCCTCTTTCCTCCCTCTAGTAGTTCCTGGTGCCTATTTTTCCCACCTTTATGTCCATATCTGTTCAGTGTTAACTCCTAAAAGAGACATGCATAATGTTCATGGCAGATCTGTTCACAATAGCAAAGACATGGAGTCAACCTAGGTGCTCATCCACAGTGACCTGCATAAAGAAAGCGTGGCACCTCTATGGCATGGAATAATACATACACATAGAAAGAAATGAAATCATGTTTTTGCAGCAACTGGATGCAGTAAGAGGTGATTATCATAAGCAAATTAACACAGGGACAGAAAACCGAATACTGCATGTTCTTAATGAGATTTTGTTACTTCCCATACACACAAATTTAGAATGTGAATTTGTAATTCAGGTATGCTAATTTGTAATTACAACATTTGTAATTCAGGTATGCTAATTTCTCCCCTTGGGAAAAAAGTAGGGTATAAAACAAGATATAATCAGGAGGTCTCATGCATAAAGGTCCCCATTCCCATGCTATGTGTCATCAAATGGTCAACTATGAGCTCTAATACTGGAATCTTAGGCTGTCCTCTCAGACCAGGCATTTACTGGGCTGCTCCTGCTCTAATCCTTCCTGTACCCCACCAAAGCACTTTCTAATCTACAACACTATACAACATGACTCTAAGCAGTTGAGAGCGACAATATGTAAAAATGTTATCCATGTCTGTGTGAAGAGACCACCAAACAGGCTTTGTGTGAGCAATACAGCTTTTAAATCACTGTATTTAATCACTGCACCACCTGGGTGCAGGTGGACTGAGTCAGAAAAAGGAGTGAGCAAAGGGAGATAGGTGTGGGGCAGTTTTATAGGATTTGGGTAGGTAGTGGAAAACTACAGTCAAAGTGAGTTTTTGTCTTGCAGGCAGGGTTAGGGGTCACAGGTGCTTGGTGGGGAACTCCTGAGACTCATTGTCCAGGAGGAGGAATGTCACAAGGCCAATTGATCAGTTAGGGTGGGGCAGGAACAAATCACAATGGTGAAATGTCATCAGTTAAGGCAGAAATTGGCTATTTTCACTTCTTTTGTGGTTCTTCAGTTGCTTCAGCCCATCTGGATGTACACATGTAGGTCTCAGGGGTTATGATGGCTTAGCTTGGGCTCAGAGCTCTGACAAAAAAGAATGACTTTCAATAGGTTTCTAGGTAAGTGTGTCCTGAAATTCCATGCTCTGGGACCTGGAGAAATTCCCTCTCTGAGACAAATTGGCCCTTTGTATGGCCGTGGAAAATGTGCTTCTCATTTCCTTGACTCCAGGGAATGATATTTACCGAGAGCCCAAGATGCTGTGCTTGAAATCCATCACCTAGTTTGCAACATGCCCATTCTACCCAGAGACTTAATCCCTCCAGTGACTGAGGATGGCTGGGACACCTAGGAGGAGAGTCCTTTACTGGAGACTCAGGGCTCATCATGGCCAGTACTAGCTGGAGTGCTGCCAGACCAGCATGCCCAAACTTTCTGCTCTCATCCTCTGTCCTTTATAAGAAATCAGAGTAGCAATGAGCTCTCTGTGGTGGGTACAGTCTCTTTGGGATGGCAGTAAATCTCATTCAGAACATGATTTCATTCTTTTTTATGGCTTTGTAGCATTCCATGATGTAGATGTACCACATTTTCTTTATGCAGACCACTGTGGATGGGCACCTAGATTGATTTTGTATCCTGAGACCTTGCTGAAGTTGCTTGTCTGCTTAAGGAGACTCTGGGCTGAGATGATTGGGTTTTCTAAATATATAATCATGTAGTCTGCAAACAGAGACAGTTTGACTTCCTCTCTTCCTATTTTAATACCTTGTATTTCTTTCTCTTGCCTGATTGCCCTGACCAGAATTTCCAATACTATGTTGAATAGAAGTGGTGAGAGAGGGCATCTTTGCCTTGTGCCAGTTTTCAAAGAGAATGCTTCCAGCTTTTGCCCATTCAGTAGCATATTGGTTATGGGTTTGTCATAAACAGCTCTTATTATTTTCAGAAACATTCCATCAATACCTAGTTTATTGAGAGTTTTCAGCATGAAGTAGAGTTGAAATTTGTCAAAGGACTTTTTTGCATCTATTGAGATAATCATGTGGTTTTGTGACTGGTTCTGTTAATGTGATGGATTATGTTTATTGATTTTTTAAAAATTTAAATTGAATTTAAAAAAAATATTTGTAACATTTGAATGTCCCTTTTTGTCCTTTCTAGCCATGAATCTTTAAAAAAAAAATAAGGGTTCAATTTTGG
>NW_016809530.1:5530-8873 GCF_001698545.2 Rhinopithecus bieti | reverse complement strand
GTTTTTTTTTTTTTTTTTTTTATTGTAATTTACATCCTAAATCAGTTGATTTTGAGTTGTCTGCTATGCAGATTATGATGGGTGACTCTGGTTGAATCAGGACAAAGGCCACTGATCTCTCACTGATGTGAGAGATGCTCTTTGAAGTCCTGATGAAATAAGAGGGCATGTTGGAGAAACTCAAGTAGCAAGGAAGAGTGGGTGGCCTCTGTGAAGTGTGGGTAGTTTCTATTATTCAACTGCAGCCTCTAATCAAGAAGTAGTACAACTTCTTGGGAGTCCCCAGACACAAAGCTGAAAGGAAATAAATTCTATCAAATGAGTTTGAAAACAGCCCCCTCCACATGTGAGCCTCCAGATGAGAACACAGCACAGCTATCCCTTTGATGGCAGCCTTTTGAGAACTTGAGCAGAGGACCCAGCTAAGCCATAACTACATGACTGACTTACAGAAACTATGAGATAATAAACATAGGTAATTTTAGTCCTCTATGTTATTACAAAACAGTAGTAAACTTATACAATATCTCTTTCCAAATGTTCAGCAAATATAGCATGTTGAAAATTGATCACTTACAACAGTGGGAACATTTATGAAATTTTAAAGATTATCAGTCAAGCAAAGTGGTTTGGGAGAATTAATAAATCAAGTATGATTGAGTGAAAATTTAAACAATGCTATTATGCATTAGTCATCTAACGTTTGTTTGTAGTTGTTAATTTTCTTGTTTGATTCATTTAGTTTGAACAAATATAAGGAAAACAGATTTCCTTTTAAAAGTTAACTAATATGGGCAGCAATAAAATGCAAATGAATAACAAAGTGCTAATAATGTTTATAAGAACTATGAGGCATGTTGGAATAGTTTTTTTGTTTGTTTGAAATTGAAATGTTGAACATTAGATAAGTGAAGGAGACCAATCTATTTTTCCACATTTGGATTAGGAATCAGAGTAAGAGCATCCATGAGCATCTGAGGACCAGCAGTTCCAAACCTAAGATCTTACGAAAGGTCTTCCATGCCTGGATGATATCTTGGTATCTATTCCAACAGGAGGCCTTCTGTTAATTCATATAAAGGCTACAACCCATTTATTAAAACTCTTTTGGCATTGTTGAATAAAACACAGAGAGAAAAAAATCAATGTGTTAACTGCAAAAATCAATGAATTGCTGAGGTTTAGGTGTGAGTTAAACAGCACATAATTAGAAAGACCTTGGGAGATGAAGAATTTAATATTCAAATCTGTCTCACAATCAATACAAGGTCAAATATTCTGAAAACATGTAACCTTAAGGCAAATATCCTAAGTTGTGTTCCATACTTGGTCTCAGGGTAGAAAAAATAATAACTAAGGAACATTAATCTCTCAACATGATCAGTTCTTTGAAGAAGAAGAACAACAATAATTTTAGGTATTTTTTGACATATGTATTCCAGTTTCCTCACTCTGAAAACAGTCATCATATGAATATAATGTTAACTTGTTAAATCTCTTCACCTTTAATATAGAGGGGCTGTTAATTGCTTTAATAAATAAATGAGCATATTGAGTCAGAGATAAAATTTGTTTGGATTCAGAACCAGACCCTTTAACGCTACACCGCACTGACATTATAATAGAATTAGATGTGTTATCAGTAATTATTGCTAAGTAACAAATTACCCCCCAAACATAGTACCTTATGAAAACCACTACTGATTATCACATAGTTTCTGCAGATCAGAGACCTCAGAGTGGCTTAGGTGGATATAGAGCTCAGGGTCTCACAGGCATGCCATCAAGATGTCAGCTGGTTATATTCTTACCTGGAAATTCATGTAGTTCTAGGCTTAGCCAGGTTGTTGGCAGAATGTAGTTACTTGCGGCTCCAGGACTGAGTTCTGGCCATTTCTTGCTGCCAGACAAAGACCAGTCCCCCATCTTAGGTCATTCTCAGCAGCTTGACAACTGAACATCTCACTTTGAAGACTGACTTCTTCAAAGTTAGCAAAAGAAGGAATCTAGCGAGAGTCTGCTGGCAACATTGAGTTTTATGTAGCATAAGGTAAACAATACACAGAAGTCACATCCCACGATCTTGGACACAACAAAGGAGTTTATCATCATACACAAGGGTGTGAATACCAGAAGATAAGCGGCATTGAGGGTCACTTTAAAGTCTATCCACTACAGCCAAGAGGATACATGGGCTTCTCCAATATGGCTGCTTATATCATTAAGTGCACAAGGAGAACCTTTCTGTCTGATGAAATTAGTCCTGCCCAAGATAATCACTCACTGGATTCACTTAAAATCAATTAATTTGAGGTCATTAATTACACCACATTTTTTCCACCTTCTCTGTATTCTGCATAACTAGAAGCAAAGCACAAGTCCTACAAAACTCTATGGGAGGGAATGACACACAAGTCTGGACACTTCTATGGGGACCATTGGCATCACCTTGGAAATACATTGTCTATCACATATTTGAAATGCTTAATAACAAGTTCTGAGAATACAGAATTCTAAACAATACTATCATTGGCAACTGTTCATAAAAGAAAGAAAGAGTTTTTCAGGCAGAAGTGACTCCAAAACTGTTTCATTCAGATCTTTATACAGATAATATGAAAGGATATACTTTATCATGAATATAAATAAAATGAAATAAATAGGAAGTTCTATGTGTCAATGTGCAAGATAAATAAGGACCACTATGGGCCGTGTTAACTCTATAAATTAATGTTAATTGTAACAATAATGTTAATAATATTAAAATGTTATACTAAAAAGTAAGCTGCAATAGAAATGTTAAAACCAAAAAGGGATGAGATGTAGGGAAGGGCCTTGACCAGGCTGGGTACACTAACCCAATTATCTTGTGCAGAAAGAAGATAAAAGCTATGAAGTTTACTAGACAGTTAGAAAATCTGAATATTTTAAAGAGCAAGTGAAAAAAGTCAGGAAACTAAGCCAAAATGAATAACATCCACAGAGGCCAGAAAAGGAGAGGAAAAAGAAGAAGTCAGCTAAAGGTCAGAGGTTAAAAAATGGAAAATACGGCCGAGTGTGGTGGCAGGCGCTTGTAATCCCAGAGCAATGGGAGGCTGAGACGGGCGGATCACGAGGTCAGGAGATCGAGACCATCCTGGCTAACACGGTGAAACCCCGTCTCTACCAAAAATACAAAACATTAGCCAGGCGTGGTGGCGGCGCCTGTAGTCCCAGCTACTGGGGAGGCTGAGGCAGGAGAATGGCGTGAACTCGGGAGGCAAAGCTTGCAGTGAGCAGAGATCGCACCACTGTACTCCAGACTGGGCGAGACAGAGTGAGCCTCCATTTCAAAAAAAAAAAA
>NW_016809530.1:0-4781 GCF_001698545.2 Rhinopithecus bieti | reverse complement strand
AAAAAAAAAAAAAAATGAGAGAGAAACGGATACAACTTAATGTAGTAATTAAAAAACTTCATCTGATTGATATGTCAATATGTATCACAAAAAGATGCTATTTGTTATTTTTCAGGCATCTAAATTATTTTGAAATATTAACCTGTGCTAAAGACAAAATCTCAAAAATTCCATAGTCAAATTCATAGAGACAATATTCTGTGGCTGCTGTGCAATTATACACCAATAATAAAGGAATATAAAACTATTTGGGTGACAGCTTCAGCTGAGGCCCAAATCTCAGCATCGTGCAATATAATAATGTAACAAACTTGCAGGTGTGCCTCCAAATCTAAAATTTACAAATATAAACAAATAAAAACCAAAACATGCGGAATGCATTGGCTAGAAGAGAAAATTTGGAACACACAAATTTAAAATAATAATAAAAATGCTTTAAAATCATTATAGGAAAACAGAAGAGGATGACTTTACATACTTGATTTAAGAAGAAGCCTGTTGGAAATTGTTAAATGCACTGATTTCTTAGCCTAATTTTGGCTACTAACAATGATTACTGTTCTTGCAGAAAAAAACAGAAAATTTTTGATTTTCAAGGGTCAGATCATAATTTTTGAATGTGACTATGTGCATGTGACTATTTGCATGTGGTTAGCCTCAATTCTATTTCCATAGCGCCTGGCCATTGAAATCATACATGGACCTAGAAATGCACACTTGTTATTATTTGCAATATGTACTCATTTTCTTCTGTGATGGAAGCACTTGTCATTCGTAGCTGTATTGCTACCGTGTTTACATTTAGAAGTTTCCATTTGCAAGAGTATACTCATCTCAGAAATATCTTGGGAGCTACTCAAGCATTGCCAAATACCATACAGCAGCCATATGGTACCTGGAAATATGCGGATTTATGATTTCCCTAAAGCACTCAGGCAGGAGATGAAGGATTAAAAGAAGCCATACAATAAAGTAAAAATAGGGTGCGATCACTAATTACTGTTTTTTATGTTGACATTGAAATTTCAGGGGCAGGTTTTTAAAAAACATTCTAGGTTGAAAATGGATTTTAGAATGACTTTCCTAGAATAGTACGTCTAATTAAGTCTCTGGAAAGACAAGTGATTTTCTCTGCTTTAGCAGAACTATAGTAGATAAAGTGTATACAAAGATGTGACTTATGTATAGATCTATTGTTAATGCCCTTTTAAAAAACACTTCCCAAGTGATTTAATTGATGATTATGTAAAATAAACTCAATTTTAGACTTTATTTTCTTACAATTATAGCTACAATAGAGATTTTGGACAGTTATTTACAGTTTAAAAGATGAATTGGCTACTGACCTGTGTGAGTACAGCAACTAACACTGAAGTTATTGCATACCTGGTGTTATTCAACAATAAGAGGGTAAATGACTATGAAAGTAGCCTATATAAACATTATTGCTGCAATTCATGGAGATAGTTTTGCTTAACAATGTAACAATTGCATTAAAGTCAATTGCTTTACTTGTAACCTGCTCTCGTAATAAAAGGAACTAGGAAAATTCAATTAGATGTAGTACAGTATTAACCTTGGCATGTTTGGTTCTAAGTGTGAAGCAATTAAAAAGAAAACAACATTCATTTCATTATTTTATGTGAAATAGGATTATTTTCACAATCCATTTGCACTTTTTGTCAACATATTTATTTTCTATTCTTCTTGTATCCTAAAATAGCTTTAGATAGTGATTCAGGGAAAGATGTTCTGAATATTTAATAGCAAAGAGAATATGTCAATTAAAGTTAATAATTGGAAGGCTGCTGGGTGATCATTAGAGTCATGTGATTTATGTACCCTAAAGCACTCTGTGTTCTTTTTCTTTTCCCCCTCCCTTAAGACAGAGTCTTATTCTGTTGCCAGGCTGGAGTGCAGTGGTGCAATCTTGGTTCCCTGCAACCTCCACCTCCCAGGTTCAAGTAATTCTCCTGCCTCAGCCTCCGCAGTAGCTGGGACTACAGGCACTCACCACCACACCCAGTAATTTTTTGTATTTTTACTAGAGATGGGGTTCCACCATGTTGGCCATCCTGGTCTCAAGCTCTTGACCTCGTGATTCACCCACTTCAGCCTCCCAAAATACTGGGATTACAGGCGTGAGCCACTGTACCTGGCCAGCACTCTGTCTTTGTAACTACAGAAAGTAGCCCAGGTGTCAGCCACAAAGTATTCCTAGATCCTCTTGTATTTTGAAGTCTCCTTTTAATAGGCACATATTGAAGAATGAAGGGCTGATCTCATATTCTGCTTTAGTTTCTTATCACTATCCCTGGGGACTCCAAGGGAATCCAGGGGACATCCACACTCTGTCCAGTCCTCATTTGGGGCTAAGGATGAACCTGCCCCATGACTTCATCCTACTATGAATGCCAAGCACCTGTCAGGATTCCATCCACAAACCCTACCCCAATGATTTCAGATCTCCTACAGGACACTCTGACAAAATCATGGAAAGTGTGTGCCATAGGGAGGGGTAATGGAGACTTTAAATTAAATATTAGAAGTTCCAGATAGGTTTTATCTAAGCTCTCTCTTTTCAGATCAGACACAAAAATTTAACTCTTCACATTCAAGGGGAAAATTCAAGGCATTTCTCTCAACCAGGAGTTTGCAAACATTTTCAATAGAGGCCTGGATAAAGAACAATTTAGACTTTGTAGGACTGACAACTGTCTCTGTCTCAGCTATTCAATTCTGCCCCATAGCATGAAAACCATCACAGACACTACATTAAAGATTGGGCATGACTATGTTTTAATGGATATACACTGGAATGTGAAATTTGTATGATATTCATATGCCAAGAAGATTCTTGTTTGTTTTCAACATGCAAAATGAAAACTCCATTTGTAGTTGCAGTCCACATGAAAACAGGTTTTGTGTGGATTTGGCCCAGGGACCATAGTTTTCCAAGTTCTATCATAAAGGATAAAAATCGTTTTGGCTATGCTCCTTAAACTCTAACCCAGTACATGGAAACTGCAACAGACAGATTTCTTTAAGGAACATAATTAAAGAGTTCTACTATACCCAAAGAGACAGATGTTGAACAGAAATTGGACTTGGTGGGGTGCAAGACTCAGGCTTATTATCCCAGCATTTTGAAAGCCTGAAGTGGAAGGATCACCTCAATTCAGGGGTTCAAGACCAGTCTGGGCAACATAGAGAGACTCCATCTCTACAGAAAAATAAATTGAAAAAGAAAATTAGTCAGTTGTGTTGGTGAGCACCTGTAGTCCCACTTACTAGGGAGGCTGAGGTGGGAGGATGGCTTGAGTTTAGAAAGTCAAGGCTGTAGTCAGCTATGATTGTACTACAGCACTCCAGGCTGAGTGACAGAGAAAGATCATGTGAGAAAGAAAGAGAAAGAGATAAAGGAAAAGGGAGAGAGACAGGAAGAAAAGAAGAAAGGGAAGAAGGGAGGAAGAAAGGAAGGAAGGAAGGAAGGAAGGAAGGAAGGAAGGAAGGAAGGAAGGAAGGAAGGAAGTGGCAGAAAAGATGAAAAGAAAAAAGAAAGGAAGAAAGAGAGAGAAAGAATGAATGAAAGGAAGAAAGGAAAATAAATTAGGCTTAGAATCAGAAAATCTTGATTTCAGGCCTAACTCAGGTGCACCTGTTGTGGAACTTCTGAAAACAAGGCCTGACTACTAAATTCCTATTGTAATAAAAACAATAATAATTCCTGTCTTGTCCAGTCCTGTGGATTTCTGAGCAGCTGATAGGAAAGAATGTAGAGAGAGGCTGCACTACACATTGTTTTCTACCAGTGAGGGTCATAGCAAAGAAGGTTTATGTGGCTAGGATTTGATTCTTTGGGCCTCAAAGGAGGAAACCTATTACCTGCATGCATTGCAATACATACTTCCAGAAAAGGCAGTGAAGTTTGACCAAACTTGTTCTCTCTTATTCTGCTTTTGTATAAATAATCAGCAGATATGACTCTCTGGCCACAGTTTAGTCATGATCATGGGATTCTCCCCAAGGTGAAAATCAAGCTTTAGTGTTTGGGTAAGCAGCAACTCTTCACTTAAAAGGTTGATTATGATCAATGAAGCTCTGTGTATTTGAATCAACCAGGTTTGCCTTACAAGTTTCTCCCACACTCTCCCTCCTTAGCCCCTGGAACAATTTGTCTGCATCATCCTTCTACAGAACAGCAGGCAGAGAGTTTAGGTAAGATTGCAGTGTAACTGAAATATTTATGTACCATGTTTAAAGTTGTATGACTCCAAATCTCTTCAACAGGCAGAGATTAGGTGAGATTCCAGGGCAACTGCTCACTTTAAAGTGTTATGATTCCAAGCCAAGCATGGCGGCTCATGCTTGTAATCCCAGCACTTTGGGTGACTGAGGTGGGTAGATCACTTGAGGCCAGGAATTTGAGATGAGCCTGGCGAACATGGTGAAACTCCATCCTTACAAACAACACACAGACACAAAAAATAACTGGGCATGGTGGCATATATCTATGGTCCTAGCCACTTGGGAGGCTGAGGTGGGAGGATAGTTTGAGATCAGGGAATGTAGGTTACAGTGAGCTGAGATCATCCTATGGCACTCCAGGCTCAGTAACAGAGTAAGTTCTAAAATAAAATATAGGAAAAAAAATATAAATATAAATATAAATATAAAAAGGTCTGACTTGGTGGCTCAAGCCTGTAATCCCAGAACTTTGGGAGGCTGAGGCAGGTGGATCATGAGTTCAGGAGTTCAAAGTCAGCCTGGCAAAGATGGTG
>NW_016809529.1:0-343 GCF_001698545.2 Rhinopithecus bieti | reverse complement strand
TAGGTATATATGTGCCATGTTGGTTCGCTGCACCCATCAACTTGTCATTTAAATTAGGTATTTCTCCTAATGCTATCCCTCCTCAAGCCCCCTACCCCACAACAGGCCCTGGTTGTGATGTTCCTTGCCCTGTGTCCATGTGTTCTCATTGTTCACTTCCCACCTATGAGTGAGAACATCGGTATTTGGTTTTGTCCTTGTGATAGTTTGTTGAGAGTGGTGGTTTCCAACTTCATCCATGTCCCTACAAAGGACATGAACTCATCCTTTTTTATGGCTGCATAGTATTCCATAGTATATATGTGCCACAATTTTTTAATCCAGTCTATCATTGATGGACATT
>NW_016809528.1:0-8256 GCF_001698545.2 Rhinopithecus bieti | reverse complement strand
ATGAAGTCTACGATGGCATGTGAGGGATGACGTCCGACTAAAGGTCTTCTCACACTCATTACACTTGTACGGTTTCTCTCCAGTATGAATTCTCCTATGTCTTTCAAGGTTTGATTTGAAACGGAAAGCTGTGTCACATTCTTCACATTTGTAAGGTTTCTCTCCAGTATGAAGTCTACGATGGCATGTAAGGGATGACGTCTGACTGAAAGTCTTGCCACATTCATTACACTTGTAAGGTTTCTCACCAGTGTGACATCTACGATGGCATGCAAGATATTGCTTCCTATTAAAGACTTTGCCACATACATCACATTTACATTGTTTCTCTCCTAAATGGATTATCTGATGTTTCCTTAAGAGTGAGCTATAATTAAAGGCTTTGCCACTGTCATTACATGGGAAAGATTTTTCCCTCATGTGTACTTCCTGTTTCTGTGTGAGTAACGAAGAATTCCGGAAATTATTCCTATAGTTATTAGAAATATGAGTTTGGGGCCTACGAGAAATTCTTTGGGCTGTTGAAACTGAGGAAGCATCGTTGATAGACTTCTCAACTTGATTATCAATTTTCTCTTCCGTCTGAAATATGTGCAGTTCAGGCAGATGCAAATGAAAGCTTGATCCAAGCTGATCTTTAATAGGCTTGTTTCCAGCATGCCTTTGATCGTATCGGTCTGTACTACCTGTCAACTTTTGATTTTGTCATGGGTGCTTCATGGACAGTTCTTTCATCTTCTTGCCACTGAAACTCAAAGTTATGAATATCTTTATAAATTTCCTGGAAGCAAAAATCTCCAATGTGATGTCTTTCCAATGTCCTTGTGTAGATCACTTCTGTATTGCCTTGCGCTGTTGATGAGAAATCTTTCATCGTGCATTTGGAAGAGATATCTACAAAATATAAACACCAATAGGTTTCCAATTAAGTACAGATGGTAAATCATACTGAAATGTGTAAATATGACACACACAAAAATACTTGTTTTAAACTTCCCAAACAAGATCTTCAAATTTTCGGAACACAAAAGTGTAAGATTCTTTAATAAATAAAGGTCATTATATGTGCTTCAAATTATTTTTACGGAAGTGTATTTCCAATATCATAACAAAACACTGACAGGGCACAAACATGTGTAAGCCTAAAGTAAGGAGTATTTTTCCACTGTGACCCTAAAGTGTCTAACAGTTTGCAACAAACGTATCACTGTCACATCAATGAAAAGTACATATTCTTCATATTTACAGCATATTTACTGTATACAAATAAATGCTAAAGGACCACACAATATACTATATTCATAAATAATCCACAACAAGCTCATGTAAGAATAATCAAAAGCAATGGAAATTCTGTATTGTCAAACAATCATAGCACTGAGAAGATAAGAAAAGATTACAAAATTTAGCCAGGCGTGGTGGCCCACAGCTGTAGTCTCAGCTGCTCGGGAGGCTGAGGCACAAGAATCGTTTGAACCCAAGAGGTAGAGGTTGCAGTGAGCCGAGATTGCACCACTGTACTTCAGCCTGGGCGACAAAGTGAGGCTCCATCTCAAAAAAAAAAAAAGAAAAAAAGTTAATACAACGTTTTTCTGAATAACTGTCATAAAATTACCTATATCCATGCAGAAAGAGCAAGTTGTGACATTAAGAAAAAAAAATTTAGTATTTTAGTATTTTATATTTTGAGGTGTAGTCTCGCTCTGTTGCAACAGGCTGGAGTGCAATGGCCCAATCTTGGCTCACGGCAACCTCGGCCTTTTGGGTTCAAGCCATTTTCCTGCCTCAGCCTCCTGAGTTCCTGGGATTACAGGCACACACCACCATGCTTGGCTAATTTTTGAGTTTTTACTAGAGATAAGGTTTCAACATGTTGGCCAGGCTGGCCTCGAACTTTTGACCTGAAGTGCTCCACCTGCCTCAGCCTCCCAAAAGTCCTGGGATTGCAGGCATAAGCCACAGCGCCTGGTGGCACTTTGTGACATTAACTAGTGGACTCATGTCAGTTATATTGCATACCACATACCAAAAAGCCGTATGTACAATCATGAAAATTAGTAAAATATTATAACCCATAAAACTAGCAAACAACACTTTGGGAGGCCGAGACGGGCGGATCACGAGGTCGGGAGATCGAGACCATCCTGGCTAACACGATGAAACCCCGTCTCTACTAAAAAAATACAAAATCTAGCCGGGCGAGGTGGCGGGCGCCTGTAGTCCCAGCTACTCTGGAGGCTGAGGCAGGAGAATGGCGTAAACCCGGGAGGTGGAGCTTGCAGTGAGCTGAGATCCGGCCACTGCACTCCAGCCTGGGCGACAGAGTGAGACTCCGTCTCAAAAAAAAAAAAAAAAAAAAAAAAAAACTAGCAAACAAATAATAGGTACATTTATACAACCTGCAGAATTCTAAACAATTCCCTGTTAAGAAAAAAGCTACAACTTCTACTTACCACCAGCACACAATATATGAACTGAAATACCTGTTAAGATCACTACCTTCTGATTTATGAGGTCAAAAAAATACACAGCATTATAAGGAATAAGAAGTGGCTAACGGCCTGTAGCGGTGGCAGATGCCTGTAATCCCAGCACTTTTAGAGGCGGGTGGATCATGAGGCCCGAGTTCAAGAGTAGCCTGGCCAACGTGGTGAAACCCCAACTCTACTAAAAATACAAAAACATTAGCTGGCCGTGGTGGTGGGCACCTGTAATCCCAGCTACTTGAAAGGCTGAAGCAGGAGAATCGTTTGAACCTGGGAGGCGGAGGTTGTAGTGAGGCGAGATCGAGCCATTGCACTCCAGCCTGAGCAACTTAGTCTCAAAAAAAAAAAAATTGACTAACAGTGTCGGAGGATGCAATTATGATGTCACAACTACATTTATGGAATAGGCAATACAGTAATACTATATATATGCATTTCCCTAGTTACCTAGTTCACTATGCATAAAATATAAAACAGAATGTGTACTGGGGAAACTTATAAACTGAGATCACAGAAAACATTGTATAAAACAAATTGCACAATAAAAACAAACAATATGACGCAGCCTCCCTGGTGTGAATGTTCTTCTTGACCAAAAGCCATGTTCAGAGTTCTTATTCTCCAATAGGATGTTCCTGCAGATGGGGCCTTTGAGAGAATCTGGTCATGGGTGTTGACGACTCATGAATAGGACCAGTGCTTTTATAAAAAGAGATATTAAAGAGCTCATTGCCTGTTCCTCTTTCCGCCATGTCAGGACACAGCAGGAAGATGGCTGGGATAAACCATGAAGAAGGCTCTCACCAGGAACCAATCTGGTTGTCATCTTGCTCTTGGATTTCCCACTTTCCAAATTCATGAGAAATAAATTTCTGTGTCTGAAGCCTCCCAGTTTACGCTATTTCGTTTTTTGTTTGTTTTTGAGACTGAGTCACGCCTGTCACTCAGCCTGGAGTGTAGTGGCAGGCTTCTCCTGCCTCGAGATTCTCCCGCCTCAGCCCAGAGTCTCACTTTGTCACCCAGACTGGAGTGCAGTGGGGCAATCTTGGCTCACTACAACCTCCACCTCCTAGGTTCAAGTGATTGTCCTGCCTCAGCCTCTTGATTACTTGGGATAACAGCTGTTTGCCACCATGCCCAACTAATTTTTGTACTTTCAGCAGAGACAGAGTTTCGCTATGTTAGCCAGGCTGGTTTTGAACTCCTGACCTCAGGTGATTTGCCTGCCTTGGCCTCCCAAAGTGCTGGGATTACAGACTTGAGCCCCTGGGGCACAAGAATCGTTTGAGCCCAAGAGGCGTAGCTGGCTGTGGTGAGCCAAGATCGCACCACTGCACTGTAGCCTGGACAACAGAGTGAGACTCCATCATAAAAAAAAAAAAAAGTAACTAAGAAGGGAGTCAAAGCATGTCTACACAAAAAACCAATTAAACACAAAAAGTAGGAAATGAGAAATGAAGAAGAAAAAAAAACCTACAAGAAATACAGATAATATGTAACAAAAACATAATGGTAAGATCTTTTCCATCAGTAATACTTCAAATGTAAACATTTAACTCTGCACTCAGAAGGTAAAGACTGGCTGAATCAACAGGAACCAATTACATGTTGTCCACAGAAAACTCATATTAGCTGTAAAGACACACATATGCAAAAATTTAAAAAATAAAAGCCAATAGTTAGGTATGGGGATTGGGGCCTGTAAGCCCAGCTACTTGGGAGACCAAGGAGGATGTCCTGAGCTCAGGAGATCAAGACCAACTTCAACAACACACGAAGAATCTGTCTCTAAAAAAAAAAAAAACTAAAAAAGTAGCCCGGCATGGCGGCATGCACCTGTACCAGCTACTGGGGGAGGCTGGGGTGGGACAATCACTTGCGCCCAGGAATTCAAGATTGCAGCGAGCCCTGATCACACCACTGCACTCCGCCCTGGGGGACAGAGAGAGACACTATACCTAAAAAAAGAAAAAAAAAAAAAAGAGAGAAAATACAAAGATATGCAAGAGCACATTNAGAAAATACAAAGATATGCAAGAGCACATTCCCACTTCTGGAGGGAAGTTATCCTCACCCAGGGAGACCAGGTTCCTATAATTCTCCAGCATCACGTCTCTGTATAGAGTCCTCTGAGCAGGGTCCAGGCATTTCCACTCCTCCTGGGAGAATTCTATGGCCACATCCCTGAATGTCAATAGACCCTGAAATGAAAACACATTTTAAGCAAATGGTTATGGGAGGAGTTCTTATCTTTACAGAAAATGAGAAGAGGAGAGAGGGGAAAGCGTAGATTTAGTTGCAGTGAATGTTCTCACAAATCTGAGTGAGGGATTTTCCACCACGTTTTGTCTTCCCAATTGTGTTTTATTATACCTTTTTTTTTTGAGGTGGAGTCTCACTGAGTTGCCCAGGCTGGAGTGCAGTGGCGTGTTCTCGGTGCACTGCAACCTCCACCTCCCAGGATCAAGCGATTCTCCTGCCTTAGCCTCCTAAGTAACTGAAATTACAGGTGTGCAACACCATGACCAGTAAATTTTTGTATTTTTAGTAGAAATGGGGTTTCACCATATTGGCCTCAAACTCCTGACCTTGTGATCTGCCTGCTGCAGACTCTCAAAGTGCTGGAATTACAGGCGTGATCCACCGTGCCCGGCCCAGAAACTTTTATTGACACACCAAGTGACATTCAGTATCTAGATGAGACAGAGTATGAGTGATGTCTTCAGAGATGACAGCGTCCATAGTGAAAGATCAGAAACTAAAATTCAGTCAGGCATGGTGGCACATGCCTGTTATCCCAGCTATGTGAGAGGCTGACGCAGCAGAACTGCTTGATCCTGGGAAGCAGAGGTTGCAGTGATCCAAAATCGTGCCACTGCACTGCAGCCTGGGCAACAGAAACTCCATCTCAAAAAAAAAAAATTAGCCGGGCATGGTGGCAGGCACCGGTGGTTCCAGCTACTTAGGAGCCTGAAGTAGGAGGATGGCTTGAGCCCGAGGGTGGAAGTTAGTGAGCTAAGATCGTGCCACTGTGCTCCAGCCTGGGCAACACAGTGAGACCCAGTCTCAAAATAAAATAAAATACATGAAAACTAGATTACTCAGTATGAAAATCCATTATACATATATATATATGTTAACAAAATAATGAAACCTACACAGACTCACAAAAAACTTACATGTTAATACAAAGGGTTGTCATTTTCCCCAGATTTTCAAACTGTAAAAGTTGTTCAAAATATATACATTTGTGTGTGTGTATATGTATGTATATGTATATGCGTGTGTGTATATTGTGTGTGTAGGTGTGTATATATATAAAGTTTTTAAAAATATAAAAAGTAGCAAGTTTTGTTGACCTGAAGAAGAATTCCATCTTGCTGGAAAATGACACTTTGGCAGTTGGGGGCAGGGGGGAATCTTGTCATATCTAAGAAAACAGGAAATGCCCCATCCTAGAGGAAGCAATCACCCTTTCAACTGCCCAACCTGCAGGAATGGTCAGATATCTGTAGGAACGCAGGTGTGCGCAGAGGCAGCCACTATGGCACTCTTTATACAGGGAAAAATCGCAAAGGACCCACATGTCATTCAGTCAATTTCCAATGCAGATGGCAAAGAGCAAGCTAGTCATGTTTACTAACGAGAGAACATGTAAATTTTCACAACCAGTAGGACCAAAAGTCAGAGTAGAATATTTCCTGGAACACAAAGAAGAAAACAGCAGACACTGGGGTCTACTTGAGGGTGGAGAGTGGGAGAAAGGAGATAAGTTGAAAAAATAACTATTGGGGGCCGGGCACGGAGGCTGACACCTGTAATCTCAGCACTTTGGGAGGCTGAGGCAGGTGGATCACATGAGGTCAGGAGTTCAAGACCAGCCTGGCCCACATGGTGAAACCCTGTCTCTACTAAAAATACAAAAATTAACCACATGTGGTGGCGGTCACCCATAATTTCAGCTACTCAGGAGGCTGATGCAGGAGAATCACTTGAACCGAGGAGGCGGAGGTTGCAGTGAGCTGAGATCATGCCATTATACTCTAGCCTGGGCAACAAGAGCAAAACTTAGTCTCAAAAAAATAAATAAATAAAAAATAACTATTGGGTATGGGGCTTAATACCAGAGTGACGAAATAATCTGTACAACAAACCCCGATGACACTAGTTTACCTGTGTAACAAACGTTCACATGTGCCCCAAACCTAAAGTAAAAGCAACCTGTCAGGCAGGACGCTTCAGACTCAGAGAAGATTCCCAACTCCATGCCCCAGCGTTTCTGAAAGGAAGGAGACAGAACAATCCACCGAGAATATCATCTCACCTGAGGAGGAGCCATCCCTGACTCCTCTGCTTTCCTCTTCCTCTTCCGGATTTCTTCCTCACGGACCAAGAGTGTTTAGAAGTCAATCCTGAATGTTAGAAATTTGTTGTTTATTGCTCAGAATCAACACATCCCCCTCCCTGCAACACAACCACACATACAAAGGACACCTCACCCTGAGGAAATATGGTCCCCTCTGCTGCCCACCGCACCAGGGACAATAAACTCCTACAGGAAAACTCCCACTCCCCTCCTGAGAAGCCCCCACACACGTGCTGCAGCAGTGGGGAGCTGGGCTGGGATGAGCTCCCCTTCAGGGCACAGACCCAGACCTGACCAAACCCCATGCAGGCGCTGGGTGAGTTGACTCACGCCTGTCATCTCAGCACTGTAGGAGGCTAAGGTGGGTAGATCCCTTGAGCTCAGGAGTTTGAGACCGGCCTGGGCAACATGGTGAAACCCCACCTCTACCAAAAATACAAAAACTTAGCCAGGCATGATGGCGCACATCTGTGTGTCTGTGGTCCCAGCTACTTAAGAGGCTGACGTGGGAGGATCACTTGAGCTCAGGAGTTTGAGATCAGCCTGGCCAACACGGTGAAGCTCTGTCTTTACTAAAAATAAAAAAATTGGGCCAGGTGCAGTGGCTCGTGCTTCTAATACTAGCACTCTGGAAGGCCAAGGTAGGTTAATTACTTGACGTCAGGAGTTCCAGACCAGCCTGGCCAACATGGTGAAACCTTGTCTCTATTAAAAATATAAAAAGTAACTGGGCCGGGCGCGGTGGCTCAAGCCTGTAATCCCAGCACTTTGGGAGGCCGAGACGGGCGGATCACGAGGTCAGGAGATAGAGACCATCCTGGCTAATACGGTGAAACCCCGTCTCTACTAAAAAATACAAAAAACTAGCCGGGCGACGAGGCGGGCGCCTGTAGTCCCAGCTACTCGGGAGGCTGAGACAGGAGAATGGCGTGAACCCAGGAGGCGGAGCTTGCAGTGAGCGTCTATAATCCCAGCTACTCAGGAGGCTGAGGCAGGAGAATCGCTTGAACCTGGGAGGTGGTGGTTGCAGTGAGCCAAGATCATGCCACTGCACTCCAGCCTGGGTGACAGATTGAGACTCAAAATAAAAATAAAAATACAATAATTAGCTGGGTATGGTGGCACACACCTGCAATCTCAGCTACTTGTGAGGGTGAGGCATAAGAATCACTTGAACCCTGGAGACAGAGGTCACAGTGAGCCAAGATCATGAGACTGCACTCACAGCCTGGGTGATGAAGCGAGATTCTGTCCAGAAAAAAAAAAAAAGCATTTCTGATATGATTGATGCAGAAATAATAAAACCTGAGTAACGTGACAGAGCCTGATGGGCAGAGGGAACTTCCGATGGGGGTGGGAGGGCATGGGAGACATCTCTGAACCTAGACCTGAACGAAGAGGAAA
>NW_016809527.1:924266-967443 GCF_001698545.2 Rhinopithecus bieti | reverse complement strand
AGACAAGCAGGCCTACTTGAGCTGCTGTGGGCTCCACCCGGTTCGAGCTTCCCAGTGGTCCTGTTTACCGACTTAAGCCTCAGCAATGGTGGGTGCCCCTCCCCCAGTCTCGCTGCTGCCTTGCCGTTAGATCGCAGACTGCTATGCTAGCAATGAGGGAGGCTCCGTAGGCGTGGGACCCTCCCGGCCAGGTGTGGGATACAATCTGGTGTGCCGTTTGCTAAGACCCTTGATAAAGTGCAGTATTGGGGTAGGAGTTACCCAATTTTCCAGGTGTTGTGTGTCTCAGTTCCCCTGGCCAGGAAAAGGGATTCCCTTCCCCCTTGTGCTTCTCAGGTGAGGCGATGCCTCTCCCTGCTTCAGCTTTTGCTCGTCGGGCTGCAGCAGCTGACCAGCACCGATTGTCCAGCACTCCCTAGTGAGATGAACCCAGTACCTCAGTTGAAAATGCAGAAATCACCTGTCTTCTGTGTCACTCGTGCTGGGAGCTGGAGACTGGAGCTGTTCCTATTCAGCCATCTTGCTCCACCGCTCCTACCTCTCAAATTCTAAGCCTCTGGTTTCTTCATTTTTATTTTTATTTTATTTCTATTTCATTTTTTAAGAAATGAAGACTTGTTCTGTCACTCAGTCTGGAATGCAGTGGTGTTGTCATAGCTTACTGTAGCTCTGATTCCTGGGTCCAAGTGACCCTCCTGCCTCAGCCTCCTTAGTAACTGGGAATGACTACAGGCACAGACAACCATGCCCAGCTAATTAAAAAAAAAGTGTGTGTGTGTGTCTGTGTGTGTGTGTGTGTGTGTGTGTGTATAAATGAAGTCTTGCTCTGTTACCCAGGCTTGTCTCAAACTCCTGGCCTCAAGCAATCCTCCTGCCTTGGCCTCCCAAGTTGCTGGGATTATAGGTGCTAGCCACTGCATCTGCCAAACCTCTAGTTTCTATGTCCATGAAAATTCATGCCCAACCCTTGCCTTTCCCACTTTGCCCCTCACCCTACTCCTGTGGGAATTCTTGTCCCTGTGCAGTCACCTGAGCTGTTCCCTGTCCTCCCCTGCTTCTTTCTCCTCATCATGATAGTGACTCACTCACCCCCAGCACTCCTAGAGATAATTCCCAGCAGCAGGCTCTCTTCTCTGGGTTCATAAGATGGCCACACGCTGGGCTAAATAAGCTGCTTACCAGCCTGGGAAGGGGTGGCATTTAGAGTGCCATGTCTTTTTATAGCTTTGCTTTAAAGAGAAGCTGATTTGGGAATGTGTTTGGAAGATGTCCCTAATTTGGTACTTGGAACTCTATGAATGTGGGGACAGAGGGAAAGAAGTTGCACTATTCTGTCTCCTTTGGTGCTTGTCTAACCCTTGAAAAGTATTTTATCATCTCCTATGCCCCTTGAAAATGATTTGGCTCCCTCCAGAGCCTAGCCATGTCCATGTTGGCAAGGCCTTGACACTCTGGACAAGGAGTTAGAAAATCCGATTGGTCATGTGCCCTTGGGGAAGTCATTTCACTTCTCCTAGCCTTGATTTCCTCTTTCATAAAGTAAAGCAATAATAACTGCACTTACTAAGATATTCAATTATAATAATCTGAGCCAGTATATACTGAGTGCTTACTATATGCAAGACACTGTCTAAGTAGATCTTTATGCATCATCTCATGTAATCATTATAATAGTTCCTGGATTGAAATATTGTGACTAATATTTTACAGATGAGGAAAATAAAGGTCAGAAAAGTGAAAAAATTTGCCTAATTTAGGAAATGTCATATTCTATAATACAAACCCAGTTCGGTGTGACTACAGAGCCAAACACTCAACAATTACACTAAACTATTGAGTTATACTAGGTAGATGATGTTTCAGTTATCTATTGCTATGAAACACACCACCCCAAAACTTTGTAACACCAGCAACAACCATTATATGATGCTTGTGGATTCTATAGATAAGAAAGTTGGATGCAGCACAGTGCGGATGTCTTATCTCTACCTTACAATGTCTGGAGACTCGGCTGGGAACAGGCTTTTGGTCTGGCTGCTGGGCTGAGATGACTTAAAGGATGGGCTCATTCTAGAAAGGTTGACCAGAGTGCCTACCCTGACCTCTATATATGAATTGAGCTTCCCCACAGCATGGTGACCTCCCAGGTATTCTAAGTTTTTGCATGTTTATTCAGGAACTCTAAGAGTGAGAATTCCAGTTAAAAAATAAAAGTAGAAGCCACATGAACTTTTATGAGCTAGTCTCAGGAGTCACATGGTAACACTTCTTTCTACTCTGTTGGTCAAAGCAACCAAAAGTCCATGGGTAGAGACATAGACTTACTTCTCGATGGACTGATTTTTTTTTTTTTAATTGCTGTGGTCATGTTACCAAACCACCAGCAATTAGATCACTGTGAGCTATGCTGGGGCACCAGCGTAGGTTGATGAAGACTGAAGAAGCTGATGGGATCATGACTAAAGAGCGCTCGTTAAGTATCAGGTTGGCCTAAAAATGAGCTTTCCAAGAGTCCAAAGTATAGTGGCCAAAAGAGTAGAGAAAACTCAGTCTTGCTCTGATCTGTTGTTTGTGATGACCTAATCCACGGTATCCTATAATGCTGCAGAAGTTTCCAGGCAGTGGTGATGGGCAAAACTAACCAGGAAGAAGATTATGATGATATAATTTGTTGTTTTCTGACTATAGATCATGGTTGAGAGCATGAGTTTGGGAAGCAGACAGACACAGGTGCAAATGCAAGCATAACTGTTTCCAAGCTTTGTGAACCTGAGTGAATAACTTGACCTTTCCAAGTTTCAGTCACCACTTATGTGAAATAGAGTAATGAAAATAGTACCCATCTCACAGGGCTCTTGTGAGAATTAAATGTAAAAGTGCTTAACATGGCACCTGGAACATGGTAATCACCTAAAAATATTAGTTGTAATTAGTCATTCATTCAACCCCTTGTTACACAAATATGTATTGGGGACTTACTGTGTGTCAGCCAAGTGCTTACTATTATTGCAGCTATTCAGATATTGTCTGAAAGAGTGTTTGGAGCAGCTCTTTAGACAGAAGCTGAGAGTTCAGAAGAGAGGTTGAGCCTAAAGGGAAGTAGGGGAAAGAGGCTGAGGTTCAGGAAACCAAGCTTGATAGCCAGTTGTATAGACTGGCAACCCTGTGGGGTAGAGAAAGACCAAAGCTCTGTTTGAACACCTGAGTACCCAGGAGTCTCCTCAAGTGTATCAGCAAGACCATTTCCCATTTCTGGGGTAGATGAACCTAATCTGGATGGACTTGGATTGGGGTTTTCGTGTATCTGCAGTGATAGTTGTCAATGCCTACCACTGTGTGACTGATGAGTGGGGACAGGGAACAGGGGCAATGCTTTCCCCATCAGAGTTGTGACCCTCAAATGACACAAAGGGTTAGAATGAGCTTTGCAAATAGGGAAGGTTTGGACACCATTAGAGGGGCAATGGGGAAGACACATAGGCTCTGAAGCTGGCTATGCTCTTGGTAATTTTCGCCGTTCCTTAATGTGTTACACAGGGAAATAAGCAGGATCTGAAGTCACACTTTCCTATTAGCTGTTATAACTTTGGAAAATTTTTCTTTTCTCTAAGCTTTGGATTTTACATGTTAGATGTGAATAATGATAACAATAACTACCTTCACTGGTACAAGTCTTAAATAAAATTGCCACATAAATCTTCCAGAATTGGTGGGATCTGAGGCTGGATTTCTAAAAAGGAGGCCAGGAATTAATAGAAATCAGTAGGTGAAGAGGACTTGGGGAAACAATGAGGCACCCAGCTTTGATAACCTTCTTGTTCTTCCAATAAAAAACCCAGCTTGTCCTCTCTCCTCTGATGCTGGCTTTCCATTCTATTCTCTGTCTGGGTACACTCCCAAAAAAGAGAAACCAGAAGACTCTAAGTCTAGTGGCAGGAGGATGGAAAGCAAGTACTCTGAGCTGATTCTCTATGAAACTGCACTTATTTTGACATAGAGTAAGCCACCTTTTTTTAACTTTTAAGTTCAGAGATACATATGTAGATTTGTTATGTAGGAAAACTCATGTCACAGGCTGTATTAGTCTGTTCTCATGCTGTTAATAAAGACATATCTGAGACTGGGTAATTTATAAAGGAAAGAGGTTTAACTGACTCACAGTTCCACATGGCTGGGGAGGCCTCACAATCATGGCAAAAGAGCAAGGCACATCTTACATGGCGGCAGGCAAGAGAGAGAGCATGTGTTGGGGAACTCCCCTCTCTAAAACCATCAGATCTCATGAGACTTATTCACTATCACAAGAACAGCCCAGGAAAGACCTGTCCCCATGATTCACTTATCTCCACCTGGTCCCACCCTTGATACGTGGGGATTACTACAATTCAAGGTGAAATTTGGGTGGGGACACAGCCAAACCATATTGCAGTGGTTTGTTGTACAGATTATTTTGTCACCCAGGTATTACGCCTAGTACCCATTAGTTATTTTTCCTGATCCTCTCTTTCCTCCAAGCCTCCATCCTCTGGTAGGCCCCAGTGTCTTTGTTTCTCTCTATGTTGATTCTTCAAAGACCTAAACACAGAATTACCATTCAACCCAGTCACCCTTTTTAAAAGTGTCCAGGGATTCCTGTGTTAGAATACCCTGATGTACCTATAAAAAACAGAAACCCGCCAGGCGCGGTGGCTCAAGCCTGTAATCCCAGCACTTTGGGAGGCCGAGACGGGCGGATCACGAGGTCAGGAGATCGAGACCATCCTGGCTAACACGGTGAAACCCCGTCTCTACTAAAAAAACACAAAAAACTAGCCGGGAGTGGTGGTGGGCGCCTGTAGTCCCAGCTACTCAGGAGGCTGAGGCAGGAGAATGGTGTAAACCCGGGAGGCGGAGCTTGCAGTGAGCTGAGATCCGGCCACTGCACTCCTGCCTGGGCGAAAGAGCGAGACTCCGTCTCAAAAAAAAAAAAAAAAAAAAATAGAAACCCCAGATCTGCTCCTGTTAGGGCCTCTCCACTTCTTTATTTTGCTTCAAATTTTCCCATAACAATTACCACCTGGCATTTACTTATATTTTATTGTCTATTTTCTCTGCTTCTGTCCTGTCCATGAAGGTAGGAACTTTTCTGCTGCTTTGTCTCCAGTCTCTAGAACAGTACTTGATGATAGGAATAAAAGAACAAATGAATGAATAAATGAGTGAGTGAGTATCTCTGAAAGTGAGTCTTCAAATTAATTTTATCTGTGGTCACCACAAGGGATTCTTAAACACCCTCAAGTTTGAGAATCACCTTAATCAACTTTGGTTGTTCCTTCCCTTCCTTCCTCTTTGAGGGTCTATTCTCAAAATTTATTGTGTATTGTATACATTTAAGGTATACAACCTGATGTTTTGATATAGCCAGTGAAATTGCTACAGGCAAACAAATTAACATATCCGTCACCTTCCAGTTACCCATTATTAACTATAGTCCTCATGCCATGCATTCAATCACTAGACTTATTCATTTTATTAACTGCAAATTTGTACCCTTTCACCTGTTTCCTTCCCTGCCCCCCACCTCTGGCAACCATAGTTCTATGCTTCTATTTATTAGACTTTTTGTTTGGTTGTTGAATTTGCTTAAAGAACCAAATTACATAGGGGAGATAATAGAGTAAGCAGCTCTAGGATGGATACCTATATCTGATTCACCATCAGCCCCCACCCTCTGTTACAGAGATGAAAGTGGGGGATAGGTTCTCGGTTGGTATGCTGTGATGCTAGGAGTCTCTTAGACATGGACATCTCACAACCAGGTGCCTGGGGTGTAGGAGTCAAAGCAGCCTGCTTACAGCCTCCGCCTTCTGCTCAATTTGACTTTGGCCTGGCCTGCCTGCCTCTCACCCTATTAGACTTGAAAGGTAGCCTAGCTCTTGACCAAAGGAGGCATGGCTTCAATGCCAGGAGGATGCTGGAAGGTTCAGAACTGGAGTTTGCTTCCTGAGCCTAGTTGGCTCGGGTTTGGGATGAAAGATTCAGCTTCCAAACTGAGAAGGGAGCCTAGGGCATCAGGCTGACTGCATCTAGGGGCCATGGAAATAGATGGTGAGTTGAAGTCTTACCAGGCACACCAGGGCCTAAGGAAGACAGGTTAGGGAGCTGATGTGCATGGCATACCTATTACCCTATTGTTTGCATATCATCTCTTCTAGTTTTGAAGGTTTCACAAGTTACTGGCTGTGTGACTTTGGGCAGTGACTTCCCTCTCTGAGCTGCCTCTGTTTTCATTAGTAAACTGGAGGTGATAGAGACATCATCTCCAAGAGGGCATCATAAGGATTTTTTGAAGATCAGAGGACTTTATCTGGCATATAATAAGCACCAGGTATTTTCTTCTTTCTTTTTCAACTCTTTAAATTCCAAGAAGTTTAAGAGAACACAAAGGAAATCATCAGATAGAGGAGGGTGGCTGCTGTGGGAGGCAAAACATGCAGCTCCAGGGCCAGGAGCTGAGGGGAGAGATGTGCTCACTGGGGAATTTCAGAACCACTTGACTTAAGAGGCTTGAACTAATCAATCACTCTCAGCTCATCATGGGGCCTTGCAATCAGGGCTCCACCTGCTCACCTGCTGCTCTATCCTTAGGGAAGCCACCAAAGCCAATCACAGGGCATTGTTCTTCCAGCTCTGCTCCTTGGAGAAGCTCTCTGGCCCACAGAGAGAGCCTGGCCAGGGCAGAAGAGAGCAGGAGAAGAGGATTCACAGAATCCCAGATGTGGGGTTTAGAGCTGGACTGCCTAGTGCAGCACCTTCGGTTTTCTTGTGACAATAACGAGGTGATGTGACTTGACCAAGGACATCTAGAAAGCCAGAGTGGAAGGAGAGGAATTAGGAATTTGCCCATTTAAATTTATTCATTGGCTCAATAACTATTTCAATTCACTCAGTATGTACTGCATTTAAATTAATTCACTTAGTAGTTAAATGCATTAATTTATTCATCTATTTATTTAATAGCATTTGCTCATTGCCTATTATAGGTTCAGGACCTCTAAGGCCACATGCAGCCACATTTAATTCTTAATCCTGTACTCTTTCCAATGCTTCAGGCTTTCTCCTTTACAGATCCGGCATTCCAGTGGTAACTTACTCGAATCCAGATGGGGGACATGGAAGAGTTCCTTCTGCCCTTCCCCTCCCCACATCTCAGTCCTAGATTCTCAAGCCCTAGAAATTGCTTCAGACACCAGGAAAATAGGGATCTGATTGGAGTCAGTGGAATTTAGTTTATTTGAATTGACTTCAACTGAATGAAATGGAATTACTAAACTAAATGGAAATAATTGAATTGAAATATAGCAAATTAGATTGAATCGAGATTAATTGAAATGAAATCAATTGAGAATGTATTGAATCATGGTACTGGAAAAGGTTTAGACATTGCCTCCTCAACCCTACTCATTGCACAGTGAGGCAACTAAAGCTTGGGAAGTGTGGGGCAGGGTATGACGGAGGGTCAGTGACTTTGACAAGGTCAAGAAAGTGGCAGAGCCAGGCTTCAAAGCCAGGCTATCTGCCTCCTAGGCCAGCAACTATCCCACCATGCATACTTCCAGAATTGGTGGGGTCTGAGATTACATTTCTGAACAAGAGACCAGGAGACGATAGAAATTAGCAGGTGAAGAAGACTTGAAGAAATAATTAACATCCAATGTTAATAATCTTCTTCACCTGCTAATAAGCAACCCAGCCTGTCTTCTGTTCTCTGAGTTTGGCTTTCCATTGAATTCTCTGGGCCTACTGCAGGCTTGACCCTACCCTGATATCCTAGAGAAATCCATGGAAGGAGTTTCAGGTCAGCCACGAAGTGACTTTCCATTACTTTGGCTTAATCTCACTTTCCACTTTTAGCCTTATTCCAGTAACTGTTTTGTTTGTTTGTTTGTTTTTGTTTTTTTTTTGTTTGTTGTCAACAGAGATGTTTCAGATTATTATTTTTTTTATTGTTATACTTTAAGTTCTAGGGTACATGTGCACAACGTGCAGGTTTGTTACATATGCATACTTGTGCCATGTTGGTGTGCTGCACCCATCAACTCGTCATTTACATCAGGTATAACTCCCAATGCAATCCCTCCCCCTTCCCCGCTCCCCATAATAGGCCCCAGTGTGTGATGTTCCCCTTCCCGAGTCCAAGTGATCTCATTTTTCAGTTCCCACCTATGAGTGAGAACATGTGGTGTTTGGTTTTCTGTTCTTGCGATAGTTTGCTGAGAATGATGGTTTCCAGCTGCATCCATGTCCGTACAAAGGACACAAACTCATCCTTTTTTATGGCTGCATAGTATTCCNTGCATCCATGTCCCTACAAAGGACACAAACTCATCCTTTTTTATGGCTGCATAGTATTCCATGGTGTATATGTGCCACATTTCCTTAATCCAGTCTGTCACTGATAGACATTTGGGTTGATTCCAAGTCTTTGCTATTGTGAATAGTGCCACAAGGAACATACGTGTGCTTGTGTCTTTATAGCAGCATGATTTGTAATCCTTTGGGTATATACCCAGTAATGGGATGGCTGGGTCATATGGTACTTCTAGTTCTAGATCCTTTTTCCTTTGCAATCAGGCCCCTGGGTTGTGGTGGGTACACAAAGATAAAGAAACCTGAAGACTCTGAGCCTAGTGATGGCAGAAAGATGGAAGAAAAGTTCTGTGGGCTGATCCTCTGTGAAACTGCATTTACTTCAAGGAATAAGGATATAATGTAGCTGATGACCCTTCTTGAATTCCCAATTATAATATCATTGTGTCTGAAAGTCTATGTTAGTGCCATTCCTTGGGTAATGTTTCAAAAAAAAACTATTAAAACACACATATGTTAACTGGGAGAGACAGCATGTTTAATATCCACCTAAAAGTATGATAATCTTATCCTATCAACTATTTAACAGCAGAAAGAAGGCTTGTGGTGGGGCACAGTGGAAAGAAATGGCTTGAAGAGAAAAGTTGGATCTGTGGCCAATGTTATTTTTAAAAGTTGGTATAAATCGCTTTACCCAGAGATTTAAATCTGCAAGTCTCTATAATGAGCAGGCATTATTCTTATGATGAAAGTGTTATGTAATAACATGAGTCTAGATTCCTAACAAAAAGGCAAATGGTAGCCCATTTACCTCTCTTGCTCTTCCCTCCCCACAAGTGGTCACAAATGATAACCATTGCTCAAGAGAACACATGGTTTCATAAATAATCTTCCTAACAACTCTGGAAGGTAAGGCAGGCACCCTTGACCTCATTTTACAGAGGAGGAACTGAGCCCAGAGATCTTCAACAATTCACCTTAGGTCCTGCAGTAAATCAGAAACAAAGCAAGGAGCAGATCTCTATTCTCAGCTCACCAAATCCAGAGCTCTTTTAGTATTATATGCTGGCAATTTTACAACTGAAATAGATTTTCACACCCGTGTTCCTTATTTGTGCAGGATGGGAGTGGTAGAAGTCATGGGGTGGGGGCCTTGGAAAGCTAAGGGTGGCTCCAGTCCATTTCACAGACTTGAGCCGCTGATGGGGGCAGCCTCTGAGTGTGTAATCGTCCTAATGAGCTGTGGCGCTTGTCAAGTTATGTGGTCCGGACGCTTGTTGCTGTGATATGGAGATAATTGGCCCTGCCACAGGAATGGCAAACTGGCCGACAGGCTCTTAGCAAACCACAGGCTGGGCAGAATGACACAGTGAGAGATGCTGCCAGCTGCTCTGGCTCCCAGTTCCTCTAATGTTTATGATCATGGCCATCTCTGGTTTTACCATCAGGTCCTAAAACCAGAAGTAAGGGCTGTTTTGGAATAGATGGATATGGCACTAGAGGTTCACACCACAAGTTTTTGGGGCTCAGTAGGTCCTCACTCTACTCCCCAAGTATTTCAGATGAAAGTGAACTGGATTGAAGAAAGATAGCAAAAGAGAATCCTAGTCACCCACTTTAGACCCACCCATCTCCAATCCTGAGGACAATAGGGCCCACTCCGGGCTTGATCCTACCCTGCTATCCAACTAAAATCCATGGAAAGAGATTCAGGCCAGTCACTAAGTGACTTTTCATTACTTTGGCTTAATTCTAGTTTCTATTTCTACCCTAGTTCCAGAGTAACTGTTTTTTTGTTTGTTTGTTTGTTTTTTGTTTTTTTAATGTCCCTTGTGATCAAGCCCCTGCATTGTACACCAGTTTCTGCCACTTGACTCCAATCATCCCTTCATTTCATGAGTATTTAATAAGCACTGTTTACATGCCAGGTAGTATTCTAACTAGGGATATAGTGGTGAAAAAGGTAGACAATGACTTCATAGAGATTGTCTTCCACAGGGAGACAAGTAAGCAAAAGAGTAAATGAAAGTGCACTGCGATATGCAGTAGTGAGTATTATCAAAACAAATAAGTGAAGGGAAAGCATCAGAGGTGCTAATTTAGATCAGCAGGGGTGTCAGATAGGGCCTCTCAGAGGATATGGCATTTGAACAGAGACCTGTACAGTGGAAAAGTTGTTCCTGTGCATATCTGGGTGGGGTCAGTGTATTCCAGGTGGAGGTAATTAGGGGCACCAAGAAGGGGCATGTGTGTGTCACTCGAAGACCAGCAAGGCTGCAGTACAGTGAGGACAGAAGAGAGTGGTGAGAAATTAAATCCATTAGGGAGCTGGGCTGGATCTGTGAGAGAGCCTTGGAGGCCAGGGTAAACGTGTTGGAGTCTTTGGTCCTGCCCGTATTCTGCCAGCTCCCTCTGATGCTGGTGACCTCCTGATGTGACAGCTACCTGTGGCCTGACGATGGTTCCTTCTGTGCTCTTGCTCAGTGGTCTCGAAGTCGGCTGACTCCAACTGTGAACTTCTTTCTCCAGGCCTCACTGTACAAGGCAGAAGTGACAGTTAATGAGGCTGAATGTCACAATGTGGACTCACGGGGCCCTGTATTTTACACCTGGATTTATTTCTCTCCCCCTATACTGAGCCCAAGTCCATTTTAGCATAAGTCTGGTCCCTGCTGATGACTCTGCTTTCCTGGGGTCATCTGCGAGATGATTGTTGTTTTCACTGATGAGCCCCAGAACTACGTGGGGAGCTGGCTTTCCTACAGTAAAACAAGAACACTTTGTAATGAGATTGTAACTGGAAAGAAGTTTGAATAATTGATGTATTTTCTTCATTATTCTTGGGAGAAACTGGCCCCAACTAACGTTTCATGCTCATTCCCTGCCACTTTCTCTCTGTAGCCCTTTCTCTCCCACCACATTTGAAGTCTGTGAGCACTTGCAGATCCTGTTTCCTCTGCTGAGATTGTGTATTCCCTACTCCTTCTCCACTTAACAAACATACTCACAAGAGAGCCTTTTTGGAGAAGCCTCCTGATGACCCCAGGGAGCCATGCAGGCCTCTGGTGGGCTCCTTTGACTCCTTTGCCTCCTCTCCAAATTTATGTGATACCCTAATTGATCCTAAACCTATCATTCTCACTAGAGAGAGTCTATCTACCTAAAGGACTTGGATTGGCTGATTAACTTAGTTGTTTGGAACTTGACTGCAGAGTTATGCTGCTCGAGTTCAAATTCTGGGGCTGTCACTTCCTAGCTACCCTAGCTATGTGATTTGCAGCATATTATTTAACCCTTTGATTCCTCTGTTTACTCATCTCTAAAGCTGAGATAGTAATAATGCTTACCTATTAACGTTGCTTTAAGGTGACAATAACTGCCAATTCATCTCCTTGCTTATCTCCTTGCTTATCCTTGTACCCGTCTATGTATAATAGCAACCACAGTGAGTTAAACAACAACTGTGTTCTTTCCAGAGATTTTTCACATGCTCATGACCTATTTCTCATTTTTCAAGTCTCAGCTCCACTTACTGTTCAGAAAGGCTTCCAGCAGCCATGACATTTTAAGTAGACCCTCTCTCTATCCAAGCCAATCTCTGTCCCATTACTTTTTGGGGTTAGTAGCCAGTGTTGTTTACCAAAGATTTCCAGTTCCATCTCCTTCTTTGAACTGGATAGGATTACATGCTTCATTTCGTCTTGTTAGGTGGGAATCTATGCCCAGTTCTGGTCAATGAGTTATGAGCAAAAATAACATTAATTACGTTGAGCATTGTATTTCCAATACAAGAACTTCCAGAGAGCTCTCTTCCCTCTGACAGGATAACTGGCAGTACTGGAGACGGGACTCTAAGTGATTAAGATGGGAAGAGATTCCCCTGCCCCACTATCAAGACTTAAGATAAGCAACATTCAATCTTAAGCCACTAAGATTCTGGCATTGCATTACCTAGCCTAATCTGGCTGATACCCTCTTTGCATTACTTATTATTATCTATTAAAATGATTGTTTTTCCTCAATATCTATTATTTCTTTCTTCAATCATAACAGAACCCTTAACTTTTTGCTAAGGAATGGCTGCACAGAATAAAGGCCACATTTTCTAGATCTCTGGCAGGTAGCATAACCATGTGACAAGCTCTGGCCAAGGAGAGGTAAGAAGAAGTGAACTCTAGCACTTCTCACCATTACAAATTGGTAAAGGAACGTATTCCCTTTCCTTCCTACTGGCTAGAAGGTCAAAATAATGGTTACATCTTTAGCTAAGCAGATAAAGAAGAAACACCTTAGAGATGATAAAGCAATGAGGAGGAACCAGTTTTTCTGACATTATGGAATCACTATACCAGCCCTGGATTCATTATGTCCGGGCTCTTATATGATTAAAATCAAACTTTTTATCATATATGAGCTAATGTTAAATGCAGTTGCTATTACTGCCATCAAGTCCATTTGTTCACCATTATACTATCTCAAGTCACCTTGCTTGTTTATTTAATTGGTTAATGTCTATTCCCACTTCCCCAACACACGTGCACAAATGTAAGTTCTATGAGAACAGAAATTGTTTCTGTCTTGTTCATTGCAGTATCCAGAGAGTTCAGTGCAGTGCTTGTCAGAAAGCAAAGTCTTAAATATATTCATCAAATAAGTGAGGATAAATGATCTACAATAATCACTGTTATTAGTTCTTACTCTTAATATTCCAGAACAGGTTTCTCTACTGTCCATCATAAAGATTTGATCATGTGACAATTCCGGAGACTTCTGATGTTTATTTTGCTTGTAAAAACATTTCTCTTTCTCCTTCTTTGCCAAATTCCTTTGAGAAGGAGTGCTGGACTTATGATAGAGGCATATAACATGTTAATGCTAAAAGGAACCTTAGTGGTTCTGTGACGTAACACAGTCATTTTACAAGTGTGTGAACAAGCTCAGAAAGGGGAATTGATTTGCTACGAGTTACACAGTTAACTGATGACAGAAGAGCTTGAAATCTAGAATGATTGCCCTTCTTTTAGTGTTCTTATTATCATGAGAAATTCCAGCTCCTTTTGAATAAGATATTGTTTGATCAGCCTTAATGGATATAGGTAGACCATGTTTTTCAATAGTTCCTACATTGGGACAGCTACTGTGCAACACTGTCCCCAATTTTACACCCTATGACTTGTCCACATCTGGAGCCCAAAAAGGCCAAGTGACGAGAAGGTCACTTAGAGGCAAGTTAGGTAGCTCTTTAGTTTTCTATGAAGACACAGAAAGAGAAAATAACATCCTTGGTCACACTTGGTTCGCTTAGGAACATTGGGGAGGAACTTTTGGCATTCCCTAAGGAAATGATGCCCAGAGAAGAAGTGGGAAGTTTTGGAAGATATAGAGTTCCACACTCCTGGAAGTATTCTCGCAGACTGTGCACATCAGATAATAGATACAGGGTGAGGACGCTTAGGGATCATGTGGGTTTCAATAAGATCTGCTGCCAACACTGAGAGAAACACAATGCAATAAATACGATTCGCAATACAGACAAATACAATACAGTTTGTTAAGTGGTTGGAATATCCTTTCTTTTCCAAGTTTACTTGCTTTGAGTCCAGGAGAAGTGAAGGAGAAACCAGAAAAACAATGACTGGCATAGAGCAGAGGCCCAATCATTGTCCCTGAAATCAGTTAATCTAACCCCTCATTCAGCTTCTTGCAGTTTTCCCTCTGTCTCTAATTCCCACTGGTTTCTAACTGCTTTAGGCAGTTATGGATTTGAAGGGATCTCCAGGATTCATCCTGCCCAGCAGTTCCCAGATTTGATCAAAAAGGTCTGTTTTAAAACATGCTTGCTTGATCAAATACTCACCATTCAAGTTAACATATTGGTCGTTCTGAAATGTCTCATGATAAAAAACAAAACAAAACAAAACTTGTTGAGTTTCTCAACCCTCTATTTTCCCACTCTACTTTATTATGGAACCCTTTTAAAATGTGTTTTGTAAACTATAGAAATGCCGCCAAACACTTTGGAAACACCACATCTAGCCCAAATGCCTCATTTTGTGTATGTAAGAAGTAGAAGCTCAGAGAAGGGAAAATTGTCAAAATCAGAACAAGCACCCAAGGTCCTCCAATGCTGAGTTCACTGCACGAGAGACATCTTCCTTATGAGTAAGACAGCACATTTCTAAAGCAGTTCTGAGTGGCCAATGTTTTATTTCACAGCTCATCTGCCAATGGATTGTGTCACAGAAATATGTGAACAAGACAATGTGTTGTGAAATGAATGGATTTACCAACCAGGGGACGAGCCCCGTGCCCTGCTCATTAGGAACAATTTACATGCAGAACATCAGTGTGACAGGCCCAGCAAGGGATTTGTTTAACTCATTTAGAGTAATGGAGACAAGAGATTAATCACTTGAACACTAGTGTGCCTTGCCTCTGCGGCCCCACTGTGCACTGTGACCCAGCTGAACCTGATTTGATGCGATCTTGTCTCTGATCTCAGTGCACTGACAGTGCTCACATTTGTGTCTGAAACCTTCGGGGTCTGGCCTGGGGCTTCCACCCACAAACAGTGTGGACCTACCCACCACATGGACCAGAGGACTGACTCAGAAATCAGTCACATCAGTCACATTTGTCTTCAATTCCTCCATAGCTCATTTCTTGATTCCTCATATTCGCTGGGTTTGGAATCACAAGTGGCCTTCAGGTCAGGTTTTCTCTAACTCACATGGGCACCCTACCTGTGCCTGCTCCAGCTGTTCACTTCTTCCCTCCAATGCAGCAGAAACAGTCTCTCATTCTGCCAGCGACCACTCCCTCTGCTTGTGCTCTGTACTTCCATTCCCTCCAGCCAGTTCTGTTTGTCATCCAACCTCTATTCTTCATCATCAACGTCTCCCTCTCCATTTGGGTCTTCTCAGCAGTTGACAAATATACCTTATTTTCCTTTTATATTGTCAAAACAGAGAGGTTAATTAACTTGCCCAAGGTGACACAGCAGATACATCCATGACAATTAGGTAGCAACATATTTCCCTCCAGCTATTGACAAATTTCTCGGCTTTTCTTCACATCCATACTTCTCAAAAACATTGCTGCGATGGAGTTTCTTTTTTTGTTTAATTATACTTTATGTCCTGGGATACATGTGCAGAATGTGCAGGTTTGCTACATAGGTATACACGTGCCATGGTAGTTTGCTGTACCCATTAACCTGTCATCTACAATAGGTATTTCTCCTAATGCTATCCCTCCCCTAGCTCCCCCTACACCCCTGACAGGCCCTGGTGTGTGATGTTGCCCTCCCTGTGTCCATGTGTTCTCGTTGTTCAGCTCCCACTTATGAGTGAGAACATGGGTATGGAGTCTCTATTCCTCTCTATATCATTCAGTCTTCAATTCACTTCAAACAAATTTCTGCCCCATCACCCCATCCCACCCCAGCTACCTTCATGTTGTCAAATCTAAGCTACATTATGAAGTATTCAGTTTATTTGATGTCTGTACCATGTGGTCAACATTAACCATTCTGGGAATCCTGTCTTGATTCTCCTCCCACTAGGCTGCTCATTTATTCCCAGTTTCTACTGTGAGCCCCTCCTTTTTCACCTAAAACGTTGGATCAAAACATTTCCAGAGCTAAATGGTGGGTCTCCTCTTTTCTTGGGTTCTCTGCATTGCTCTATTTTGCTCTGCCATTCTCATTGGCCACTTCCTCATTGAGGAATCCCAACCATTCCCACGATGTTGAGTATCATCGATATGCAATGAATCCCAGATGTATCTCCCCAGCCTGAATTGTCTTCTGAGGTTTGAGCTCATGACCAGTCATTGACCTAACATTGCTACATGTCCCAAACTGAAATTTTCACTCTTTGCCCAGCCTCAGACACATTGCCATCTATTTATTGTCCTCTGGTGTTTTCCATCTCTGTTAATTACCTAATTTCTTACCCCATAAACTTGGGGATCATTTTTGATAGCTTTCATTCTCTCTTTTTTCTGCTATCATAAACCTTCAATCACTAAATCTTACTGAGTTTATGTCCCAAATGTTGGACAAATCTATCCACTTTTCAACACTCTAATGGCCACCATACTAGTCAGAGGCAGCCACGCCTTCACATGGTGCCTCTCTGATCTGTTCCCAATGCTATAGGCAGCATGTTTTGTTTCCATTTTAAATCACAGATCTGATCATTTTGCTCCATCACTTAACATTTTCAGTTGCTTCCTTTTACTCCTAGTTTAAAAGTCACAATCCTTCACCTAGCCTGCAAAGACCTCCTTGCTCTGACCCTCTGGAGCCTCCCATCTCACTCACTGTACTCTTCTTATTCTTCGTGCTCAGCTCACTCTGACATTTTGTTTGTTAGTCTAACACAACATGCTCCTTCCCATCTCAGGGTCTCTGCACCTTCTGCTCTCTTCTTCCCTTTTGGGAATGCCCATGTCTTACCAGTGTCCCCTAAGAGAACCCTCTCTTCACCTATTAGATCAAATAAATCCTCCTTCCCACCAAGAGCACTAAAAACTCTTATGACTGCCTGTGTTTCTTTTATTTCATTCATCAACATTTAATTGGTATAGTTATTTGTGTAATTACTGACTTCATGTCCGCTTTTATGATTAGAATGTGACATCCCTGAGGGCAGACACTGAGCCTGTGTGCTTTACCATTCTAGCACCAGCCCTGAAGCTGGCGTACAGCATATCCCTGTGCAGTAAATGTTTGTAGAATAAAAATAAATCAATCTTACTAAGATTCCTTGGAAAATGAAGAGGTTGTTTTCTCCATGATCTCTAGCAACCCACTCAGCTCTAGAGTATTTCAAACCAAGGTACTTCATCTCTTTGGATGCCCGTATCCCTGCCTGGGAAATGAGAAAACAAAAATCTGCCTTGATTATTTCACAGGAGGGGAGCTGATAAGAGAGTGGGTCAAACAGGGCTTGGTGAAGCTCTGTAAACATGTAACAAACTCTTTTAATGCTTTTGCTTCACACTGGCTCTGTAAGGAGGACAGTGCTCTACTTTCATGATGTAAAATATGTTTGGGTTTCTAATACTGACACTTACCTCCATGGTCTTGGGAACATGGGTCTCATTTTCTGGATCTGTTTCTCCAGGTACAAAATGAAGCAGTTGGGACAGATATGCCTCTAAGGAAGGTGCATCCTTTCCATTTTATTCCATGATCAACTCATGTACACCAATGTATAAAGGCTGAATCAAAATTATCTTTGGCAGGTAATTTGCATTTTCATAGAGAGTCAGTAGGAGAGGACAAAGCTTATCCACAATGAAAGGTTAATACTGACGACAACTCAGGCTTGGTGACACCAGGTGAGCCAGTCCTCAGTAATAAGCCCCAGACTTGGTTGCAGACATCAGAATTTCAAATCCGGGTTTTTTCCTTGTCAGATGCAGAATCAGGGGCTACTCCTTCATAGTCTTAGTGCCTCAGTTTTCTTATCCAAAACTTATGGGTGATAAAGTTGACTGAGCTATAGGGAGGAGCAAATGAGAATATCATTGGGAGAGTCAGTCATGACTTCCAAAATGATTCCCAGAGGGATGATGCTTCTTCCTAACCATTTTAAATAAGCAGGCACATGAACCTCTTCTGCCAAGCGGGAGTAGGTGCTATTATCTTTCCCAAAAGAAGCTTGCTACAGAACTTCGGAAGCAAAGGGTATCACAAGAAGCCTGAGCACTTTAAAGCAGAACATTGCTCCCAGCTCTTAGCCTGCAGTGTAGAGCACAATTTTTTTATCCAGAGATGGCAAAATTGGATTTGGAGTAACTTGATACCTCAGGCTATTGTCTCACACATGATTTATTAGCTGGGGCTGCTCTTGAGCTCAGAAGTTTGCACACTGCCCAGGGCCCATGTCTCCAGAAGGGAATCTTGCCTCTCCTGGAAGTAACTCTCCAGAGATGAATATGAAAACTCTGTTTGTCCCCTGACACTCTCCTAGAAGCTCCGTTTTTAGCTATGCCTTAGGATAGTCCTAGCGTCCAGCATGTGACTTGGCTGGAGAAGGACAAGAGCTCCTGGTAAGGGGTATGTTTTAGACTATGCCTGCCTAAAAAAAATAGCATTTTGTTTTCTGTGAGAGAGGGACATCAAATATAAATAGTTTAAAATTCAAATTTTGCCATTCACTATGTTTACAAACTTCAGAAAATTGTTTACTTGTTTGAGTCTCTATTTCCTTTCTTAAAAAGGGGACTTATTAGTGCCTCTGTTATAGGATTTTGTGAGCATCAAAAGATAAAATACCGGTCAAGACTTTAGCTCTATGTGTGACAAGACACAGCATCAAAGCAGGTGTCAGTGTGTTTCCTTCCTTTAGGAGAGGGCAAGAAGTCACCCAGCCCATACAATTTGAAAAGTAGTACCTGCATCAAATATTTCTCAATTTTTATTGTTGTAACAGTCATCTGTTGCTGCATTTCAAGAAACCACACATTTCAGAAACCATGCAATAAGCACTTATTTATCACATATTTATAGCTCTGCTGACTTCAGCTGGGCCCATCTAGGTGGCTCAAAGCTGCAAGTTGGGTGAGGTCGGCTCCATGTACTTCTTGTCTTGGACCAACGGGCTAGCCAGGTGTATTCCTCTCATGAAACTGGCAGGGGTGCTAGAAAGCAAATGGGAACATGAGACAAATTTTAAAGCCTAGACTCAGAGCTGGCACCCTGTCATTTCCACCCCTAGTCCATTGTCCAAACAAGTCATATGGCTTAGCCCAAATTTAAGGGATGGCAAAATGTACTCTTCCTTTAGTGAAAGGATGTAAGAAAAAAAATCACTTGGCAAAAGGTGTGAATTCAGGACATGTGACTAATTGGGGCTATTAATAAAATCTCTTACGGCTGCTGTGTATCCAGAGACCCCTCTTACATGTGGAAAGGGAAGATACCATAATATGTAAATGGAGAGTTCTACTTTTCTCTTCCTAAGCAGAAGGGAGAAAAACATTTCTTCACCCTGCTTCCAATAGCTTAAGTGTGGGAAAAAAATTTAAGCAGAACAATCATGTATTTATTCCACCCTAGGCTATTGAATCTTTAAAAAAAATCTATATTTTTGGAAATAACTTTAAATTCATCTTTTTATTAAGCAATGTCTGCACATGGTACAACATTTAAAGGCTCTAAATGGTCTTATATAGTAAAAGACATATTGCCTTTCCCCATTCTCCAGTCTCATCGTTCTGTTCCTAATTGCACAGACAGATAGTCATCCAGCCCATGGACTTTGAGAGGTATATCCTTTACTATTCATTACCTAAAAATTTGCTGCAATGTTTGTCCTCTCCACCATTGTTTAGTATTCCCAGTTGAGGTGCTTCAGGTTACAATGTTCTCTACCTATGCATGAGCACTGGTTTACAATTGCCGTTTACTAACGATGTATTGTGAACTGGTTAACAAAGGAGCTCCAAGGAAATAAGATAGGATGTGTGAGATTCAAGCTTCATGCTGAAAACTTCAGTGGTTCCATGTGGCTTATAGAATCATATTCATACCTTTTGCAATGTGGGTACTCCACAATCAGACACCAATTTGTCTTCTGAGGGATCTTTTTCATTACTCCTCTTGGTAGATTCTCCATCATAGGGGTGACAGACTAAAATATTTTCCAGAATATTTATTCTCCTCTCTTTTCCCAATGGGGTAGAGTATCATATCCAGCTCCACTTTGAGACTGGCTATGTGCTTTGCTGTAACTAGTGGAAGGTGAGGTCTTAAATATGCACGTGCAATTTGGTTTGTTCTCTTGAGCTTCTGTCACCCACCATGAGAACAGATCTGAGTAGCTGGTAATCCAAGGAGGAAGCTGACACATGTGGCATTGACATGAACCAAACACAAAGTCTGGAGTGTGAGTGGAAAGAAAAAAGCTGTTGTTGTAAGGCACCAAGTTATGGAGTGTTTTGCTATGCAGCATGTTTGCAGCAGTGGCTAACTAATATAATAATCAAACTAAAGAATCCTCTGCTACCTGTGTCAGTCTTATCTGTAGACATTTTTGCTTGTGTCCCATCCATCTGAGATATCCTCTTTTTCTCTAACCATTGTATCTGCATGTCTAGAGCATAACTGATAAGAAGGTATGAGCTGGAGATAAGAAAACATAAGCTTTAATTCCTGTTCAGCCATGTACCAGTTTGGGGAATCAAAATTTCCTATGCTGCAGTTTTCTAAAGTGTAAAATGAGATTAATAATGTCTATCTTTAAAGGACTGTGCAAGGATTCAGTATATCGTATATGTAAACCTTGACACAATATACTCAGTAAATGTTTACAATTTGTATTACACGTTTTCTTGGATAATTTTACAACAACCCTTTGAGACAGGTTATATTATTATTACCATTTTACAGATAAGGAAACTGAGACTCAGAGCAATTAATTCACTTTCCTTACAGTTAAGTGGCAAGATACAGACCAGGCCACTGTTTCCAGCATTTGTAATTCTACCACTGTATTATGTTGCTTGGAAGATTGATGAAATTTCTTTCAGTTTCTCTGGTGTAAAGTTCCTTGGTTGGAAATATGTCAGAGGCCTCAATAACTGAGATGTCTTATTCTAGCCGAGCATTTTCCAAAGTGTGAGATGCATACCACAGATGGTCCAGGAGGTGATTTAGATGGGATAGGACACTGAAGACACCGAATAATATTGTGAGAAAGTCATTGCCTTTTCAATTATCTTTAAATGTCAAGGGAAAAAATCTTAGTTGGGTGCTAACATCTTTAAGATTTCTAATACTAACTAATCTCCCCACTTCTCCACTCTTTTTAAAGACAAAGACACAGCAAGTTCCATTATGAACAATAATATGTTTTCACTTTTTTTTTCATTGTGTTTGATTTCAAACACATTATTTTTGGCTTTCCATTTACTATGGTCAAGTTCTTGTATAACATGCATATACTTAACTAATTAAGAAAAGCAAATAGTAGAGTTTATAAATAGCAAAAAATTATGAAGATGATTGTTGAATGACAGTAGCTTATGAAATACTCTTATGAGAGAGTTTTGCATTGTACTTTAGTCTACATATCTGGTAGCTTCTGTCTTGTCATCTATTCCTCAACCTTTATTTTATTCCTATAATAACTTATAAGTAGTTAACTATAACCAAACTGAATAGAGTTCTGAGTATTTGAAATACAAGCACTAAATCTGGTTGTTTGAGATAATGTGATCTCGTAAAAAATACACTAAACAGGACAGCAGCAGTCCTGGGTTCTCTTCTGGTATTTGCTACTGGTTAGCTGTGTGGCCTTGAGTAAATTGCTCCAGCTCTCTGAGCCCCAGTAGCTGCTTAAGAAATAAGGAATTTTAACTAGATGAATGATCTCTAAGGTCCTTTCCAATACAGAAGTGTATAAATATTTTCAGTATTATTTTTATTAAAAGAATCACTTAACCATTGGAAATTTTCATTTTTTAGTAATAAACCTCCAGAATCAGGGGCAACAAGATATTTGCAATAGAAAGTTCATTAGCATATTTTGATAGTTTTTGATCGTTTTTTCATGTATTAAAATGAAGCATTTGGTAAAAATTAAACATTATATGCAAATGAGTGCAACAAGCCTACTTTTAGAATAATTCATTATCTCTTATAATATATGTGAGTGTCTCCTCTTTTTTTCTGGTATACTGTAGCTATCAAGTCAGCATATTGGAGGTTTACCAAGAAAGTGTAACAGAGGATCCTATCTTTCATTTGCATAAATCCCAGAATTCCACCTAAAATTATAAGCTATTAATAGGTGACAAGACTGTCACTAGATATTCATTTATAATATTGTCATTGAAACCTAGTGAACATTTAGGACATATGTCAAAAATTGATTTTTTTTTTTTTTTTTTTTTTTTCCAGAAAGAAAATTTTGTTTGTGCTATAGCAAAAGGTTTTACACTAGAAAGGTACAGCTAGCAGAGGTGCAGATTTTTTTCTTGTACAATTTTCTTTCTTTGCTATTCAAATATAGAATCATATGATTATTATATTAAAGTAGAAGGAAATCTAAGAATTTCTACTTTGATGTCTTCATTTTATAGGTGAAGAAATTTAGACCCAAAGGGGTCTAGCTGTTGGCTCATGGTCACCAGAATTAATGGCAGTGTTGGTGCTAGAATCCAAGTCTTCTGACTTCTTGTTAATGTGTTTATGTATTTCTACAAGTGTTAGTATATAAGATATAATTGCACAGGCTAGAGAAATGTATGCAAATATAACAACCATTATGCACATCGATTTGTCATCAAGGATAATTCAAGAGAATCACAAAGTTGGTCAAAGTTTTTCATCAATATTGTAGCCCTAGCTCCTCCCTGACCTCATTCTGAACTACTCACCCCAGTCAAATGATATCCTTTCCTCAACACTGTCAGCAATTGCTGCCTGAGGAATTTTTGGAGAAATTAACTTGTGCTGTATTGTGTCATTGTTTGCTTGAAATTTTAACTCAGATTCTGTTTATTGCTGTAGCTTGTGTATTCGTTGAGGAGTGAGACTATGATCTCTCCAGGTTTCCATGCTTTCTGGCACCTAGTCCAGGGCCAGAATATAGAATTACTAAAATGTAAATTAATGCCTAAATGCTTAGAATTATAATGCTTTAATGCTTAAAGACAGAACAATTAAACCTACTAATTTCACTAAATTTAATGATTTGTCTAAGATTGCACACTACTTGAAGATGGGGTCCTAATACAATCTATATAGCCTTCAGATATTAACAATAGAAAACAGTAGGCATCAGAGATGGATGTGTTCCACGTTCGTGACTTTAAGGTAACTAAAAAGTATGCTAACTAGATTTCATTACAATAAACCTTAATATCAGATTGGCATATGTATACACTTTGCTGTGACCATGTAAACATTACTTTACTGAAAAAAAATAATAAGCTAGAAAATTCATGGCTGCAATTCCCCCAAGCAACATAAATAAAAAGTGACTGGGACATATTCACAAAGATTGAGTCTCAGGATGGTGTGGAATGTAGGCTCTGGGAGGGGTGAAGAATCTTTAGAGTTGAGACCACAGAAAGACAGGTAAACAATCCCTATCATGTTTCCTAACTTTCCCAGTCCATACAGAGAAACATTCTACTTTAAAGGTGTACCATATGCATAGTGACAGGTGGCAAACACTGGCTTTGGAATCAGACACACTTGAGCTTGATTCCTTGTTCTTCTCTACTAGCTGTATAACTTAGAGCCGGTTAATTAGCTCTTCTGAACTGTATCTCATTTGCAAAATGAATATTAACTACACTTGCATGATAGGGTTGTTTTTAACATTAAATTAAAGGTGAACACTTAGTAAAGTGTTTTGGACAAGTAATTTTCATATAGTGATTGATAAAAAGTAACCATTAATAATAGCAGATACATTCATAATTGTAGTATTTAACCAATGTGTTAGTGAAACAAGACCCCTACAACATCTAATTGTATTAATTTTAACTTGCCTTATACTGTAACCATATTAATAATCTTATTCTTTCTGGACTACAAACTCTTTTGGGGGAGATATGCCCCAAATTACATTGCAGATGTGAAAATTGAGGCTCAAAGATACTAATGCTCCAGACTGCAACTATGTCATTCCCATGAAATCCTAAAATTTGAGTAATATCAACTGATACAGAAATTTTTGCATATTTTAAGACACAAAAAGTTCATTACTCCCTTGCTCATCAAATCATTGTGAATAATTTATTACTATTTAGTATGATATTCAAAGTCCTCAAATACAAGCCTCATCTACCTTTCTAGTCTCATCTAAATCATGAAGAATACATTTCAGTTACTCTGGTTTTCTAACCATTTCCTGATGATGTTCTATTGTCTCATCTTCCTGTGCTATCCTATTTACCTTCTTTTCCGTCTTGAGAAATCCAACTTAATATTCAAAACTCAGCTGTAAAACTTTAATCAACCACATCAATAAAATGGGAATGTTAATCTTGGCTACTATTGACTACTATTGAGCTTTCTTCTGTGCCAGATACTGTGTGCCAGGCAATCACACCATGTTCTGTAATTTCTTCCATGATACCATTTGTCTTGTTGATTGTTTATCTTAAAAATCTTTATCTACTCGTCATCTTTCCAACTAAAGATTGGGACTTAAAGGCAGAGATCATGTTCAGTCATCTTTGCAGTCCTAGAGCAGATCTCAGTGTAGGTTTCCAACCACTCTGTTGAAATGATGAACAGTAAAATTAGAGTTGCAATCAATAAGTCCTTATTGAATGAGAATACTGTACAGAAGATTCAAATATCAGACTGGAGATTGGGCTAATGACTCCAAATTTCCTTCCAACTGCAAGATTTTTATGATCTAGCTACCCACATGTTTAAATAAAACCCTCATATTGGGAGTTATGAATAAAAATGAAAGGCAGAGACATCCAAGATCTCATGCATGTTTGAGCTCCCAGACATCCCTATCCAACAAAGGACCAGACGTGGATTCACGTGCAGTCGCACACATCTGGAGCTATTCTTTTCCCCTGCCTCGGCAGAATCCCTATGGCTTTTCAGCAGACTGTGCATGAGGGTATCTATAAATAATCACCCAAATGTAATGCCACCCAGCCCGCTGGGTTAAATATAGACATTGGCTTAGCTCCAGGGAGGAGGGGACAAGTGGTTCCCAACTCAGAGAAATTGTTATACATTCCATTTGCTGCATGAATATGTACAGTGGATGTTTCTTTCCATAAGGACACCAAAATAGCAATTAACTCAAGGCTAATGTTATAGCTGTTACTGTCTCCCCTACTTGATGTCTCCCCATCTGGATTCCAACACAGATGCTGACATGTCTAAATGTGTATGTCAAATGACAACTCTCCTGACACCTGTTCTAAGTATACCTGCCTGCTGCTTACTGCCTCTGCTTCCCTTTGTCAGGAAGCGGGGTGTGTTACACTTATCTAAATTTTTGCCTTTATATCTTGCATCTCAGCAGAATAGTAGAAATGGTAGAAATGACTGACCTTTAACTTTAGTCAGAACTGTGTTGAGTCCTTACTTCACAACTTACTGGCTGTGTGGTCTTGGGAAATTTACTTAACCTCTCTGAGCCTCATCATTTTTTATATTTATAAAATAAAGGCACTCTCACTTATCTGATAGTCCACTGGGAAGATCTGACATGATGCTCTATGTAAATTGTCTGTCACATCAGTAGACTTTGGGTAAAATAACTCATCTTCTTCTCACCCTGTAATCCCATTTTATAGACCTGTGGATATGAAATGGTCATAACTGATTATCTAGTCCACTGCTATCATTTAATAGATGAGGAAACTGAGAATTATAGAGGTAAACAATGTGTTTCAGAGGTGTCAGGTGAAGTTAGAGATTGAACGAGGTCCAGCTCATGAATATGTGTACCGTCTTAAACCAGGTTTCCTCTTAATATCATTCATTTATTCATACTGTCTATGCATGCTTTTCATATTTGTTGAGCACCTATCAAGCAGCAGGTATTGAAGATATGGAAATGAACAAGCAAATATCTCCACCACTATCGCAACCAAAGGTGGTCCCATGTTGGCACAGCAAAGAGCTAATAATATTAGCTAACTACATTAATAATATTAGTTCTTAAGGTCTACTCACACTCCACTAAGTGTTAGGAACTGCTTTAAATATTTTACATACTAAATTATTTAATCCTCTCCAAACCATGTGAGATATTGATACTATTATCTTCCCAATTTTACTACAAGAAAAACTGAGGCACAGGGAGGTAAAAAGATTGGCACAAATGTACATAGTCAGGAAGTGGTTGTTATAGGATTTGACCCCACGCAGTGTTTTTCCAAAGTCACACTGTGAACCACTAATTTATATCATCTATTAATGCAGAAATAAAACTGGTGATTATAGCACAACAATCCAAAGAAGCACAGGAACTGCAAGAGTTGAACACTGGGCCACCCCAGCCGTCAAGTGAGAGTCAAGGAAGGCTTCCCAGACAAGTTGATTTTGTGAGTGATGTTGTCCATGATATTTTAAATGATATATGATATCATTAACTCCAGAGGTGAAGATTTGGTAGAATTACATAGGAACAGGCCTAAGACTTCAAGTGAATCACAGAAACCCAATATAGAAGAGACCAAATTTAAATTTGGTGTCACTTTAAAATTTTTAAAGCAACTTTCACACATTTTGTTTTTGCTTAAGCTGCACAGAACCACCTTTGTGATGATAGCAGGACGTGAGTTAGAGAGGCAAATTTACACGTAAGAAAACCTAACTGAGAGAGAGAGAGTTGTTTTGATCAAAGTTGCAAGATTGTGTAAGAACTAGAAATAAGAAATGGTTCTAGATATCCAGGGTACTTTCTGTCCTTCCCTCTATTCCTCTCTTTCTTTCTGTTTATCTAACATAAAAACGCAGAAAACCTTAATAATTTAGAGAAAGGGAGGATTCGTCTGCCAGTTGGACTGTCTCCCCAAACATCAGCTGTTATATTAAAGTTTAGTATGATTCTTAATCTCAAATAGATCTCGATGAAATTCTTGAACAAGAAGATGTGGTGTAGATATTCAACATTGTTGGCTAGTGAGAGGCATTTGTTACCAGAAGCGGGAGGCTTTCGGGAATGATGGATGTGTATTCTTGCCCTGGGAAGAAGATTTACCAAATGTAGGGTAGGTCTGAGCAAAAGAAGGACACAGATAAGCTCATCATTTTTCAAAGAAAATGTGCTTTGGATCATACAAAGGTTCTGCTCTATAAGACAAAAAATAATAAGATTATCTGTTGTAAGCTTTTTATAGCACTCTGGTCATCCAACATATAAACCTCAGTGGCCTCTGGCAGCATGTCACTTTGAGAACATCTTCCTGATAGGATGAGTCAGCAAGGAAATGTACCCCTTAATAGACTGGACTCCTATGTGAGTGTTGGGCAGTGTGAACAGGTTCAGATAACATTATCATACAGTGGTTCTCAGCATCTTCTGAGGCACTTGTTCTTTTTGACAACATGATGTAAAACCAAGGGCTTTCTCTTAAAAAAATGTACATAGGCACATACACGCAAAATTTTAATACATTTTTTCAGGGACTCTAGAAACCACCCTGAGACTTAAACATAGACACTGCAGTGTTGCATAAATTAAAGGTCAAAATCTCATGTGTTTTTTAAATTGCTTAATTACACTTAAGAGGTATTGGCTTGTAAGTTTCGCTAAACAGGGACTGTGTCTTATTATTATGCCTCTGGTAACTAGGAACATAGTAGGTATTCAAAGTGACTTGCTCAAATAGAACTGATCTATAATATAGTTAAGTGTTGTATCAGTTAGTTATTGCTACGTAACAAACCACCCCAACACATAATGGCCTAAACAATGGCCATTTATTTAGCTCATAATTCTGCAGGTTAGCAATTTAAACTAGGCTTAGCTGAGTGGTTTCTTTGGTCTCAGATGGATTCTATCATGTGACTGTGGTCAGCTGTGAGCCAGCTGTGTTTTTGCTGATATTGGCTGGACTTTCTAATACATTTCAGGCCTCGCTTAGAAAAATGAATAGACTCATCTCTGGTTCACATTTTCTATCATCCTCCATTGGAGTGACATGAGTTAGGTCCTATGATAGAGACAGTGAGAAACATACTTTCAGGCTGAGGGCAACCTGGTTAATTTCAGATGCCAAGGGTACTTTATCTGGCTGTCTTCCCCTATTCTACATGGAAACAAAATCCTCCTTGGCCCCTTTAAGTGTCCCATGCCTCATATTGTCTTTTCTTTCTTCTCAGCTAGAAAAGAACTGAGTCATTAATTCACACAAATACATTAATGACTCAGATCATTTCATGCTATGCCTTGCATTCAGAGGTCATATTATCAATGGGTGGCATGGAGGTTAGCAGTTTGGAAGAAATTAGCAGTGGTATTGGCCACCGGAACAAGAAGGAACCAATGAATAGCAGAGGGACAGGAATAGAGAGTTGAAAATTAGTGAACCAATTTAAAAAAGTGTTCAGGCTATAGCTTCAATTATATGTGAGGGCAACTTTCTCACCTCCCCACTCTCACCATCAGTATTTCCTAGATGGAATCACTGGGGAAGAAAGCAACTTGATATTCCCAAAAGCCAGAATATGAAATCTGAAAGTATTGAGATTTGGGGTATTGTTACTAATGTGATGTATGTGTACAGAAGAGAGCACACAGAGAACTTTCTAAATGTCCCTCCTCTTGACCACCCTAGGAACTCCTCTGCTCCTTGTACTTTCCCCATCACCTGTATCTTGATTCCCTATACAGTGGACCATGTTGTTCATTGAAAGTGCTATGAGGGCAGAGACCTCATCTGTACCACTGCCATTATTGTACTCTTGGCACACAGTAGGGGTCTGGTATGTCAATTTCCTTACTTACAACTCTCTATGAATAACATAAGAAGTGAAGAGAAAAACAATAGCAGGTCTAGGATATGACAGAGCAGGATGCAGTATTTAGACTTGTGCCCCCATCATTCCATAATCATCCATAAGATTTGCCACATGTTGAGTCTAATTCTCTGATTCAACTTCAAGACCAGGTGTTTTCAGGAAATGACGTGTTGCTTATGGTGAACCTATCAAAATGCAAGCAATTTTGATGTAGGTGGGGAAATAATGATAATTGTAATAATCATTATAAAAGAGATGTGTTGTTCTTTGCAACTCTCATTAACCTGGATTTTGTTTACAAGGTTTCTAATTAGCTTCTTGTATCTGCACAGTTAACCTTTTCTGAGCTTTTCTCTTCAGGCCCTCTCTTCCCAAGCCCTTAGCCCTCATTTCTGCCCATGGAGGCTTGTAGGAATAGCTGGAATCCAGCCTCCTGAACAGCTCCTGAGCATGGGATAATTGCAATATAATTAATGAATTAAAAAGAATGAAATGTTTTAAGTGCTTTCAATATTCCCTTTCCTATAATTATCTACAGGAAACATGTTCATTAACAATCTTGTGCTGACAGCCCCCAGGCTCTGGATAAGCTAGCTCAGCTTCCAACAGGAAAGTGAATTGATGACCTCTCTATATTGTGCCTCCAACTTCAACGGGGAGAGAAGCAGGCAAAACCGGACCCTCCTGTGAATAACTGTTGACCAGATCTGACTCTTTTCCTCACCTTCAATCTCAGGGCAGCATGGCTAGTCTTGAATGCCAAGGGCATTTTCTCTGCTTGTCTCCCCCAAACCTGTTTTACTCTGTCCCACAAGAAAACACAATGCTAGCTGGCCCCTATTAATTCTCCCGTGCCTCATATTGTCTTTCCATTGCCCTCAGCTAGAAAAGAGCTGAATCATTAATTCACACAAATATATTAATGACAAAGATCCTTTAACGCTGTGTCTTGCAGTCAGGAGTAACATCCTCTATACTGGGGAGCCAGCAGGTATTCAGTGCCACTGGATATATCTGGTGCAGATGCATGAGGTTCAATTTTATTTAACCACTGGGATAAAATATTTAAATTAAACTAAATATTTATGTCTTATGAAAGAGAATTCAAAATGCACGTGGATTTTAAAAGATAAATCATTATATTTAAGAAGAAATCCTGCTTATGTGAGGCTGTTTCAGTCTGAGTCCCTGATTGTTTCAGGAGCACCTGGTCACTGACCACATCACTGGAGATATTTGATAAATATGATCGATGAAATACTCCCACTAGGGGCACATGGTACTGGCCCAGGGTAACTGTTCTTACACTATAAGAGTTCCGTGTATATGACAAACTAATGAGAGGGACATTTTTGGGTAGGATCCCATCCCAGAACTCCCCAGTTTAGTTATTTATTAGATATGTGAATTTCTAATACGTACAAGGTACAAAGCCAGGTCCAGTGTGGAATTCACTGATGAATGACAAAGGGATTGTGCACTCAAAGGTTTTATAGACTAGTGGGGGAGATAAGATTTCTATCTATAAATAACTATAATAGAGACAGGACTAGGAATTGTAAGATAGGAGCAATAAAAGTGCTATGGAAGTCCAGAGGAGGCCAATATTGTCTCCAGCCAAGGGGATCTGAGGACGTGTCATGGAGGAAGAAAATTTTTGGCTGGAACTTGAAGGATGGGTAATATTTGGATGAGAAAAAATTCAGGAAGATGGTTATGATGGTATAAGGAAACAATCCTTAGCAGAGGTGCAGAGACTGAATCCAGATAACAGTGGTCTGCCCAGGATGGGCCAGGGATGGGGTAGTTGAGGCTGAATGTGCAGTTAGGGTGTGGCTTCAAGGAAGCAAAGCTAGAAGAGCAGTTTAGGAAGAGTTTTCATGGGCATTTATATGTCACATTCAAGAAATTGGGTCGATGACAGGTTTTTAGCTAATGAGTAAAAAGGATCTTTGTTTCAGAAAGATAGTGCAGCTGGGTGAAACATGGTATAGGTGTGCAGGGTAAGAATGGAGGTAAAAATTCAAGTTAGGAAGTTAGTGAAAAAGTTCTTCTATCAGGCAATAAAGAAGAATTGATCAGACAATATCAGATTGAACCCCACCACCTACAATGCATACTCAAGGGGAAACTAACATGCCGTTGTACCTTGGAGCAAATACAAATGAATAAAAATTGAAGAGTAGAGCAGTTGAGGTGACGATGAGAAGCCACAGAATACACTAAAAAGATATAAAAGCTATAAAATAAAACAAATCTAGTTCTTTGCAATCAACCCATTGAAGTCTATGTTTTTGAGATGGGAAAATTGGTAACCAATAAAATATTCATTGGGTATGTTTTTGAAGTACCTACAAAATTCTCTTTGGGGCACAGGCTCTTGAAGGTAGGCTTGCCAGGGATACTGATTAGATTTGTTGGGTAGGCATTCATTGGGGCAGCTCTCAATGTAACAAAAGGACTGCAATGAGTGGGCAGTTTAGGGTTTTTTGAGGTCAGGACAGGCAAGGACCCAGGCATGCTGACTTTGAGTGCCCTTGTCAGAGTTCCCTAAAGCTGACACTGCACAGAGTTTAAGGTAGACAGAGATAGTCAGTCAGTCATAGAGACAGTGGCAGTTGCTTTCAGACCCTTGACAGCTTCACTGGCACTACTCCAGCACTATTCTACCAGTATGGAGTCAACTGGAGGCTTTTACAATCCTCTGAAACCAGGGAAAATTATGTCTTAATCTTTTTTTTTTCAAAGGAGCCCCACCACTTTTATATTTGTTCCTTAGTTCGAACAAAGCATCATCCTCATATCCTCAAGATGGTGTGGTCTCTGAATTAAAGTGAAAGATCAAGACTTCTGATCTCACAAGGATGACAGAATACGGCTTCTGAAGTTAGACCTTTTGGATTGACTTCTCTCGTCTCTCTCTCTGTCTCTCCTCTCTCTCTCTCTCTCTTTCTCTCATGGTCTGTTACTCACTGAGTAACCATGGGCAAGTTTCTTAAAATCTGTGAAGTTTAGTATCCTCATCTGTTAGCTGAGATTATGATAATATTTGACTCCAAAAGGCAATATGTAGATTACATTAGATAATTAATGTAAGTAATTAATTAGAGATTCTGGTATTCATTAAATACTCAATAAAAGTTACTTACTATTCTTTCTCTAATTATCATGGTTATTCTTGGTATGCTGTTCTCAAGTTGTCTGACCAGCTAGTTCTTAAAAGAACTGTATTTCATTTTCAAAATTTTCTGTTTGCTCATTGCCTCAGAGTATAACTTCTTGGAAGTTTTTTTTTTTTTTTTTTTTTTTTTTTTTTTTTTTACAAAAGACTGAATTCAGACCCTGTTTTGAAAAGTGTACATATTATTTGGGATTATCTGGTTGCAAATGACAGAAACCCAAGTAGCTCAAGCAAAAAAGAGCACGTGTGATCCCATAGAGCATGCCTCAAGATGACTGGAGGAGATCAAGTCGAGTTTCAGGAATCTCTGTCTTGCATGTCTCAGCTCTGATTTCTTCTGTTGGTTTCGTCATCAGTAGATGCAGGATGGCCCTCAGTGGCTTCAAGTAACCCAAGCAGGAAGTTGTGTTTCAGCTAAAGTATTGAAGTGAACTGGTCTGATAGGAGTCTCCTGCCCTCCCCAGTAATCGTCTATGACAAGGTGACCAGAGGTGATTGAAATAAACTAATTAGCTGGGTCTGGTTCATGTTCTCAGTCTTTTATTTTTGTTTGTTTATCTGTTTCTGAGACAGAGTTTTGCTCTGTCACCCACCTGGAGTGCAGTGGTACAATCTCAGCTTACTGCAGCCTCCACCTCCTGGGTTCAAGTGATTCTCCTGCCTCAGCCTCTAGAGTAGCTGAGATTACAGGCTCTGCCACCATGTCTGGCTAATTTTGTGTTTTTAGTAGAGATGGGGTTTCACCTTGTTGGCCAGGCTGGTCTCGAATTCCTGATCTCAAGTGATCCACCCGCCTCACCTCCCAAAGTGCTGGGATTACAGGTGTGAGCCACCACGCCCAGCCATGTTCTCACTCTTAAAGCCAAGGGCTGATATTAGCCTAGTCTAAATCTCTTGGACTGAGAATAAGAAAAGGTGGATTTCTAGTACAGTAGTTCTCAAAGTGTGGTCCCCAGACCAGTAATGTCAGCATCCCCTGGGAAATAGCTAGAAATACAAATTCTCAAGACCTATCCCAAATCTACAAAATCAGAAACTCTGGGAAGAGGATACAGGGATCTGTTTTAACAAGCTCTCTATGTGATTCTGATATATGCTTAAGTTCGGGAATAATTATTCTAAAAAAAGACACATGAACTATTTCCAGAAAAGTAGAAAGGTTGAGAAAATGGAAACAACAGATGCCTAGCACAGCTTGCACCTAATAAATCATCCTGCGCACTTTATAGATAGAGAATATGAGGATCTGCAAGATAATGGGACTGGACCAAGGTCTCATGTCTTATTATCCCAGAACCAGGTCTTGGATTCAGATATTCTGGTTTCTAAGCCAGCACTCCTTCCACCAGAACACTGTAAAAGAAAATGAGAGAAGAAACTACTCACTGCAAAGCATTGCACCTGACTGTGTAGACTGTTCATTTTTTAAGGATCTTTTCCACATAAGTAACCACTACCTAATAGTGGAATGCCCAAATATATTTTCAAGACACAAGCTCCTCTACTGCCCTAGAGGGTATCTGCCCCTGAGAAGTGATGAGGCTACAACAGGTAGCACTTTCCATTTCGTATCTCCTCATATCCCAGAACACTTCCCCATGCCCAGAGGTTCTGCATGGCCAGATGACATGATTATCTGCAGATGTTACTGACTCCAGGGCCAAGTTATTCATATTTTACATTTGAAAATCATCTCCCAGCTAAGGCCAAATGAAATGACCTTTGCAGAATGAACTAGATAGAAGTCAACAAGAATTTATTGAGCAGGGAGCATGTGGCCAGGACCGTCAGTCATGGCTGAGCTTATGAGGGACGAAGAAAGCACGAACACTTCCCCAAAGGAGATCACAAGTCATTGAGGCAGATGAGATGAACACAACTAAAACTATTAGAGAATTTTACGGGCATTCTCATCCTCCAGCAGTGTTGCCGTGTGCCCGCATCTGAATCCTCTTTCTATGTCTGGGGAGTTTTCCACCCTACAAATCTTGATGGAAAACAGTTCACTTCCCACTATAGAAGCTAAAAATAATAACAATAAATATATATGAACTTTCCCAGGTATCCAAAGAATAAGGGAATGGTTGGCCAATTAGAAGTGTCTACTAGGGCCAGGCGCAGTGGCTCACACCTGTAATCCCAGCACTTTGGGAGGCTGAGGCAGGCAGATCACCTGAGGTCAGGAGTTTGAGACCAGCCTGGCCAACATGGCGAAACCCTGTCTCTAGTAAAAATACAAACATTAGCCGGGCATGATGGCGGGCACCTGTAATCCCAGCTACTCAGGAGGCAGGGGAATTGCTTGAACCAGGGAGGTAGAGGTTGCAGTGAGCTGAGATCGCACCACTGCACTCCAGCCTGGGCGACAGAGAGAGACTCCATCTCAAAAAAAAAAAAAAAAAGAAAAAAAGAAAAAAAAAAGTGTCTGACCAGGACTGATGGTACAAGAAACAGAAAATAAGAAAACTGAAAAAAAAAAAAAAAATCCAATATGATGGCGGCAGTGACATTTGCCTATTTTCCAGGGCACTAGTAACACAGAAGCTAGAGGTGGCCCCACAAGACCTATGCTGAGGGTGCTGATGGTGCTAGCTACAGAGTTCAAAGTTAAAACAATGGAGCCATCAGTATTCTCACCAGATGGCTTATGTGGCTTGATGGGTTTTGGTTGTGAGCACCCATTTTGTTTGCTAGGCCTTTCTAGTGATGCTGGGAACTTATCAGTCTTTTCAATAGTTTTCCATATGGTTTAAACTTAACCAGAGTCAGTTTCTGGTTGCTTGCCCCTGTGTGTCCTGATGGATGAACTGAACCTCAGAATATCCTGCCCTGTTCCACCGAGAGCTTTGGGCAGGGTATTTCCTCCACCTAAGCCACTCTTTTACCCTTTCTCTCTCTCTACCTCCACTTAGTTAATCCCTATCCACTCTCTAACCCTCCAGATCCCAGCTTGGACATCATTTCCACATGGCAGCAGCCTTACCTAAGCCACTGGAGTGCTTTTCTCCTTATCTACTCTTGCCACTTTGAACTTCTTCAAAACAGCTTTCTGGAATCCAATGGTACAATCATAGCTCTCTGCAGCCTCAAACTCCTGAGTTCAAGTGATCCTCCCCCTTCAGCCTCCTGAGTAGCTGGGGCTACAGGTGTACACCACAAACATCTGGCTAATAAAAAATATTACAGATGAAGTCTTGCTATGTTGCTCAGGTTGGTCTTGAATTCCTGGCCTCAAGTGTTCCTCCTGCCTCACCTTCCTGAGCTGCTGGGATTACAGGTGTGAGCCATGGTACTTGGCTAACACATGACTATTGATTGCTCTCTGTCTTGTCTTAGTTCATTTGGGCTACTATAACAAAATACCTTAGACTGGGTAATTTATAAATAATAAAAAATTATTGCTCACAGTTCCAGAGGCTGGAATATTGAAGACCAAAGCACCAGCCAATTTGGTGATTGTTGAGGGCTCACTATTCCTCATCACTGGAGCCTTCTGGTTATGTCTTCACATGGTGAAAGGGGTAAATAAGCTCCCTCAGACCTTTTTTATGAAGGCATTAATACCATTCATGGGAGCAGAACCCCTACGACCTAATCACCTTTGAAAGGCCCACTTCTTAATACTATTGCATTGGGGACTCAATTCCACCATATAAATTTTGGGAGAACACAGACATTCAGACCATAGCACTTCTCAAACTAGACTAAAGATATGTGAGGGTAAGAATTGTCCTTTGCTTGCCATAGTATGACCACTGCCTAGCATGATGCAAAGCACTGTGTACCATCTGAAATTGTTGAAGTCACCATTGAGTAGTCCTTCTGAAAGGGCTAAGGAAGGTTTCCCAGTGCAGGTGGAGCTTGAGTTGAAGCATGTGTAGGATTTGAACTGGACGAGGACAGGAGTAGCATACCCTAGATCAAAACAACAGCATAGATGCCAGAGCAGGAAAGGAATATGTCATTGTGTGCTCGAGAAATAGGCAAGTGACTTATCAGCTGGAACAAGGGGTCTGTGTAAAGAGAAAAAATAAGTTAAATAACATAGGTAGGAGATAGCAGATTTTGGTGGATTTGTATTTAAAGAGTTTATTAGAAGTGCATAAGAACGATTTCGTTCTGCACAGGTTCCTTATTTTGCCTGAACCTCAACTTCTCCATTTGTGAAACAAGAATAACATGTAATTGATACTGTCCTTGAAGTGAAGAATATGGTAAAGTAACTTACAATGTTCCTTTCGAAAATCAAACATGAGTATCTGATACTATGAGCTCTGCAACTATAGCCTGCAAGATGAAACCTGAGACCCAAAGCCAGGTTTTGATCTTAGTCATGTGATTCACATCTATTTTCAGACTGGCTTCTTACTTGTCCATCCTCACATTTATTCACATTTCCTCTATCTCTTTCATACTTATGTGTCTTTTGACATGCTCTTCCCTCTGACTGTAACGGCTCTTTTTTTCTTATTTCCTTTCCTAGTCCATCTGGTGAACTTTATTAATTATCCATTTAAACTGAGATCATGTCATCTCTTCCAGGAAGCCCCTATTGATACAGAGCCAAGCATTTTGACTTCTTTCATGCTTTTCATACATGTTGATCATTACGTTTTTTATATTTTCCTATATCCCATCATCACCTCTGTGCCTAGGACATAGTAGACACTCAACAAATGTTTATTAAGTCAAATTCTGTTTGCAAGTTAATGGACACTGGACAAATTCCTCTACTATGCAGTAAATACTTTGGGTATCCATTATGTTCCAGGTTAAGCATTAGGCAGCAGTAATGTGGGTGCTGGTGATTGTGGTGGTGGTAAAGAACCACACAGACTCATGAATTCTCCTTAATGGAACTTGGAGAGCACCTGATCCAATGATTCTCATTGTCAGATAAGGCAATCAAGGCACAGAGAAGTTAAGTGTTTGTTTAAGGTCACAGAGTAATTCAAAGCAGAGCAAATGAAGATCCTGCTTCTTGTGGCCTTAGCTCGGGAATATGTCCACATTACTTTCTGCTTTTATGCTTATTATGGTTATGACTATCCCGCCTCTTAGCCACACTGGTTAACTCTTATTTTTATAGCTTTAGCTAATGTTATAAAAATTAATATTCTTTTCTCCTACCTTTATTATCATATTATATGACTGCAACAAAGCCATAGCATGTTTTCCCTTGTTTTTAAGATGGGTGTACAAAAAGTGACTTCCTAATATTTGAAGAATTCATAAATTATAAATTGAGAACATTTTCATTTCCACCCACCTCCTTTCCTGCGGTAGCAATTCTGGAGCCATTTGGTGATGATTTGTAAATCTTTGAACCTGTAACAGGAGAATGGATAATTCTAAGAGTGCATCTAAAAGAAATAGTTAGCATCGTTTAGAACAATGAACCATTCTGTAATTGAATAGAAGACCTGAGACAGCATGAATGAGATCATGTCTATAAAATGGTCTGAGCCCCTCAGAGACAGCCACTCCATAAATACAAGGTATTGTTGCTCCAGCATTTGTAACACCACATAATATGAGCACTACTCATTGTGAGAGGAAAATGGTCTACATGAGGCTTCATAAATAAAAGCGTGTGCTTGCCTCACTCCTCCTCTCACTGCTCCCAGCTCTGCTCTGGCCTTCTGGTACAGTATTTTTCCCTGTTTTCTATCTTGCCTCTTAAAATAGGCATGAAAACGTTAGAAATAACTCAACAAAATGTACCATTCATTTAGTAATGCATCAAATGTTTATGAATAGCTAATATTTGCCAGTAGTATGCTAGGTCCCCAGTAGGTTGATATGCTCTCCATCCACAAAATCTTATCCTCAACCTCCCCTTTGGCCCCAAGAAGCTATGGCTGCAAGTGTTTATTTTCACCACACTGGGACACCTCCCTTGTGCTGTAAACTCTCTGAGCTCACCTTTGTGCACACATTTTACAGGTCATTTCATAAGATCCCCTAGGAGAATAGCCATTTCCTGTTTTTGTCCCACCACAAAAATGCCTTAGCTAGTGAGAAACTGCTGTGATTTAGGAGTAAATGAAGATTATTCATTCAATCATTCATTAAACAAATATTTACCAAGTCCCTACAATTAATGGGTAGGCACTAAGGATATAGGCATGAATGAAGGTGATAAATTCCCTACCCTTAAAAAAAAAACACATAACAAAAATATAAACAAGTAAGGATATGCCATAGTGACAGGTAGCATATGTTTTGTGAATAAAAATAAACCAGGATGAGAGGCTTAGAAATGACTGGGGGGCATTTTAGACAGGTTATAGGTAAGAATAGAGTGTAATAAGGAACTGAGCCACATGAGTGATTAGGAGAGGAACATCACAGGCAGAGAGAAAAGCAAGTGCAAAGATCGTGAGATTTAGGTACACTGGGGGCATTCTATTAGGCTGGTGCAAAAGTAATTGTGGTTTTTGCCAGCAGTATGCTAGGTCCCTGGTAGGTTGATATGCTCTCCGTCCACAAAATTGCCATTAATTGCCAGTTACTTTTGCACCAATAGGATCAGAGCAGAGGCCAGTCTGTTTAGAGGATAGTGAGTAAGGGGTAGAGCAGCATGAAAGGAGGTGAGAAGGTAGTCAGAGTCTAAATTATTCAAGACATTGTTGGCCAAGGTAAGGAATTATGGGCATTCCCTGGAATGAATTGAGTAATACTTGCTGTCTAGACTACTGCAGAGCTTTTCACTGCCCTTCCTGCTGCCAGGGTCTTTTCTTTCCAATCGTCCTTGTGCATCTGACTTTGAAATCTTCATCCAGTTTCGGGTTAGATCATGTCATATCCATTCTCAAAACTTCACAATGGCTGCCTGACATTCAAAAAACTAAGTTCAGGCTACTCTTCATGGCAGTGAAACATCCTAGCAGCAGATGTGAGCCTACATTTTCCAGTCCTACTCTCAGTTATACCTGTCTACCCTTCTTGTGCTCCAGCTGCATCAGACAACATGGCGTTCCTTGAAAATGCTTGGCTGTTCTTCAGCATTGCCCATCCCATTCCCTCAACCTTCTTCCTCTTCTTCATTGTTCATTCTTCAAAATGAAGCTCTAATGCCACACCCTCTTCAAATTTGCCCTTACAATTAAGCTCTCTTCCCTGCGTCCTGCAACACCAGCATTCCATTTATGCTGTGTTTAATTCTGCCTCAATGAATACAACTTGTGAACATGTCAGGTTCCAGTGACAGCATCAGGTTTTGGGGAACAGGGATTTTGATCTTAGTTATTCTCAAATCTCCAGCACTGTGCAATGCCTGAGGTTTCCTGTGCAAACCTCAGGAAAGGTTTACTGAGTGGCTGATTATCTTCCTCTAAGCAAACAGCCACAGGAACTAACATTTGTTGAGGACTCTCATGGGCTTAGTCCTGAGGTAGGAAACCTATGCAGATTGTATTATTTAATCTTCACAAAAACCTAGGAGTCAGTGCTGTCACTGATGCAATTTGCAGAGGAAAAAACCTGAAACTTAAATATATAAGAAACTTAACCATATTCAGTCTGATACCAAAGTCTGTGCTCTTAAGCATTATGTTAGACAAAAACTCTGAGGTCATTAAGCTCCACTTCCCTGGAGGTCAGAACCAATTCAAAGCAAGATGGAGAGATTCCAGTTGGCTATAAAGAGGGACTTCCTGGAAATTAAGGTTTTTCAGTTCCAGAATGGATTGCCAAGGGCATTGATGCATGAAGCGAAAATTGCCATGACCCGCCCAGAAGGTGGCTAGGATTCCTCACTCTACAGGTAATGTTCTGAGAGCTCTTTCTCCTGAATTTACTCCAACATCCTATGTCTTACCCAAAGAGAATAAAGGCCTCAGACTGATATTCAGAAGTCCCTGGTTCTAATTCTGATTCTTAGTATGACCTACCTACAAAATCTATAATTTCTTTGCCTTTGAAATGGTAATGATCATATATTCTGTTATTATAAAGCTTCAAAAAGTTGACAAGGCTGACCATCTTCCTCCTTCCTTCTAATAGCATATACTAAGTAGATATTTAACTCCCGGTAAACTTCAAGTACAATATACATAGACATGTGACGAGTAGTCCCTATCATTGTCAAGGAGTCTGTGTTAGAGTTGAGAAGACAAATCATGCACACGGAGAATCATAATACTAATCATCATATGATAAACCCCAAGGTAGGACCTTGCACATAGAAAATGCTGAATAAGTGTTTGTGGATGACTAACTAGCTGAGTTAATTAAATAATTCAAGAACTATTTGTCAGACATTACTAAGTTTCTGGTCTTATATGCTCTAAAAAAATATGGAAAGATGAACCATGTATGTCTGGAGTGACCTGACAAGGCTTCACTCAGGAGGTAATATTTGAGAAGAATCTGTGAAGTCCAGGCTCCAGGAAAGCAGGGTCTTTATTTAATTTGCTATTACATACCTGAATCCAGGACAGTGTTGGCATATGTAAGCACTTTCTACATATTTGTCTTATGAATGAATAAATACAATTGCAATGACCAGGTGGCAAGTAGGTGCATGTGATAAGTAGGAGCTGAGCTGGCTTTGTTGTAACACAGCCACACCCACACATAAAAAGTCAGAGGAACACCGCTCAGCTCCAAGAGTCATGATTGCACAAAGGGCCTCACTTTCCTCATCAGGAAATTATTTTGAAGCTGATCTGGACAACCTCAGAGGCTCTATTTCCTCTACCATTCTGTGCTATATCGTGCATTGCTTAGAGTCATCAGTAGTCATCATCATGACTAATATGTTCTAGGACCTTCAGGATGAGTGGGTTTCTCCATGTGCTCCTTTCTGCTAACAGAGCAGAAATCACCCTTCAGCTCTCAGAGATGGGCTTCAGCATGGGCACCTGCCCACACCATGCTTGACAGTGCAGTCCCCAGAGACAAGGGCTCGTGAATTTCATGGCGGTGCCTGGAACATGAATCCTGGACTCAATTTAGGTTCTAGGTAGGAGGATGTTGTCACTCAGAAGTCAATTTCACTCGATCAATGGAAAATTCCATTCCACCCAAGATGTGATACCACAGTGATCCAGAACAAGGCTTTTGTTTCTGAAAACCTTGAAACAGAGCCCATTAGAGGAGGTTCTCCAAAGCCCTACAGATGCAAAACTGAGAAACATTTTACTGTATGGCCTTCTAAAAATTATTCACTTTCCCTTGTCTTTTCTCTCTGCCTCCCTTAGAAAAGATGCTAGGGTGGGAGTTGAACAATGAGAACACATGGACACAGGGAGGGGAGCATCACACACTGGGGCCTGTCTGGGGGTGAGGGGTTAGGGGAGGGATAGCATTAGAAGAAATACCTAACGTAGGTGATGGGTTGATGGGTGCAGCAAACCACCATGGCATGTGTACCCCTATGTAACAAAACTACACATTCTGCACATGTACCCTAGAACTTAAAAGTATAATTTTAAAAAATAAAATTAAATAAATAAATAAATAAATAAATAAATAAATAAAATAAAAGATGCTAGGGAGTTACAAAGGATTTGAGATCCTCCCAGGCATAGTGGAGGGAGGTATTTTATTAACAAACACTGCACCTCTTATACTCAGCTGTGCCCTCAAAATTGTTATGTGACAAGGGACACTCATTGTTATCCCTTTCAAGTTCTGATTCCTTTTCTAAAATGGACACAATGTTCTCTACCTCCCAAGGCTGTTTTAATAATGAATAAATTAATGCTTGAGAAGTAAAGTTTGAAAAGAACAACAGAGTAAAATAGAGAAAACAGTAAAGACTTCAGAGTCTCTTGGACCTGGGTTCTGATACTTACTCTATTCCCTCTAAGCTGCATAACCTTGGAAAAGTTATTTTACTTTTTGAGCATCAGTTTTCCAGTCGGACAAATGGGAATATCTTGAAAGATTATTACAGGGAATAAATGAGATGCCGTACAAGAAGTGTCTTACACAGCATCAGGCACCTGGTAGCATGCAGTAAATATTTTCTGGCTCCTTTTCTCTCTTTAAAAATATAACTCATAGATGTATCAATAAGACATACTGTGCAATGCAGTGTTTCTGCTTCTAAAAGGCTGAGTGTGCTCTGGCTTTACTGGGAGTCTTAAAGTGAGGCAGACAAGAGGAAATTACTATTGTCCAAGGGAACCCATGAGGCCTGCCAGAATTGTGGAAGAAGGAAAATCAGTATCTCAAGCCTAACTCTAAAAATCTTTTACTTTTCATTATTATTTTTTTAAAGGACGGATAAAATGACTTTATGCAAACCAACAGTAACATCATTTCAAGAATTAGTGGCATAGATTTGAATAGGGGCTTCATTGGACTTTTTTTTTTTATTATAATTTAAGTTCTGGGGTACATGTGCAGAAAGTGCAGGTTTGTTACATAGGTATACATGTGCTATGGTGGTTTGCTGCACCCGTCAACCCGTCAATCTACATTAGGTATTTCTCCTAATGTTATCTCTCCCCTAGCCCCCTAACCCCCCAAGAGGCCCCAGTGTATAATGCTCCCCTCCCTGTGTCCATGTGTTCTCATTTTCAACTCCCACTTATGAGTGAAAACATGTGGTGTTTGGTTTTCTGTTCCTGTGTTAGTTTGTTGAGGATGATGGTTTCCAGCTTCATCCATATCCCTGCAAAGGACATGAACTCATAGTTTTGTATGGGTGCATAGTATTCCATAGTGTATATGTACCACATTTTCTTTATCCAGTCTATCATTGATGGGCATTTGGGTTGGTTCTAAGTATTTGCTGTTGTGAATAGTGCTGCAATAAACATACGTGTCTTTCTAGTAGAATGATTTATAATCCTTTGGGTATATACCCAGTAACGGGATTGCTGGGTCAAATGGTGTTTCTAGTTCTAGATCCTTGAGGAATTGCTACACTGTCTTACACAATGGTTGAACTAATTTACACTTCCACCAACAGTGTAAAAGCGTTTCTATTTCTCCACATCCTTCCCTGTATCTGTTGTTTCCTGACTTCTTAATGATCGCTATTCTAACTGCTGTGAGATGGTAACTCATTGTGGTTTTGGTTTGCATTTCTCTAATGACCAGTGATGATGAGCTTTTTTTTTCATATGTTTACTGGCTGCATAAAGTCTTCTTTTGAGAAGTGTGTGTTCATATCCTTCACCCACTTTTTGATGGTTTTTTTTTTTTTTTTTTTTTTT
>NW_016809527.1:894648-919969 GCF_001698545.2 Rhinopithecus bieti | reverse complement strand
CCCCCCCCCCGAGTGATTTTCTTAATCCTGAGTTCTAATTTGATTGTACTGTGGTCTGAGAGACTGTTATGATTTCCATTCCTTTGCATTTGCTGAGTAGTGTTTTACTTCCAATTGTGTGGTCAATTTTAGAATAAGTGCAATGTGGTGCTGAGAAGAATGTATATTCTGTTGATTTGGGGTGGAGAGTTCCGTAGGTGTCTATTAGGTCCACTTGGTCCAGAGCCAAGTTCAAGTCCTGAATATCCTTGTTAATTTTCTGTCTCATTGATCAAATATTGACAGTGGGGCTTTAAAGTCTCCCACTATTATTGTGTGGGAGTCGAAGTCTCTTTGTAGGTCTTTAAGGACTTGTTTTATGAATCTGGGTGCTCCTGTATTAAGTGCATATTGAGGAGAGTTAGCTCTTCTTGTTGCATTGATTCCTTTACTATTATGTAACGACCTTCTTTGTTTTGTTTTGTTTTTTGTTTTTTTTTTGTTTTTTATCTTTGTTGGCTAATGTCTGTTTTGTCAGAGACTGGGATTGCAACCCCTGCTTTTTCTGCTTTCTGTTTGGTAAATATTCCTCCATCCCTTTATTTTGAGGCTATGTGTGTCTTTGCATATGAGGTGGGTCTCCTGAATACAGCACACTGATGGGTCTTGATTCTTTATCCAGTTTTCCAGTCTGTGTCTTTTAATTGGGGCATTAAGCCCATTTACATTTAAGGTTAATATTGTTATGTGTGAATTTGATTCCTGTCATTATGACGCTATTATTTTACCCATTAGTTGATGTAATTCATGGTGTCGATGGTCTTTACAATTTGGTATGTTTTTTCAGTGGCTGTTACTGGTTTTTCCTTTCCATATTTAGTACTTCCTTCAGGAGCTCTTGTAAGGCAAGCCTGGTGGTGACAAAATCTCTAAGTATTTGCTTGTCTGTAAAGGATTTTATTTCTCCTTCACTTATGAAACTTAGTTTGGCTGGATGTGAAATCCTGGGTTGAAAATTCTTTTCTTTAAGAATGTTGAATATTGGCTCCCACTCTCTTCTGGCTTGTAGGGTTTCTGCAGAGAGATACACTGTTAGTCTGATGGGCTTCCCTTTGTGGGTAACTTGACCTTTCTGTCTGGTTGCCCTTAACATTTTTTCCTTGATTTCAACCTTGGTAAATCTGATGATTATGTGTCTTGGGGTTGCTCTTCTCAAGGAGTATCTTTGTGGTGTTCTCTATAGTTGCTGAATTTGAATGTTGGCCTGTCTTGCTAGGTTGGGGAAGTTCTCCTGGAAAATATCTTGAAGAATGTTTTCCAACTTGGCTCTATTCTCTCCATCACTTTCAGGTGCACTAATCAAATGTAGGTTTGATCTTTTCACATTGTCCCATATTTCATGGAGGATTTGCTCATTTCTTTTCATTATTTTCTCTCTAATATTGTCTTCATGCTTTATTTCATTAAGTTGATCTTCAATCTCTGATATCCTTTCTTCCACTTGATCAATTTGGCTATTGATATTTGTGTATGCTTCATTAAGTTCTCATGCTGTTTTTAACAGTTCCATCAGATCATTTATGTTCTTCCCTAACCTGGTTATTCTAGTTAGCAACTCCTCTAACTGTTTTTTGAGGTTCTTAGCTTCATTGCATTAGGTTAGAACATGCTCCTTTAGTTCGGAGGAGTTTGTTATTACCCACCTTCTGAAGCCTAGTTCTGTCAATTCATCAAATTCATTCTCCATCCAGTTTTGTTCCCTTGCTGCTGAGGAGTTGTGATCCTTTGGAGGAGAAGAGGAGTTCTGGTTTTTGGAATTTTCAGCCTTTTTGCACCGGTTTTTCCTCATCTTCATAGATTTATCTACCTTTGGTCTTTGATGTTGGTGACTTTCAGATGGAGTTTTTGTGTGGATGTCCTTTTTGTTTATNAATGTTGAATATTGGCTCCCACTCTCTTCTGGCTTGTAGGGTTTCTGCAGAGAGATACACTGTTAGTCTGATGGGCTTCCCTTTGTGGGTAACTTGACCTTTCTGTCTGGTTGCCCTTAACATTTTTTCCTTGATTTCAACCTTGGTAAATCTGATGATTATGTGTCTTGGGGTTGCTCTTCTCAAGGAGTATCTTTGTGGTGTTCTCTATAGTTGCTGAATTTGAATGTTGGCCTGTCTTGCTAGGTTGGGGAAGTTCTCCTGGAAAATATCTTGAAGAATGTTTTCCAACTTGGCTCTATTCTCTCCATCACTTTCAGGTGCACTAATCAAATGTAGGTTTGATCTTTTCACATTGTCCCATATTTCATGGAGGATTTGCTCATTTCTTTTCATTATTTTCTCTCTAATATTGTCTTCATGCTTTATTTCATTAAGTTGATCTTCAATCTCTGATATCCTTTCTTCCACTTGATCAATTTGGCTATTGATATTTGTGTATGCTTCATTAAGTTCTCATGCTGTTTTTAACAGTTCCATCAGATCATTTATGTTCTTCCCTAACCTGGTTATTCTAGTTAGCAACTCCTCTAACTGTTTTTTGAGGTTCTTAGCTTCCTTGCATTAGGTTAGAACATGCTCCTTTAGTTCGGAGGAGTTTGTTATTACCCACCTTCTGAAGCCTAGTTCTGTCAATTCATCAAATTCATTCTCCATCCAGTTTTGTTCCCTTGCTGCTGAGGAGTTGTGATCCTTTGGAGGAGAAGAGGAGTTCTGGTTTTTGGAATTTTCAGCCTTTTTGCACCGGTTTTTCCTCATCTTCATAGATTTATCTACCTTTGGTCTTTGATGTTGGTGACTTTCAGATGGAGTTTTTGTGTGGATGTCCTTTTTGTTTATAAGCTTAAAGAACTCTAGTAAGTTACCTAAGCTCAACACATTAGTAAAGGACACAGCTCAGATTTGAATCCAGGCTGGCTGGCTGCACTGTCATTGCCCTTAACTTTGATCCAATCCTGTCTTTCAAAGACACAAGCTCTGTCCTGGGAATACCCAGAAGGGTAACACTAAGGCACTTTGAACTCATCCTCAACATAGGTTGACTTAATTCCACTTGCATGCCCTCATTCTGGGCTTGCCCTACGTGGGACCTCCTACAGTCTGATCAAGTCAGTTTCTTCTATAATGAGGGCTTTAGATGAGAATTTCATGGAGAAAAGCCAGAGGATACAAAGCATACAAATAATGCATGTGTGTTGGGAGGGGATGGAGGACAGGTAAGAACATTTTATCATTGATATTGTCTAGCACTGCCTATTGAAAAACAGACCAAATTTTAGTTAGTATTATTGGTTTATATTTGTTGTTTATTGATTGCATTATTGTTTCTAAATTCTCTGCAGATAATATACCCCTATTGCCTACACCCCAAAGTGAACCATCCTCCCACGCCACCCTAGGTACACCACTAGGGAAGGGTAAAGATTCTAAAAATTCCTTCCCCTCTGCCCCAGCCCCTCCATTTGCCAGAGACCTTTGATTTCATGTGGTTTATATGTTGGGGTTTGGACACAGCTTTGGCTGAGAAACAGGCTCATGACTAAAAGAGAATTTGAAACCACTCAGTTGGATGCTGTTTGTGGCACTCTGGACATTGCATGGTTCTAAAGTGACTCTTCCCCAGGAAGGCTGACAAAAGCACTGATTTACTTAAATGCGCAAGTTCCCCAAAGACCCTTTGGAAAAGACTGTGCACATTCTGCACTTTATGGCAGTTATTCCTGATGTTTGGACTCAATGATTATACATTTTTTTTAAAAAAAAATGAACAAAAAAAGGCCAGGCGCGGTGGCTCAAGCCTGTAATCCCAGCACTTTGGGAGGCCGAGACGGGTGGATCACGAGGTCAGGAGATCGAGACCATCCTGGCTAACACGGTGAAACCCTGTCTCTACTAAAATTACAAAAAACTAGCCGGGCGACGTGGCGGCGCCTGTAGTCCCAGCTACCCGGGAGGCTGAGACAGGAGAATGGCGTGAACCCGGGAGGTGGAGCTTGCAGTGAGCTGAGATCCGGCCACAGCACTCCAGCCTGGGTGACAGAGCGAGACTCCGTCTCAAAAAAAAAAAAAAAAAAAGAACAACAAAAAAAATCTTCCTCAGTGTTCACTACTTGCCAGGCACTGTGCTAGGGACTGACATTTCAGGAATGAGAAGAATAAACATGTTTCTTGGTCTTAGGAGGTTTGGAAATAATAAGGAGGGAGAGAGAAAGAGAGCAACAAATAAGCCTAAATAAATACAGAATTGCAAATTTAGGTAAGTGTCAAAAGGACGACGATTGTGTTAAAATAGTGTGAACCAGTATAAGAGACAGGATCACCATTTAGAGTGAGAAAGGGTAAGAAGGGCTTTCCTGATAAAGTGATGTACAATCAAAGACCAAAGAAAAATCAGTGATAGATGGTCAAGGAGTGGGGAGAACAAAATTCCTGGTGGCAAGAACAGAACATACAAAGGCAGTGAAATAGGAATGAGTTGGGTCCTTGGAGAAAAGGATGGGATGACTGTGAGTGGACTGTTGCAATGAGTGGGGAGGTATGGGTTAGGAGGAGGCCAGAGAAGCAGACAAAGGCCACATCTCACCAGACTCTGGAAGCCACAGCAAAGATTGAGGAAGTCCCTGAAAGGTTTTCAGCTAGAAAATGTCATGACCCAATTTTTTATTTTAGAAAGACTTGTCTGGCTATGCCATGGAGAACTGAGTCACGAAAATTCGCTGAGTCATCCTGAAATATCTTTATCACAAAAATAGTGTTCTCCTTGAATCTCAATGAGAACATTGTGGATTAAAGTTTTGGGATTTGCCTGAGTCAGCTACAAGCCTTTTGGGCACAGTAAAGACCTGGGGGTTCAGAGCTTAGAAGATCACAGATACCTTTTGTGGAATGTCCCATGCTACTGGCTGATGTGCCCCCCTCCTTCCTTCCTCCACTTGGTGAATCATAACTTTTGTCCAAAGTGGGTGCATCCTCCTGCCAGCTCCCACCCTCCCCATCCTCATCAGAGGAGGCAGCTCTGCCAAGTCCCCCTCCAGAGTCAGGGACACCACCTGTCATGCTGCGTCCTCCTCCTACTCGGACATCTGACAGCTTCCACGACACGTGAGCCAGGGAAGCACAGACCATCAAAGTCAAAGGGACCTTTGAAACCATCCAGATCAGCCACCCAATTTACAAGCAGAGAGAGTAACAGGGTGCCCCTGAGGACCATAGTTAGCTAATGGCAGCATCAGGTAGGGTAAGCTACAATACAAAGGAGCTGGGGTGATAAAGCCCTCTATCACAGAATGGTCCTGGAATTTGATTTGAGACAGTGCAGGCAAGGTGCTCTAATTGGCATCCAATGACCTGAGTTCCAATCCTAACTCCAGAGCTGACCTGCTGTGTGACTTTGGACACATTTCCTTCCTCTCTGACCTGCACTGCTTTCTTCTGGACCATGAGAGGACTGGTCTACTAAATCTCTGAAATCTGTTCAAGCTCTCAGGTTGCAAGACATAGGGCTCTGGCAGGAACTTGGAATAGGGCGGTCCTGGTGACAGATGATATTTGACCGACCTCCCATCAAGCTTGAAGAGACTAAAGTAACTATTGCTATTACGGGACCATCATCCCCACACCTACACACGTGTGAGAGTTTGCCCTCCCATCACCATCCACTCCAGACCCTACTCAGCTCTGCTTTTCCTGACGAACATCCTCTCACCCTTGGCAGTTCCTCATTCCATCTTCCACATCAAAAGATATTCATCCTATTGCTCATCTTCTGTGATTTTCAGTCACAGAGCTGGTCATTCTGCCACTACATCTTACATAAGAGATCAATGGCTTGTTAAGACAACAATAGTATTGAATGAGACCTCTACTTCATTTGCATCTCCTCATTTAATCCTCTCCACCATGCTATAGTGTGAAAATGACATCAATAACAAAAACAAACAAAAAAGAACAAAAACCATTTTATACATGAGAAGATAGCAGCCAACAGAGGTACAAGAGGTTACAAAAATCATTTAGATAATTAGTAGTGCAAACAAGATTCAACCTTATCTCTAGGCCAAGATTGTAACTAACTCACTATATGGATAAAGAGTTAATACATAAACATCTCCCCTCCCACCCCTGCCAAAACATAAGCACTTTTCCCTAAGCTCAAAGAATGACTTGTGGGAGATGATCCAGGGTGCTGAAGAATAACTAAGGGGAGACTTTGGGGTGGAGAAGAGATTTCCAACATACCAGGCAGGTAACCACCCATCTGCCTGGCCTTGATTTTGCATATGATGAAAGACATCCTGTCCCCTAATCAAGGAGGCTTCTCTTACTGGCCATTTCTCTTTTTCACCCTCTCCTTCCCTTTTCCTATGTCACTCAATAATGTTAATTTGTTTCTTTAAGAAGTCTATTACTTTCATGTGCAGCCCTAAATGGATCATTCAGATGGCCCCCTGGCATCCTTGCCCCCTGAATTAATACACACACATTGATGCACACATGTACATGCACATATATACATGCACACACACATATATGAATGCGTTTGCAGTCACTAAAAAATGAGTGAATAATAGAAGCACTGTGTATATTACTGAGATCGTATGATTGTGACTTTGTGTATATGAGGGGATGGGCTTGTTTTGTGGGCCTATGAGCAGTGTCTATGGAAATATTTATAAAATACATGAGCTTCCCCCTTCCAGTACTGCCTCTCTATTCCTTGAGGGTAGAGTAAATGTTAGGAATAAGGTAGAGAACAGGTCCTTATTTCATGGCAGGGGATGCAGTTTCCCCCTGTATGCTGAGTCCTTTGACTACAGATGTTGATCCAAGGTACAACTACCCCATAAGGCACTGAGATGCTTTGCATAGTGGTTCTTCTCATTGCACACAGACACGGCAGCACACTCTCATTTCCAAGGCCAGTGTCTGCTACTCAGATACTTCCCTTTTCTAGGCAGTCTCCTCCACTCCTGTAAAACTCTTTCCATCACTCCCTCCAAATAAATGACCACTTTTCTCCTTCCTGTGGTCATCTGGGATGAGGCAGCATAATTTCCTTCACAGGCCCAAGTCATAAATGTTGGCTCCCTTCCTTGGATGACAGTGCGAAAAAAGATGTCAATGCAAAATAGTATATTTTCTAAGTAACTTACCCTTTTTCATAAACTTGTTAAAAGTCAGAAAATAGTCTGGAGATAGAAAAATTGATTTCATAGAGGCAGTGAATAGAATGGTGGTGAGTAGAAGCTGGGAAGGGTAGTGGGAGGGGAGGATGAAGAAGTGTTGATTAATGGGTACAGAAATACCGTTAGATAGAAGAAATAAGTTGTAGTGTTCAAAAACAAAATAGGGCAACTATATAGTTAACAATAATTTATTGTATATTTCAAAATAGCTGGAAGAAAAGATTTGGAATATTCCCAACCAAAGAAATCATGAACATGTGAGGTGATGAATATCACAGTCACCCAGATTTAATCATTACACAGTGTATACATATGAAAATATCACACGTAGCCCCTAAATATGTACAATTATTATGTAGTCATAAAATTAAAATTAAAACACAGAGTTTGGAAAAGCTAAGTGGAGGGCAAAGCGGGGGGAGTCTATATTTTTATTCCACTCATAGGGAATATATAATGATTAAGAAATGCTATGGAGCTGTTGTAGGAAGGAGCTAAGATAATGTAGGCAAACACGGAGTGTCATACTTGACACATAATTTGTGTTCAGTAAAGCATTTTGTGTGTGTATGTGTGTGTGTGTGAGAGAGAGAGAGTATGCGTTTGTGTATGTGTCTGTGTGTGTTCATGCAGCCCTGCAAGGCCTCTGTGGCCCCTTGGGTTGGAACAGAATGAAGGACAGCACTCTCTTTTTCTCTGAGACAAGTGATTTCCAGAAGCACTTCTCACTACTCTAAGGCCTGAGCTGAGATTATAATTAATAGCTCTTTGTCACTCAACCCAGATTGCTTTCTCTCATGCTGCAAAATGCTGGCAGCCTGTGCACTTCATTTTTGTTTGGCCAGAGGGGCCGTTTGTATCGGCTGAGGTGCCAGGTGCCCCTCTGCCATAGCAGAGCTCATTAAACACACGACCTGTCCTGAGCAGGTGCTTATGGAGGCCCGAGTGCTCAAGGCTTCCAGAGTGGTCTGGCTCTAGTCAAGTCTAGTGGTGGGGTGAGGGTAGCCAAAGTCTGCCAGCCTTGGTTGCACTTACACCACTCATAGCAGCCAAGCTCCAGTGGGATTTTGTCAACATGGGTCACATGTTTTCAAAGAGTTTACAAAAAATCCAAAGTAATGCTTTGCATAATTACTTTACATAATGGTAAAATGAAAACCATTTAGGTTTCGAATTAAGCAGCCCTACATGGATTTGGGATTTGGTTCTGACACTCAAGGCACTGGTTATGAGACCTTGGGTAAGGTTTCTCACCTACCAACATGGGGCTGGGTGCTTTCACCTTGCTCTTCCAAGCACTATGGGCTTAACCACATTACAGAAATTTCACCACTGAACTTTAATCACCAGTTTACTTATTTGCATCTCCACTAGACTATGAGCTCATCGAGGGTATGGACCATGTCTTATTTACCAATATAATCTCAGTCCCTAACAAGGTACCTTCATTGTAGTGCTCAGTAAAATATTAGGTTAGGTGGGTGAATAAATAAGCTGGTGGATGGATGAACGGATGGATGGATGCATAGATGCATGGATAGATGCATGAATGGATAAATTTGTCTAAAGCAAGTATTCCCTAATCTGTCAAAGGACAGAAATACCACCTACATCATAGAGAGGTTATGGAGATTAATAAAATGAGAATCTCTAAATCCTTATCACAGTCCTTGGACTATAAAAGATGCTGAACAAAAACTGACCCCTCTCCTTTGTCTATTCATCTTGCCCACAAGGTGACAACCTCACTATATCTTATTAGGTACTGATTACCCATTTGTGAGATTTCAGCATTCTAATTCCTTACATATGGCCCGGATAATCTTTAAAAAGTATAAATTCGATCACTTTATCCATCCACTAAAACCCATCAAGGGTCCCAATAATTAGTGATTAAAGTAAATTTTCCATCAATCAGGTATCAGAACACTCATTGTAGCCCACAGAGTCCTGCCTGAGTTGATTCTCACCCACCTCTCCAGTCCTGGATTATACCGCTCTGTCCCCCAGTTGCACTGGCCTTATTTTGCACACTAGGCTTAGAACACACTGGAACACTTTCTCCTCATGCCTTGCCGCCGCCTCCTGCCTGCAATAGCTCCCCACTCAAGCTAAATCAGAATTTCTTCTTATACACACTCATACCTTCATAGAATTTTTTCCTTCATTAAGCACAGTTTATGATATTTGTGTGGTCACATGATTAGTGCCAGTCTCCAAATGAATTCTATCTTCTTTGCTATATCCTTACCAAGTAACATATTATCCTGACAAACACAAAGGTATCGATGAAGATTTGTTAGTGAAACCCTAATTTTTCCCCAAACCCTGTTCTCACTTAAGCCCCCACACCACACACACTCACCAGCAAAGGTGTGTACATTTTCCTTTCCATCCTACATTTAGGAAGTAGCCATTGCATTTTTGTCCCTCGGCCTGGTAAGCTCCCTGGCAAGCTGCAGCTGACACATGTTCTAATAGAAGCTCAGCATTCCTAAGTCCTGAGGAACTTTAGATATGCTTTCTTATTCAGCTCCACTCTTTGTCAGTGTACTGGCAATGTGCTGTAGCCCACGTTTCTGTGCCCACTTTGACTGCTTCCTTCCTCCACGTCATGGCGATTACATACTAGGATTCTTTGGAAGAGGAAATAGGCAGCTGAAGCAAATTATGGAGACAGCAGAGATGGTCTTGCTGCATTCAAAACATCACCACATTTGCTGCCTTTCAGATGATACAGGTCAATAGATGATGCCCCAGAAGAGAAGTAAAACAAGGTCCCCTGGATCAAGCTGTGAGCTAAGTCTAAACATAAAATCCTCTGGAATCAATCAAGGCAAAGTTCAGAACACACAGCCATTGAGGAAAGAAAGCACAAGGTGACTGAGGAATAGGTGCATATGCAGCTTGGAAGAAAAGAGGTGCACATTTCTAAAGCTCCTTTTTAGACTTTATTTTGGATCAAGTCACACTAGAGAAAGGACTCTTGTCCTACAGGGAACTCCCTAGTCACGTCTTTTTTTTTTTTTATTTTTTTTTATTTTTATTTATAGACTAGTGTCTGGGCACTTGGAAAGAGAGAGTTATTTACAGCATGCCACTTTGGATCAAAGAATAAATATGCCCCTAGGTTTGAAAGTATAATCCCTGAATTGTATAGAGGGAAAAGCACGTGTTTAGAGAAGGACGAACTGGATCTTCTGTGTATGCACAACCTGGCTGGCTGGCCCTGCCTCATTCTCACTTTCTTTCTGTGACTGTTTCTTTGCCATTAAACAGGAAGATCTGTGTGTCATATCAATAGAGTTGATGTGAGGTTTCAGTGTGACAATACACTATCTAGGAAAGCTCTTGAAAAGGTCATCTTCTTTCCAAATTATCTTCTCACGTAACCCAGATTTGGTGAGTTCCTTGGGAAACTTTGAGGTGATGGAGCCTGCCACATTGGATGAGAACCATCATGAACAACTTCCTCACTGGTTACGTTGGAGTTCCTGCCATTGGCTGGAGCAAAAATTTGCATTAGGTAGTCGGTCTTTTAATCCTTGTTGCTTGAATTAGACCTAAAGTGAAATCTAGTTCCAAATTGGAATCATATATCATTTCCTTGAGAAAAGTATATAGGAAGTCATTTAAGGTACACATATACATCTAGAGAGATATTTCTTAAAATTATTCACTTGGGTATCCAATTTTTCATTGAGACGTGACACCTATTCATTTAAATTGCCTCTCTGAGTTGACATTTTATCTCCATTTCTGCAGGCATTCTTCAATCCAGGCTTCAACCATTCAGCTTATGGATATTTTTGAGCCTCTAACCATGTGATGTAGATCTTCAATACCTCTGTCTGGATTTCTACAGCAATCTCCTAGCCAGCCCCTCAATGCCAATTCCTCTTTCATGAGCCGTAAGAATTCTTTTCTTAAAATCCTGCTCTTTTATTGTCACTCCCCTGTTCCCTATTGCCTATCAATAAATCTTACTGTTGGCTTCCAGGTAAGTCCAAACTTCACTGTCTAATTGGAAGGTTCTCCAAAACCTAACTTTACCCCATCCTTCCAGATACCTCCCCATGTCCCCTGCTCACCAGTCACATCGGAATTATTCTTCCCTTTCCCAAACAAGTCACGTTGAGTCACAGTTCTGTGCCTTTGTTTATTTTTTTACCTTTCCTTAAATGTATTCTCTTGGTATTTTCCTGTTGAAGCAGTGTATATATGTATTCAGATCTTATCCCCTACTCTTGTAAAGCTTATTACCACTTTTTCTAATATCCCCTCCTATTTTTCAAGATCACTTCAAATCCAGTCTCAACCAGGAGACTTTTGTTAATCTCTCCAGCTCATTTGACCTTTCTTCTCTAAATTCTAAATACATTTATAATTAGTCAAAAGAAAACTACTACTTAATTATTCTCAAATGATTCATATATTACTTTGCTTTGGTTGTTGTTATTGCTTTTCTTGTATTTTTTTCTGTGCTTTCAAAATGAAAATGACTGTTGAGTGTTGCCCTGATGTGCCAAGTTCTCAGGCAGTTGCTGGCTGGATCTCATGAGTTTGGGGGAAAGTTTTGAAACTAACTTCCTGTGCCTCTGCCCATCTGCTCACTTCTTTCCTCGTTCTGCCCAGGACGTTCATTGCAATATTTTTTACCGGTAAGCAGGGTTACTGTGTCACTTATTCCATGCGCAGGCACGGTGCTCCCTTTTACCCTTTCTTTGTTCTACAGTCAATCATATGCTTACCATCACAGGTGGCTAATTCAGGGACTGCCATCTGTGCAGATCCAGCCGCATCTTTTTATTTCATCTCTCTCCTGCCTACTGCCTACAACCGATGAGTATATGGGTGGCTCACACTCTGCAGATCTTAGGTTCCCTTGCAAAGAACAGAGAGAATGGCTTAGGCCTTCAAACCTTCTAAAAGAAATAACAGAATTCATGACCATCACAAGGAAGGTGACTTGAAGCAGCTTCACAATGTCTGATTTTAACCTCTATCCATACCCTTCCATAACCAAATATCCATACCCTTCACTGTCTGATAGAGTTAGCCCATTTTTTTTTTTTTTTTTTTTTTTTTTGAGACAGAGTCTTGCTCTGTTGCCCAGCCTGGAGTGCAGTGGTGCAATCTCGGTTCACTGCAACCTGTGCCTCCCAGGTTCAAGTGATTCTCCTTCCTCAGCCTCCTGAGTAGCTGGGATTACCAGCATGCACCACCATGCATTGCTAATTTTTGTATTTCTAGTAGAGATGAAGTTTCACCATGTTGGTCAGGTTGGTCTCAAATTCCTGACCTCGTGATCCACTGACCTTGGCCTCCCAAGGTGCTGGGATTACAGGCGTGAGCCACCACGTCCAGCCAGAGCTATCCCTTTTATGGACATCACAGAAATTTATGTCAGAGGAGCACATACAGATCATCTTCTCCAATGTTTTCAAAGGGCACATAATAAAACAATAACTCAGAGGAAATGTGATTTTTCTGGATGTCTCAGGTCAAAGCAAAGACAGAATCTGAACACAGATGCTCTCTAGTCTCTTTACCCTACACGGTTTCAAGGATGACCTGTTTCAATGCACATAGTGGCGAGTTTAACTTCTTTTGGCTCCCACGCCTATATCTCACCAGAAAGACAGCCTCTGATGCAAAAAATGGCAAATTAAATTCATAAATACCATTTCCATTCAAAGGTATTCATGTGCTTTGTGGGAAGGAAAATCTTGTGTTCCAAAGAAGGTGATCGACACACAATGGCATTACCAATGACTACACTGTGAGCCAACGGGAATCTTCTTCTGTCCATGAATCCTGGAAATGGATCTCAGACCCTTGGAGTGCTCAAGGATAGGTTGAAAGTAGAAACGTGCCTGGCATGGCTGGAGGGCCACAAAATGTCCTAAAATAATTAGAGAAGGAAGTCAGGAGTGACACTTGACATTAACTTCCTCAACTCTAATAACGCAAGGGTGTAGAACACATAAAGTTCAAAATGAAGTGCTGTATTTGAAACAGAAAAAAAAATCACAAAACCAAACATCCAAAAACCTCTTTCAGTTGTAACTTTCACCTGAATTCACAGATGATTTAATTCCGCTTAAAACTCAGCTCAAATTTCACTGCTTCTCCAAGACTTTTCTCAATCCTCACTGTCAAGTACATTTTTTCTACAAAATATCATCATAGAAGTTTGTTAATATTTCACTGTGGGCTTAGGTGCCTTGTGGTTTAGCTATTTATGTATTTGTCTGTCTTTTCCACTAGATTGAGAAATTCTTCGGGACAAGAAATCCTTAATATGTGTTTATATCTCCTTTAGTTAGGATGGCAAGTATGCAATGTTCTGCATGCCTTTCCCTCATGTCTTGCTCCAGGCAGACATTGATAATCAATCACAGCATTCCTTACCAAAATGTTTGGGAAAGACTTCAGAATCCTTTAAAACAAAGCTCCCTGGACTTCCTCTATTGATGAATGTGAGTTTTCATACAAAAAGTATTTATTTATTGTATGTACTTACCTCAAGTAGTACAGTGGTTTGTGCAGCATTGGTGTTCAGTTAATATTTGTTCATTTGAATTAATGCCTAACAGGTATGCCTAAAAAGGGCTTATGAGGTTGGGGTGTGTGTGTGTGTGTGTGTGTGTGTGTGTGTGTTCACAATGATTAGGACCTGCAGCATGGAGCAAGGGAAGAAGAGGGCTCCAGAGCAGCTTCCTGATGTTATAGGAAACTTAGGCCATAGGATCATTGCAGTGGGCTATGTATGGCAGAATTGGGTCCCAGACAGAGACTAACCATGGGGTCAACAGATGGGCTTGTTCCAGCTGGCCCATAACTTTGCTTATGTTGGCAAAGACAAGATAAACTCTAGAAGCATTTGTTGCAGTACCTTGCAAATATAACTTTCATGCTCTGTATCTTGCACAGACTTACATGCTCTATATTTTGCACAGATTGAATGAATTAGAAATCTGGGATGGCTCCATGGGTTATTTCTTCTAGGTTTATATGGTGTCTTTATTATGTAGTTTTTTCTTCTGTAAATCGAATGCTTTATTTTTCTCCTGTTTTGAATTAACTAGTTCTTTCATTTTTTAAATCCTATTAGTTTAGTTAGCTAATTAAAAGTATTCCTACTGGGCAAAAACTTGGCTTCATGGCAAATTAGAGATCATTGGCCATTTATGCAGGGATTGCCTCTGAATCCAGTTTAGTACACAAGTGGCATTTTTATTCAAAGAATAACCAAAAACCACTTCCCTTGATGACTTTATGTGGGCTCAGATTAGTCTGACTTAGACAGAGACAGAGATTGATATGGTTTGGATGTTTTGTCTCCAAATTTCCTATTGAATTGTGACCTCCAATGTTGGAGGTAGGGCCTAGTGGGAGGTGTTTGAGTCATGGGGGTGTACTCCTCGTGAATGGCTTGGTGCTGTCCTCATGGAAATGAGTGAGTTCTTACTCTATGAGTTCACATGAGATCTGGTTGTTTAAAAGAGCCTGGCACCTCTTTCCTCTCTCTCTTGCTCCCTCTGTAACCATGTGATATGCTAGCTCCCCCTTCATCTTCCATCATGATTGGTAACTTCCTGAGGCCTCACCAGAATCAGATACTGGTGTCATGCTTGCAGCCTGCAGAACCATGAGCAAAATAAGCCTCTTTTCTTTAAAAATTACCCAGCCTCAGGCATTCCTTTATAACAATGCAAAATGAACTAACACAGTGGCATTGGTAGCTCCCATGCTGGATCTCTTCAGTACAGTGAGGGTTCCACTAGAGTAGGTGGTAAAGTCTGGATATCAGTCCAAAGGACTTAATGGAGGGAAGACAGATTCCAATGCAAGGGGAAATTAACATACCCAGTGATCATCTCTGGCACCTTGAGATTGGCTAGGATTATCTTCAATTTGATTGAGTTTCCAAGATATTCTTGAACCTATAGTTTGGCTTATTTCCTAAATCTTAGGAAATCCTTCAACATTATCTCTTTTAATATTTCTTCTGTTCTATTCTCTCCTTCTGGGACTCCAATTATACCATTTGTTATTGTCCTACATGTGCCTTTTTCATTTTTTTTTCTGTGTGTGCTTCAGGTTGGATAATTTCTATTGATTTGTCTTTGAATTCGTTGTTCCTTTATTCAGCTGTGTCAGGTCTGCTGTTAGACGTGTCCAATATAATTATTAGTTTTAGATATTGCACCTTTCAGTTTTAGTGAGTATATTTGGATCTGTTATAAGAGATTCTGTTTCTCTATCAAATTCTTTTTTTAATCTATTTTTCTTTCTTCTAAGTTCTTTTAATATTTACAATAGTTTTTGGAGGCCATTATCAGCTAATTCTAATATCTGGGTCATGCATGGGTCTGCTGTTTTGGCTATTTCCCTCTCTTGTTTATGGGTAATAGTTTCCTGCTCCTTTGCATAACTTGAAATTTTATTGCATGCCATATATTGTGATTTAAACAACTTTAGGGACTGGAGAAAATATTAGTTTATTCCAGAGGGACGAACTCTTTACTAAGTCAGAAAACCAGAGTAAAGGAATGATGACTTCAATTAGATTCAATCATGGGTTGAGTTAGGCCACATCTGGGCTACAGCTTTATTTACTTTTAGTTCACCTCTTGTTTCAAATGTGTATGGCCAAGATAAGGTCTTGCAATTATTACCTGCCCCCATCTCTAGGAGGACTTTGAGCTCTGAGGACCATAATATAAAAGGAAATTGTTCTCTTTCCATCCCAGCCCTCCACCTCCCAAAATTTGACCATGCACTTAGCCAAAGTCCAGTGGGGAAGAATCAGTGGGTGGGGAGAATTAGTGCTATGTTGTTGGAGTTGGAGTCTCACAAATTTAATTTTCACATGGCCTGGCACAATGGATTGAAAAGATTTGCTGGCTTATCCCTGACCCCTACAGGACTGTCTGTGGAAGGAAGGTATAGTCTTCCACCCTTTCAGGAGTAGACATGGCAGATACTGCCAGGGAAGAAAGCAGACACTATTGTCAGCTCATGTAGAAAGGCTCCACTCTCTCTGGAATTTAATTCTTTTAGATTTCTTTGTGTTTGTAGTTAACTAATGTCTTTGAAACCTATATACTATTTTCTGTTCTTTTTTTTTTTTCCGGCTTTGTTTGCTTGTTTGTTTAGACAGGGTCTTGCTCTTTTGCCCAGGCTGGAGTGTAGTATCATGATCTCGGCTCACTGCAACCTCTGCCTCCCAGGTTCAGGTGATTCTCGTGCCTCAGCCTCCTGAGGAGCTGGGATTATAGGCATATACCACCACGCCTGGCTAATTTTTGTATTTTTTGGTGGAGACGGGGTTTCACCCTGTTGGCCAGGCTGGTCTTGCACTCCTGACCTCAAATGATCTGCCTGCCTCAACCTTCCAAAGTGCTGGGATTACAGGAATGAGCCACCGCGCCCAGCCTATTTTCTGTTAGTTTTAGTTGTGGACACAATGGTCTGTCTTGAACTTGCACATCCTAAGCAGAAGCAGAATTCCCTCTGGTAATCATTATGATCATATTCTAAGACCTCCTTATGAAGGGCCCAGAACTGCTTATATTTGTCTTCTTTTGTGAGGGTCGGCTGCAGTACATATCTTTGGTAGGTCCTGAGACTCTCTCAGCGTAGTAGTTACTGCTGGTAAAAAGCTCAATGACTTGCAACAAACATTTATTTTCTTGTTCATGAAGACTTGAGTTGGTCCTACTTCACTGAGATCATTTGGGCTTAGCTTTATGCTAAGAATTGGGCTCAATGATGATCCATATGCCCCATACCTCTCTTTGGCTATCTGGGACACACTCTTCTTATGGTGGTTCTATGAGATTAATGGGATTATGGTATATGCTATGGACTGAATTTTTGTATTCTTCTAAAAGTCATATGTTAAAACCCTAATCCCCATTGTGATGGTATTTAAAGATGGGGCCCTGAAGAAGTAATTATAGAATGAGGGTGGAGCCGCATGATAAAATTAGTGCTCTTATACAAATAGTCATGACAGTGCTTGCTGCTTCTCTATTCTGACTCTGCCGTGCAATCATGCAAGAAAACAGCCATCTGAAAATCAGGAAGAGTGCCTTACCAAGCACCAGATCTGCCTGTACCTTGATCTCTAGCTTTCCAGTTTCCAGAACTATGAGAAATAAATGTTTGCTATTTAAGCCACCTAGTCTATAGTATATTTGTCATATCAGCCTAAACTGATGAAGACAAAAATGATATACAAACAAATTTAAAGCTTCCACTCACGTTGTATCTGTCAACATTCCACTGGTCCAGACAATTTATCAAGACAACGTCAACGTCAAGGGGGCAGGGAAGGAGACCCCACCAACAGAGGGAGACACTGCAAAAGCCAAATGTGGATGCAATTTTATTACAGAAGAAGAAAGGATTTAAAAACATAATTCAATCTTCCCTTTCAGGGTAGGAAGATGAAGGCATGGCGGCATTAGCAAGATCCTGAAGAATGCACTGTTTCTCATACCCATAAAAAGAATCCTTTACATTTTCTGCATTAACCTTTTTATACTGAGCACCCATATGGCAAGTCTCACCCAGGAGGAACGGAAAGAATAGATTTGAGGCAGCTAAAGCCAAGATGCTGACCCTGCTCCAGCTGAAAATGTTCCTCTCACCTGTTTCTCTCAATTCAGATGCTAATGGACAAGTGATCTATTAAGGAAAAGGAAAACCAGTTGCCTCATGAAACAAAAAATCCAACTACAGTAGCTCAGACGGCTCACAGAATTGTTGCTGTTGGTAACATACATCTCTATTTGTGCCATAGAATCTGCCCTAGTATGGTAGTTCTCAAACTTTAGCAAATAATGTAATTACCCGGAAAGCTTATTAAGCAGAGTCCTGGGCCCCAAATCCCAGAGTTCATAATTTAGTGAGTCTTGGGTGGGACTCAATAATTTTCATTTCAAGCAAGTGGCCAGGTGATGCTGCTGCTGCTGGTCTGGGTACTATAGATTGAATACCATTGCTATAGGTCAAAAATTCTCTCAAGCACAGGCAGTTTCCACTCTCCTGAGGATAGTGGGAAGCCTTCATCTTTGAGTTGCCATGATAGTCTGCTAGCACTTCTGATGGGCTGAAGATATTTACAGACAAAAATGTGTGAAACTGCAGCCTGGCATGTCAGAGAGAACCCTGTGTTAGGATTGTTGGGTTTTAATTCATCTCTATGACTGACTTGTTTTGTAACCTTGGAGAAGCCATTTTCATCATTCGGGGTCTCAGGCTTCTGATACCCTAAAGAAAATCCAAGCATTAGATGGCTGGTCAGTTAGTTGGCCTTTAAGGAATCCAAAAACATTGAACTAATAGAAACAGAGTAAAACAGTCGTTGCCAGGGGCTAGAAGGTGGGGAAAATGGTGAGATGTTGGTCAAAGGATACAAACATCCAATTATAAGATGAATAAGTTATAAGGATTTAATGTAAAACTTGGTGATTATTGTTAATAATATTGTATTGTTTACTTCAAATTTGATAAGAAGATTTTAAGCATCCTTACCACAAATACACAGAAAGCAAAAACGGTAACTATGGGTATCAATGGATGTATCAATTTAATTCTGGTCACGATTATACAATGTACATGTATGCCTAATCATCACATTGTACAACTCGAATATATATATAATACTATATAAATATATATGAATATAAATAGATATAAATGTATGCAAACTAAATATATATAGTTTTTCTTTGTCAAATATATGTTTTAAAATAAAAATCTGTTATCCATAAATTATATAATTTTGTGGTATCATTATTGGTAGCTCTGTGACCTTGTGCAATTTGCTTAAATTCTACAAACCTCAGTTTTTAATCTGTAAAGTAGATAAAACAATAATATTGACTTTAGAGGACAGTTGTGGGGATTCAGTGAGATTATACATGCATGATCTTAGTAAATGCTTACTAATATCACGTGTTGGTATCATTTTTGTTATTCTGAATCATATGGAATTCACATCATGGTATTAAATTTAAGGGGAGAGAGAGAGACCACTTCCAGAGGAAAGAGAAAGGAAGATTTAAAGGAGAAAGGAGCTCTAGAGCTGCATCATAAAGGTCAAGTGAGATTTGGACTTGTGGACATTTCAGGTAGAGAAGAAAGGGAAAGGTAGGCGAAGGAGGAATGTGAATGTGAACATAAAGCAGGGAAAATACAGGCTGTGTCTACTGATCAGAGAGAAGCTAAATTTACTGGGAAGCTGCATGTGTGAAGCAATACAGTGGAAAATAATTTAAGTCTGGAACTAAAGCAAGATAAAAAAAACCTGGGTTTACAAGATCCATGACTTCAGATTTTATTTGGGAGACAATGAGGAATAAATAATAAGTCCAGAGCACAAAGAGATCATTAGACTTGGGATTAAGGCTGCATTATTTTTAGATATTTACAGTTTCAGATGGTTCCTTCGACATTCTAAGTTTGTTTTCCTCCTCCTGATTGTGAAATGGAGCTTATGCATATACAGCATCATGCTGTTACCAGGATTAAAGGAGAATACATACATGAACACATTGATAGTGGTTTTCTGCACATAGTAGAGCTGAAGATAACATTTTTTAAAAAGTTCTTTTAAAATAACTTTAGATTTACAGAGGAATTGCAATGATAGTACAGAGTTTCTGTATACTTGCCACCCAACTTCTCGTTAACAATTTAATGCCCATGATTCATTTATTAAAACTAAGAAACTAACATGAGTACAATACTATTAACTAAAACAAAGACTTTTATTTGGATTTTAACAGTTTTTTTTTTTTTTACTAATGTCATTGTTTTCTGTTCTATAATAACTAATGTCATTTCTTTCTGTTCCATAATCTAATACCCTGTTATATTGCATCATTTTATCTCCTTAATCTCCTATAATCTGTGATGGTTTTTTGGTCTTTCCTTTGCGTCTCATGATCTTGACACATTTGAAGGATATTGTTCACGTGTTTTGAGAATGTCCCTCAGTTTGGGTTCATCAGATATTTATGGTTATACTAGAGTTAAGTATTTTGAAGAGGTCTATCAAAGAGGACATAGAGTCGTATTAGGTGTATAGCTAGGGTTGGCTGCATAATTTGCAGGGACCAGTAAAAGTAAAAATGGAAAGCCACTTGTTCAAAAAGCAGAAAAGAAATGTATTAAAGATAATAATATATAAAGCTTTTATCTCTCAACTTGTCATGATGTTTTTTTATTTGCTATCTAATATTATTCTAAATAAAATATAACATTTTAAATTATTAACAAATTTTATTATTTATCTTTATATTGTGCAATGACAGTCTTAGGTACATATATAAGAGCATTTAACTTATATGCAGAATCACCAAAATTGCACAATTAGTATTTTGAAGTTTGCACATGAATGTGTCTCATTTTTACCCAAATGACAGAGATGATGCACAAAATGAATTCAACTGTTTTTTGTTTTGCATCTTGATATGCACGTATTCTATCAACACTCCACCTGCAGTTTATTGATGAATAAGAAAGGATTAAAAAGCAAAGAAACATTGGTTGCTCTACATTTCACTTTCCTTTTGTTATATCTTTTTCAGCATAATTAGCTGAAACATGGAAGTAACATGGGTAAAAAAGGATGTGATAGGATTTCATGGTGATTTATGTTTCAGAGAACACCTCTGTTTTCCTTCTCTGTTCAAAGAATGTTCTCATTTGAAAGGAAGTATGGTTTCTAAGTGCTGTCAGTGTCCCTGCTTACTAAGTCATAGATGTTATTAAGTGTATTAACATTTTCCTTGTACTTGCTTTGGGCTGAACTTCCAGGCACCACGGGCTCCCTGAAATCCTGTGCTCATGGGCATCCTAGCTATTTGTAAATCAGGTGGCAAAGACTAGTAGACATTCAAATTGTATATTATCTTCTTTGCTCACAGACAAGCTCCATTTTCCCATCACACTTCACTCATCATTCATAGAACATAAGTCCAAAGATAAAATTATTAAGAATTTTAAGACGCCAAGAGCAGAGCATTAAACCAAGTGTACAGGCCTTACCAAGCATGGAGCTGTCTGGCTGCACAGGTTACACATCTGTGAAGCCAATTCTGGGTACGAGGTATCAATGTTACCATTGCTGTTAACCTTAATTGTTTGGTCAAGGCAGTGTCTGCCAGCTCTCCATCGTAAAGTTCCCAGTTTTCCCTTGCCACACTCCATTTGTTAGAAGCAAATCACTAATTCCAGCCTATATTCAAGGGGAGGGGAATGAAACCTCATGTCCTAGAGGGAGGAGTCTCAAAAAAATTGGTGGAAATATGTTAAAATTACCACAATTATTAATATAAATTTTAGGGTAGCTAATGCTTTGTGAATCTCATAACTCATTGGCAAATTTTGGAATCTCATGACCCACATCTTACCTTCAGTTCTGTGATACTATATATGGCAAAAATAGTGCAAAATCTAAGAAATTAACATGAGTATAATACTAAGAGCAAGAGAGCAAGTTAAATCTCCCTGAACTATAGATCTCAGCCTCTTAGCAGTAAGAGACTGTAGGTCTTGGAACTGACCCAGACAATAGGTGAAGTGACCCTCTCTATCCAGGAACTGCACTGACCTACTTTCCCTGGAAAATCTTTTCCTCTGTAGGCTATGGACACCACGTGGTGAGGTGGAGTTCTATACATAGAATCATCTCCAAATGGATGACTGGGAGTAAGTAATTATCTGCCCATGGTGCAGGGAGCTCCAAGCCCCCTCATCACCCATGGAGTGCACAGCATCTCTGCCTGCCCGCAATTCCCCTTGTTTGGCAGATGCTGTCGGCAGAAGACGCTGAGTGCAGGCGAATTATTTCCACTACTTCCTGCTAATTTCAGTACTGCATTCATCCAAGGCTCTCAAAACTCTTAATCAACAGGAATATGCTACCCTGAGACTGGGTCACAGAGGGACAGCCTAGAGATCTGGGTAGATTGGTGGCAGCTGCTGCCCTCTCTCTGAAGAGAATTAGTGTAGATATCATCATACTTGGTGACAGGAGGAGGGATGAGACAGTCTTTTAAGGTCTCTTCCAATCTGGGAAGTCTATGAATATCACTACCAGCTGAGAGTGATTCTCCATGCTTTATTCATCATGAAAATGACGCAAATTCAGAAAAGCAGCTCTCTCAAAGGTAGGTGGCCACTAAACCAGGCATTGAGACACTTAGCATTCTGAAAACACTTGCTGAGGAACGTCCTTGAGTTTTTAATAAAAGGTCATTTCAGGTATAGAGAGAAGCATACCATAGTTAGGGTAATGCATGGAAATAGACTGAAGGGCTTTAAGTTCTATAGCAGTGAGCTATGGTTACGTAGAAAAGCTATTGTAATTCTAGACTGTGTTAACAGAAGTAAAAGGTATCGGATAAGGAAGGAGACAATTTATTTCTGATGCTAATCAGATCTTACCTGGACTATACTGTTCCATTCTTGTTATACTTGGGAGTTTAGGGGAAATCAAAGACTTTCAAAGAAAGGTCATCCAGATCGTGAAGGGTCTCAGAATCATGCAAAAAACAAAGCAAAGCAAAACAAACAAACAAAAAACAAAGCAAAACAAAACAAACAAACAAACAAACAACAGCTGGAAAGATCAGGCAGGTAAAGCCTGAAAAACTAGAAACTGATAGACTTGTGACTGTTATCTTCCCATACGATCGAATGAAATGTGAAAGAAGTTTCAAGACGCTAACAACCAGTTCTAATGAGGTAGTGATGAGGATTTTTGTCTCAATAGTTTGTAAGGAAGAACTTTATAACATCCAGAGCTGTGCACTGATGGAATTGTGGGTCCTGGCACACACTCATCAGAAGTAGCCTGAGATATCTATCAATGATGCTGAAGAAGTGCTTAAACAGTGAGTAATCTATTTCTAGCTGCAAAGACTAAATACAGATATCAGTTTTCTTCATGTGAATCTCTAAAATTCACACAATTGCAATCAAAACCTTCTCTAGGATTTTTTTATTTTAAAAGTTTTCAAATATACAGTAAAATTGAAATAATGGCAGTAAACACCATATACCCACCACCTCGATGTTATCCTTGACAACTTTTGTAATCACGACTTTATTGAGATATACCATAAAATTCACCTATTTAAAATGCACAATTCATTGTTTTGCAGCATATAGTATTCACAGAGCTATGAAACCATCACCACGTTTGATTTCATATTTTCATCACTCCCCCAGAAAACACCATTCCTGTTAGCAGTCACTTCCCTTCCCATCCTCACTCCGCATGTTCTTTCCGCCACCTAGTACTAGGAAACCAACAATCTACTTTCTGTCTCTATAGACTTGCCTATTCTAGACATTTTATACAAATGAAATCATACAATATGTCACCTTTTATTGCTAGATCTTTCATCTAGCATAGTATCTTCGAGGTTCATCCATGTTGCAGCATGTATCAGAAACCCCCGAAATACGTCCATGCATACACTTCTTTTGAGATGTAGTCTCACACTGTCGCCTAGGCTGGAATGCAGTAGCATGATCTCACCTCATTGCAACCTCTGCCTCCTGGGTTCAATGGATTCTCCTGCCTCAGCCTCCTGAGTAGCTGGGATTTACAGATGCCTGCCACCAGACCCAGCTAAATTTCTTTCTTTCTTTCTTTCCTTTTTTTTTTTTTTTTTTTTTTTTTTTTTGTATTTTTAGTAGAAACGAATAGTTTTGCTTTTTTGCCCAGGCTGGTCTCAAACTCCTGACCTCAAGTGATCCACCCACCTGGGCCTCCCAAGTTGCTGGGATCATAGGCATGAGCCACCATGCCCAGCCAACACTTTATTTATTCAGTCATCAGTTGGTGGGCATATAGGTTGTTTCTACTTCCCAGCCTACAGAACTGTGAGCAATAAATTTCTGTTGTTATTAGTAAGAAGAAGAAGGAAGAGAAGTAGGAGGAGGAGGAGACCTCCATGAACATTCATGTACAAATTGTTGTGTGGATGTATATTTTTATTTCTCGAATGATTGGATTTGCTGGATCAAAGTAAGTACGTATTTATATTTATCAGAATCTGTCAGAACTTTCCCTAAAGTAGTTGTACCATTTTATAATATATACCCCTTGATTATATTCTTTATAACCAAGAATATAAGAGAGTTCTGATTGTTCCACATCCTTGTCAACTTCTGATGTTACTGGTATATTTAATTTTGGCCATTTTCTTAGGCATGTAGTTATATCTTCTTGTGGTTTAATTTGCACTTGTATGATGACTAATGATATTAAGCACTTTATGACTTGCTTATTGGTCATTTGTATATTTCTTTTGTAAAGAGTATAAATATTTTGCCTACTTTTTATTGAGTTGTTGGACTTTTTATGTTTGCGTTATAGGACTTATTTATATACCCAGGGTAAATAGTACTTTATTGAATATTTATTAATATTTTCTCACAGCCTATAACTTTTCTATTCGTTTTCTCAATGGTGTCTTTTGAAGAAAAGACTTTTTTTTTTTTAAATTTTGAGGAGGCCATATTAGCATGTTTTGTCTTTTATAGTTACATTTTCTATGAGCTGTTTAAGATATCTGTGTCTATCCCCAATAATGAAGATCATCAGCTATGCTTTTAAATCACACAAGTTTTATGGTTTTAGCTTTTATATTTATGTCTATAATTCACCTCAAATGAATTTTAGGAAAGGGTTGAAGTTCAATTCTTTTTTTTTTTTTTCATATGAACACCATTTGTGCATAAGAACTTTTTTTTATTATTGTTATACTTTAAGTTCTAGGGTACATGTGCACAATGTGCAGGTTTGTTACATATGTATTAATGTGCCATGTTGGTGTGCTGCACCCACTAACTCATCATTTACATTGGGTATATCTCCTAATGCCATCCCTCCCCACCACACAAAATAGGACCCAGTGTGTGATGTTCCCCTTCCTGTGTCCAAGTGATCTCATTGTTCAGTTCTCACTTATGAGTGAGAACATGCGGTGTTTGGTTTTCTGTTCTTGCGATGGTTTGCTGAGAATGATGGTTTCCAGCTGCATCCATGTCCTTACAAAGGACACGAACTCATCCTTTTTTATGGCTGCATAGTATTCCATGGTGTATATGTGCCACATTTTCTTTTCT
>NW_016809527.1:829147-893816 GCF_001698545.2 Rhinopithecus bieti | reverse complement strand
TCTAAGCATTTGCTTATCTGTAAAGGATTTTATTTCTCCTTCACTTATGAAACTTAGTTTGGCTGGATATGAAATTCTGGGTTGAAAATTCTTTTCTTTAAGAATGTTGGATATTGGCCCCTACTCTCTTCTGGCTTGTAGAGTTTCTGCGGAGAAATCTGCTGTTAGTCTGATGGGCTTCCCTATGTGTGTAACCCGACCTTTCTCTCTGGCTGCCATTAACATTTTTTCCTTCATTTCAACTTCGGTGAATCTGGCAATTATGTGTCTTGGAGTTGCTCTTCTCAAGGAATATCTTTGTGGTGTTCTCTGTTTTTCCTGAATTTGAATGTTGTCCTGCCTTACTAGGTTGGAGAAGTTCTCCTGGATGATACCCCACAGAGTGTTTTCCAACTTGTTCCATTCTCCCTGTCACTTTCAGGCACACCAATCAGACGTAGATTTGGTCTTTTCACATAATCCCATATTTCTTGGAGGCTTTGTTCATTTCTTTTTATTTTTTTTTTTCTCTATACTTCTCTTCTCGCTTCATTTCATTCATTTGATCTTCAATCGCTGATACTCTTTCTTCCAGATGACCAAGTCGGTTACTGAAGCTTGTGCATTTGTCACGTAGTTCTTGTGTTATGGTTTTCATCTCTATCAGTTATTTTAAGGACTTCTCTTCATTGGTTATTCTAGTTATCCATTCGTCAAATCTTTTTTCAAGGTTTTTAGTTTCTTTGTGCTGGTTACGTAGTTCCTTCTTTAGCTCTGAGAAGTTTGATCGACTGAAGCCTTCTTCTCTTGACTCGTCAAAGTCATTCTCTCTCCAGCTTTGATCCATTGCTGGCAATGAGCTGCGTTCCTTTGGAGGGGGAGATGCGCTCTAATTTTTTGAATTTCCAGCTTTTCTGCACTGCTTTTTCCCCATCTTTGTGGTTTATCTGCTTTTGGTCTTTGATGATGGTGACGTACTGATGGGGTTTTGGTGTGGGTGTCCTTTCTGTTTGTTAGTTTTCCTTCTAACAGTCAGGACCCTCAGCTGTAGGTCTGTTGGAGTTTGCTTGTGGTCTACTCCAGACCCTGTATGCCTGGGTATCAGCAACGGAGGCTGCAGAAGATAGAATATTGCTGAACAGCTAGTGTTGGTGTCTGATTCTTGCTCTGGAAGCCTCGTCTCAGGGGTGTACCCCACCTTGTGAGGTGTGAGGTGTTGGTCTGCACCTAGTGGGGGATGTCGCCCAGTTAGGCTACTCAGGGGTCAGGGACTCACTTGAGCAGGCAGTCTGTCCGTTCTCAGATCTCAACCTCTGTGCTGGGAGATCTGCTGCTCTCTTCAGTGCTGTCAGACAGGGGCATTTACCTCTGCCGAGGTTTCTCCTGCTTTTTGTTTAGCTATGACCTGTCCCCAGAGGAGGAGTCTACAGAGGCAGGCTGGCCTCCTTGAGCTGTGGTGGGCTCCACCAAATTCGAGCTTCTGGTGGCTTTGTTTACCTACTTAAGCCTCAGCAATGGCGGGTGCCCCTCCCCCAGCCTTGCTGCGGCCTTGCAGTTAGATCTCAGACTGCTGTGCTAGCAATGAGGGAGGCTCCGTGGGCGTGGGACGCTCTGGGCCAGGTGTGGGATATAATCTCCTTGTGTGCCGTTTGCTAAGACCCTTGGTAAAGCGCAGTATTAGGGTGGGAGTTACCCGATTTTCCAGGTATTGTGTGTCTCAATTTCCTTTGGCTAGGAAAAGGAATTCCTTTCCCCCTTGCGCTTCCCAGGTGAGGTGATGCCTCGCCCTGCTTCAGCTCTCACTGGTCAGGCTGCACCGGCATACCAGCACCAGCTGTCCAACACGACCCAGTGAGATGAACACGGTACCTCAATTGAAAATGCAGAAATCACCCACTTTCTGTGTTGCTCATGCTGGGAGCTGGAGGCTGGAGCTGTTCCTATTCGGCCATCTTGGGCACGTCCCCCCTTTTTAATTTTTTTTTTTTTTTTTTGTAACATTGAGTTGCTCTGGTGCCTTTGTTAAAAAAAAACAAACAAATGACCCTTTAAGTCTGGGTCTATTTCTGAACTCTCTATTGGGTTGATCTATGTGTCAATTATAGTGCCAGTGTCACGGGATCCTGATAATTTAGGTCTTCTAAAATTTTTCTCAGCAACATTTTGTAATTGAAGTCTTGCTTATATAAGAAGTCTTGCTTATATATTGATAATTTTTTCTAAGTATTTTACGCATTGATGCTACTATAAAGGGAATTGCTTTAAACTTCATATCTTTATTGTTTGCATAATTATGTATATAACAATACAATTGATTTTTTAAATGAAGTATACATGTACAGAAACTGCAAAAATTTTAAGTGTATATAGCTCTATAAATTTTCACAACATATAAACTACTTTTAAAAATAGATTTTATTTTTTAGGGCAGTCTTATGTTCACAGCAAATTTAAGCAGAAGGTACAGAGACTTCCCATATACCCCTTTGCCTCACACATGCATAGCTTCTTCCATTATCGACATTCCCAAACACAGTGATACATTCGTGGCAATTCATGAATCTATATTGACAATTATTATCACACAGAGTTCATAGTTTATATTAGGCTAATTCTTGGTATTGTATATTTTATGGGTTTAGACAAATGCATAATGGCATGTATTTACCATTATAGTATCATACAGAGTATTTTCACTGCCCTATAAATTCTCTACGTTTCACCTATTCATCCCTGTCACCCCTAGACCCTGACAACCACTGATCTTTATGCTGTCACCGTAGTTCTGTCTTCTCCAGAATGTCAGTTGGAATAATATAGTATGTAGCCTTTTCAGATTGCCTTCTTTCACTTAATTATATGCATTTAAGTTTCCTCCATGTCTTTTCATGATTTGATAGTTCTGTGTTTTTTTGTTTGTTTGTTTTTCACATTGAGTGATATTCCAATGTTTAGAAGTACCAGTTTATTTATCCCTTCACCGAGTGAAGGACATCTTGATCACTTTTAAGTCTGGGCAATTGTGAATAGAGCTGCTATAAACATCCATGTATTGGTTTTTGTGCTGACACAAGTTTTCAAATTCTTTGAGTAAATACCAAGGAATATAATTGCTAGATAGTGTAATAATAATCTGTTTAGCTTTGCAACAAACCACCAAATTATCCTCCAAAATGGTTGTACCATTTTATTCCCATCAGACTTGAATGAGAGCTCCCAGTACTCCATATCCTTGCCAACAGTTGGTGTTGTTTATGCTCTGGATTTTGGCCATTCTAATAGATGTGCAGTGGTTACAGTTAATTTTTTAAACAAAATCTTGCATTCTGTAACTTTGGTAAATGTACTTATTATCTCTTATGTAGCTTTTTAGATTTTCCATGATTTTTTTGGTAAATAATTATGTCATTTTCATATAGACAGTTTTGCTTCTTCCTTTCTAATTTGTATGCCACTGATATCTTTTTCTTATTATTGCAAATGGTTAGGATTTTCGGTGTGATTTTGAGTAGAAGTGGTGAAAGTGGGAATCCTTGCCTTGCTCCTGATCTTAGGGGAAAAGAGTACAATATGATACCACAAAGGATGATGTTATCTGTAAGTTTTACAGATTCCCCTTATTGGTTTGAAAAAGTTTCCTTGTATCCCTCATTTGCTGAGAAGTCATCATATTTTAGTGCTGGATTTTGTGTAAATGTTTTTTCTGCATCTATTGAGATGATTGTATTGTTTTAGTTTTGTTAATATGATGAATTACATACATTTTTTGTTGAAGTGAAACTTGCATACTATAAAATTAATCATTTTAAAATGAACAATTCAGAGAATATAAAACCTAACTGCATTCATGGGATAAGCTCTTTATGGTCATAATGATATGGGAGCAGGGCAGGGAAGTGCTGGGTAGAGAAGGGTGGGGTCCCTGGTGAAGGCTCCACCTTGGGCCTCTGCCCACAGACCTAAATAAGGACAAGCATATCTATCTTCACGCCCAAAAAGTTGCCTTTTGGTCTACCACACCCCCCATCCTGTGCCCACAAAAACCAGGAACCACAGTAGACCACACACAAGCAGCTGTTGAGAGAGCAGAACACACCCACAGACACTAGCAAATACTGGCAGGCCACCAACGGCAGAATGACAGGTACTCTGAGAGGAATTCTTCTACAGGCAGTCAGAGGAGAGTCCAGCCGCTGGGTGGCCCCTCTCCAGGGGAAGACCACCTTCCCACTCCATTCCCCTTCTGGCTTCCCATCCATCTCACTGGGAGCTACCTCCACCACTCAGTAAAATGTTGCACTCATCCTGTAAGCCTACATGTGATCCGATTTTTCTGGTACAGTAGGGCAAGAACCCAGAATACAGAAATCCCTCTGTCCTTGGAATAAGGCAGAGATTCTAGTTGAGCTGATTAACACAAGCCACCTACAGATGGCAAAACTGAAAAACGACACTGCAATACACTCCCACTGGAGCTTAAGGAGCTGTAAACACTCAGCCCTAGACGCTGCTGTGGCATCCGAGTCCCAAAACGCTCCCCCAACCTGCATGTTCTGCATAGGAATCTGAGCAACAGGGCATGGAAGAAGTGAGCCACAACCCTGTCCCGCCCTGTGAGCAGGATTAGGGAATGTCTCCCATTTCAATAAATTCTCTTTTAAGGCCAGGCATCGTGGCTCACGCCTGTAATCCCAGCACTTTGGGAGGTCTAGATGGGTGGATCACCTGAGGTTAGGAGTTCAAGACCAGCCTGGCCAACCTGGTGAAACCCCATGTCTACTAAAAATACAAAAATTAGCCAGGTGTGGTGATGTGTGTCTGCAATCTCAGCTACTTTGGAGGCTGAAGCAGGAGATTGGCTCGGACTCCATAGGTGGTGGCTGCAGTGAGCCAAGTTGGTGCCAATACACTCCAGCCTGGGTGAGAGTGCAGGACTATGTCTCGAAAATAAATAGATAAATAAATAAATAAGTTGTCTTTTTAATATACTCTATTTGATTTGCTAATACTTTGTTAAAGATTTTCAAGTAAATGTTCATGAAACAAATTGGTCTATAATTTTCTCTTGGTAATGCCTTTGTGAATTTTGGTATAAGATGTTACGTTGGTCTCATAAAATGTGTTGGGATGTATTTCTTCTTCCTCTGTACTTTCAAATATTTTATATAATATTGTTGTTATTTCTTTCTTAAATATTTGTTTGAATTCACCAAGGAAACATTTCTGAGGCATGGGTCTTTGTGGCAAGGTCTGTGATAATAGATTTATTCTTGAAAATTGACAATTTATATTTCTGTTTTATCTCTGTCAATTTGGGTCACTTGTATTATTTCAAGAGTTTGTCCATAGATTTGAAATGGTCAAATTTGTTGGTATTCAGTGGTTTATAATATCTGTTATTTTTAAAATATCTTTATTAAATATTTTAAATGCATAATTATTTTTATATGTAATCTGTGATGATAGTCTCTTCTTCATTCTTCATATTAGTGATTTGTGCTCTTGCTCTTTTGTGATTTGGGTTTTTTTTTTTACTCAATCTAGTTGAGAGTGTATCAGTTTTGTTAATCTTAAAATAACCAACTTTTGGCTTTGTTAATTTTCTTTATTTTTGCATTTCATTTTCTTCTACTTTTAATATTTCCTTTCTTCTGTTTAAATTGGATTTATATTGCTGTGTTTTTTTTTTTCCTGACTTTTAAGGTGGTATTTTAGGTCATTAATTCTAGCCATTGGTCCCTTTTTAATATAAGTGTTTGAAACTATAAATTTCCCCTCTGAGCATTGCTTTAGCTGCATCCTACAAATTTTGATATGTAGTCTTCTTTTCATTCAGTAGAAAATGTTTTCTAATTTCCTTTTTGACTTATTTTATGATCCATGACTTATTTACTACTGTATTATGTAGTTTCCATTTTTCTTCTAGATATCTTAATTGTGATTAATTTATAAACTAATTCCATTGCATTTGGAGACTATTCTCTGTATTATTTAACTCTTTTAAATGTATTAAGGCTGTTTTTGGCCAAGCACATGTTTTATCTTGTGCACTGGGAAAGAATATGACAACTGTGCATTCTACAACTGTTGGATATAGTGTTCCATAAATATCAAATAGGTCAAGAAAGATGAGACTGTTCTTCAGATCATCTATACCTTTACTGGTGAAATTTTGACTAGTGTTCTAGCATTAGTGACAGAAGGGTGTTACAATTTCCAGCTATGATTGTGAATTTGTTTATTTCTCTCTTGATTTCTGTCCATTTTTGCTTCATTTAATATAAAGATCTGTTATAGGGCAAACAGATATTTGTGATTGTTATGTCTTGCTGATGAATTGATCTTTTTGTCATTATTAAATATTCCTATTTACCTCTGGAAATGCTATTTTCCTGAAGTTTATTGTATCTGATATTCATGAAAACTTACTCATTTTCTGATGCTTATTGTTTGCATGGTGTAACTTTTTAATCCATTTACTTCCAAGCTATCTGTGCATTTATATTTATCATATATCTCTCATGGGTAACATATAATTGGGTCTTACTATTTTAGCAATTTTGATAATCTCTGTCTTTTAATGGAAGTGATTATTCCATTAACATTTAAGATTGATAATGTTAGATTTAAATCTATCACGTTTATCCTTTGTTTTTGTTTGTCCTTTCTGATTTTGACTCTCTGTCCCCTTTCCTGATCTTTTTTGAATTATTTGAGTGTTTGTGGAACTTCACTTTAATTTATCTATTGTGTTTTCAGCTATACTTCTTTGCATTATTATTATTCTAGTGGTAGCTCTAGGGATTAAAATATTTATTCTAAACTTTTCGCAGTCTACTTAGTGTTAATATTGTACCACTTCACATAAAATATAGAAAACTTGAAATTTTAAAGATCTTTCTTTATCATTTCCCCTTCCATCCTTTGTACTGCAGTTATCACACATATTAAACAACGTATATTACAATCTCCACTTGGCAGCATTATAAATTTTGCTTTAAACAGTCATATATTTTAAGAAGTTAAGAGAAAAATAGCCTTTTATATTTACACAGAAGTTTACCATGCATAATGCTTTTTATTCATTTCTGAAGATCTTGCATTATTTCTGATGTCATTTCCCGTTAGCCTGAAGATCATCTCTTGCTATTTGGTTTAGTATGGGTCTGCTGGTGACATAACCTTTTAATTTTAGTATCTTAATATGGTTTTACTTTTGCCTTCATTTTTGAAGGTTATTCTTGTATAATATGAAATTCCAGATTCATAGTTGGTTTTTTTTCTTTCATCACCTTAAAGATGCTGTCCAGCTATCTTCTGGTTTTTGCAGTATCTGATAAAAAGTCAGTGATCGATTCATGTAACTGTTATTCTGTATGCTGTTTTGAGTTCTTCCCCTTTTTTTCCCTCTTTTAAAATTTAAAAAAATTTACATTTTATGGGTACACAGTAGGTGTTTATATTTATGGGGTACATGAGATGTTTGATACAGGCATACACTGTGTAATAATCACATCATGGAGAATGAGGTATTCATCTCCACAAGCACTTATCCTTTGAGTCACAAACAAATTAATTATGTTCTTTGAGTTATTTTACAATATACAATCAAGTTATTATTGACTATAGTTACCCAGCTGCTTTCAGTATTTTCTCGTTATCATTTTTTAAAATTTGACTCTAATATACTTGAGCATGAATTTTTTTCAAACTTATCCTGCTTGTAGATTCTTGAATCTGTCAGTTCATGTCTTTCACCAAATCAGGAAATTTCAGGTCATTATTTCCCCAAATATTTTTTTCTGCATCAGTCTTTTTCTTCTCCATCTTCTATTATAATTACATGTATTTAGACATTTTAATATTGCCCATTATTTTCAATATTTTTTCTATTCTTCAAATTGATAATTTATTTTGATTTAGCTCCATGTTTACTGACTTGCTCCTTTGCTGTCCTCATTCTGGTTTTAAGTCCATTCAGTGTTTTTAAAAAATATTTTACATTGTCGTTTCTGATTCTAAAAAATTTATTTGGTTCCTTATAGATCCCATTCTTCTATTGAGAATTCTTATATTTTTTCCATTACAAGCATATGATATTTTACTTCATTGAGCATAGTAATAATACTTACTTTAAAGTCATTGTTTGTTAATTTCAATATTTGGGTTATCTCAGGGTTGACCTTTATTGATTATCATTCTCTTGAGAATGGGTAACATTTGCTTGTTTCTTTGAATAACAAGTAATGTTGTGTGTCTTCTGAACATGGTGAATATTATATTATGGAGATCTGGGATTTTGTTATCCCACTCCTCTGTAGAGTGTTGATTTTTTTTTAGGCAAAAAACTAAATGATCTCAAATCACAAAGTCTCTTACATAGCAGTTCAAATCACAGCTCAACACTTCTCCACCACCCTGAAGTGAGTTGTTCCCATCTGCCTTACATATGTGTGGTTTAAGGGTCAGTAGAGATTTTGTTAATTTTTAGGCACATAATTTGAGACTTTTTTCCAGTCTTCCCCTTTCACTTTTCTGTGCCTGTAGTTGGCCTGAAATCAACATTACGGCTCCTTAGGCCAGAAACACTATGGATTATTGGAGTTTCAAATTATTGTGTGATACAAAAACTGGGAACTGTCTTCCCACTAAAAGACAAAAGAAAAAAGAAAAACAATTGCCCCTTGCCTGTTTCTTTTCTTACATTTTGACTCATCTCCAGGATCTCCCTATTTTTTCACTTGTCAGAAGTTTTTTGTTGTTGTTGCTATTTGTTTCTTATAATGAAGCATTACGACTTTGGTGCAATACCTAACTGGGAAATTAAAAAAAAGCCTGAGAGTCATAAAAAAATAATTTGAAAGAGAAGAACAATGAGAAGAGATTTTCCCAAGTAAACTTCAACACGTAATTCCATGATAAATAAATAATGTAGTATTCACAGCCAGGCTCGGTGACTCACACCTGTAATCCCAACACTTTTGGAGGCAAAAGTGTTTGAATCATCTGAGCCCAGGAGTTTGAGACCAGCCTTGGCACCATGGTGAAACCTTGTCTCTATCAAAAATACAAAAATTAGACAATCTTACAACCTGGTCTGAAAATAATTAAACAGGTGAATTTTTTTTTAATGTAGTATTCACAATAAAATAGTAAATCAAAATGAGATATCAAGAAAGTGATGATAGCATATTGAAGATGTAGTACATTATAAAATGGCATTTTAGTCAGGGTCAAAATTGATGAGTTATTCATTAAATAGTTCTTGTAAAAGCTTTTCATGTGGAAAAAAGTTTGAGTTCTATTTTACATTATATTCAAAAAATAAGTTTCATGTCCTAGACAGAGCAATTAGTCAAAAGAAAGAAATTAAGAACATCCAAGTTGGAAAGGAGGAAGTCAAATTGTCCCTATTTGCAGATGACATTGTCTTATATGAAGAAAAACTTAAAAGTTTTGGCAAAAAAACTCTTAGAACTAAATCTAAAAATTAGCCAAGTTGCAGGATACAAAATCAACATACCAAAAGCAAATAGCATTTCTTTACACCAACAACAAACTAGTGGAAAAAGAAATCAAGAAAGTAATCCTATTTACAATAGCTATGAATACAAACAACAACAACAAAAACCTAGGGATAAATTTAACCAAGAAGATGAAAGATCTCTACAAGGAAAACTAGGAAACACTGCTGAAAGAAATGGAAGAGGACATAAAAAATAGAAAAATATCCCATGTTCATGGACTAGAAGAATTGAAATTGTAAAAATGGTCATGCCACCAAGTGTAATCTACATAGTCAATGCAAAACATATCAAAATCCCAATTACATTCTTCACAGAAATAGAAAAAACAATTATAAAATTTGTACAGAACCACAAAAGACTCCAAAAAGCCAAAATGATCCTGAGCAAAAATAACAAAACTGGAGGCAACACATTGCCAACTTCAAAATGTACTACAAAGCTATAATAATCAAGAGATCATGGTACTGGCATAAAAACAGATGTATAGGCCAAAGGAACAGAATATAGAGCCCAAAAATAAATACACAGATATACAGCTAATTGCTTTTCAGCAAAGGCACCAAGAACATTTGCTGGGTGAACAATAATATCTTCAATAACTCCTGATAGGAAAACTCGATATCCATATGCAGAAAAATGAAACCAGACTTTTGTCTCCCATCCTATGCAAAAATCAACTAACAATGGATTAAAGACTTGCTATAGTTTGGATATAATTTGTTTGTCCCCACAAAAACTCATGTTGAAATTTGATCATCAGTGCAGTAGCGTTGAGGGTCCTAGTGGGAGGTATTTGGGTTGTGGGACTGAATTCCTCATAAACAACTTGATGCTATTCTCATGGCAGAGAGTTCACAAGATTGGATTAATTCTCATCAGAATGGATTCGTTCCTATGAGAGTGGGTTGTTATAATGCCAGGACATCTCTCAGGTTTTCCCCTCTTGCTACAGGCCCACTTTCCCTTTGACGCTCTCTCAGCTGTGTTGTGATGCAGCATAGTAACTCTCACCAGAAGCCAGGGCCATGCCCTTGAACTTATGAGCCTCAGAATCATGAACTAAATAAACCTTCCCCCCCACCCCCCCAAAAAAGTACTCAGTCTCAGGCATTCTTGTATAGCAACACAAAATGGACTAAGACAAGGCTTAGATGTGAGACCCAAATCTATGAAACTTCCAAAAGAAAACAAAGGAGCGTTCCTCCAGGACATTAATCTGGACTAAGACTTTATGGAAAAGACCTCAAGCACAACAGCAAAAGTAGAAATAGACAAATTGGATTATATATATTCTGCACAACAAAGGAAACAATGAACAGAGTGAAGAAATAGCTTGAATAATGGGAATAATATTTGCAAACTATTCTTCCAATAAGGGATTAATATCTAGAATAGACAAAGAACTAAAACAACTCAATAGCAACAAACAAATAAACAAACAAAAACTCCTACATAATTCAATCTGAAAATGAGCAAATGAACTGCGTAGACATCTTTTAAAGGAACATATACAAATAGCTAACAGATACCTGAAAAAACAGTCAAGATCACTAATCATCAGAGAAATACAAATCAAAACCACAATGGAGTAACATCTTATCTCAGTTAGAATAGCAGAGAAAGGGGAACCCCTATATTGTTGGTAGGAATATAAATTTATACAGTCATTATGAAAAATAGTATGAAGCGTTCTCAGAAAACTAAAGATAGAAGTACCATATGATATCTCAATCTCACTACTGGGAATATAGCCAAAAACAAATGGAAATCAGTGTATTGAATAGATACCTGCCCTCCTATGTTCATCACAGCACTATTCAGAATAATCAAGATATATAACCAACCTAAGTGTTTATCAACAGGTAAATGGATAAGAAAATGGCATCCATATACACAATGGAATATTATTCACCCAGAAAAAAGAACAAAATTCTGTCATGTCACTCACAGCAACATGGAGGAGCTTGGAAGACATTACGTTAAGTGAAATAAGTCAGGCACAGAAAGAGAAATATCTTGCATATTTCTCATATTTAGAAGCTAAAAAATTTAGTCTCATAGAAGTAGAGAGTAGAATAGTGGTTACCACAGTCTCATAGTTTGGGGTCTCATATTTAAGTCTTGTCTTAGTCCATCTGAAGTTGGACAAGGGTGTGAATAGTCAGAGATTGGTTAACAGACACAAAATTAGAGCTAAATAGAAGGAAAAGTTTCCAGTGTTCTATAGTGCTATATGGTGCCATTAATTAACAGCAATTAGTTGTGTATTTTCAAATCTCTAGAAGAGTGGATTTTGAAAATCCCCAACACACACACACAAAAAAATAAATGTTTGAGGTAATACACATGCTAATTACTCTGATTTAATCATTACACATTGAATACACACATCAAAATATCACACTGTACAACATAAGTAGGTACATTTATTATGTCAATTAACTTTTTTTAAAACTCCAAAATAATTTTAAAAATAAGTTTCACATGTATAAAGAGCAAAATATGGGCATAAAGTCATAAACTGATTAATGGTAGAATAAGGTAGAAGGTAATTCATAAAAACAAACCTAGTTTGCCAAAGCCTTCTTATAGAAGTCACAATACCCAGTAGAAACAGAGAAAAACACAAACTGACCGATGTGTGTGTGTATGTGTGTGTGTGTGTGAGAGAGAGAGACAGAGTTGCACATACATTTGTGTTGATTAACAGTAGGGATACATTCTGAGAAACGCATCATTAGGAGAGATTTTATCATTGCGTGCATCTCAAAGAGTGTACTTACACAAACTTAGATAGTGTGGCCTACTACACCTCTAGGCTATATGATATAGCCAGTTGTTCCTAGGCCACAAACCTGTACAGCATGTTATTGTACGGAATACTATAGGCAATTGTAACACACTGGTAAGTATCTATGTATCTAAATATACCTTACCATAGAAAAGGGACAGTAAAATATAATATAAAAGATAAAAATTGGTACACCTGTATAGGCACTTACCATAAATGGAGCTTGCAGAACTGGAAGTTGTTCTGGGTGAGTTAATGAGGGAGTGGAAAGTGAATGTGAAGATGTAGGACATTACTGTACACTACCACAGACTTTATAAACACTATATACTTAGGCTACACAATTTATTTTTATATTTGAATTTCTTCAATAATAAATTCACTTTAGTTTACTGTAACTTTCCTACCTCAGAAACTTTTAAACTTTCTGAACTTTCTGACTCTTTTTGTAGTAATGTAAAAGAGGTAGCTTAAAACACAAACACATTGTACAGCTGTACAAAAATGTTTTTCTTTATATCCTTATTTTATACACTTTTTCTATTTTAAATGCTTTTCACTTTTCAAACTTTTTTGTTAGAAACTAAGATACAAACATACACATTCATCTAGTCCTACATAGGGTCAGGATCATTATCACTGTCTTCCTCCTCCACATCTTGTCCCACTGGAAGGTCTTCAGGGGGAATAATGCACATGGAGCTGTCACCTCCTATAACAATGCCTTCTTCTGGCATTGTTCAAGGAATATCTCTTGAAGGACCTGCCTGAGGCCATTTTACAATTAACTTTACATATATGTAAGATGTAGAAGGACACTTTAAAATATGATTTAAAATATAATAACAGTAAACACATCAACCAGTAACATAGTCATTTATTATCATTATAAAGTATTATGTACTGTATATAATTGTACGTGCTATACATTTATATAAGTTTTCTTACACCAGGTTCACCACAAATACCTGAGTAATGCATTGCACAATGACATTACAGTGGCTAAGATGTCACTGGGCAATAGGAGCTTTTCAGTTCCATCATAATCTTACAGGACCACTGTTGGTCCATTGTTGATGAAAATGTTGTTATGTGGAACATGATTTATACATGTCTACATAGAAATATATAGAGATATATAAAACATATATATATATATGTGAGAGAAATAGTTACAACAAATTTAACAGACAAAAGGTTTGAATACAAAATATATAATCAGTTTTTTTTTTCTCTTTTTCTTTTTTTTCTTTGAGACGAGTCTCACTCTGTCCCGCCCAGGCTGGAGTGCAGTGGCCGGATCTCAGCTACTGCAAGCTCTGCCTCCCGGGTTCCACGCCATTCTCCTGCCTCAGCCTCCCGAGTAGCTGGGCACTACAGGCGCCGCCCCCGCCCGGGCCTAGTTTTTTCTATTTTTAGTAGAGACGGGGTTTCACAGTGTTAGCACCGGATGCTCGATCTCCTGACCTGTCCGTGATTCCGCCGTCTCGGCCTCCCAAAGTGCTGGGATTACAGGCTTGAGCCACCGCTAAAATTAAGTTTTTAAAAGTCATTATCACAAGGCAAACAACCCATTTGATTAATTAGTGAAAGCTGTAAGCCAGCAAATTAAAAAATGGCTAATTAATACATGGAAAACTGACCCCATTCACAATTAAACAAATTAAAATTGAGGCACAATTGAAATAATAGTTTTCATTAAGTTAAACAGGCTTGTATGTTGCATCTGTATCTGCTAGGTAGATGATGCCTGTCAAACATGTATACACTGACCTTCGATTAATTCCTGCAGCCAATACTGACAAATGTTCTATGGTTTTTGTCAGTTCCTTGTACTTAGTGGGTAGGCAGGAGGCTAACCCACATTTCATTAGGAAGAATCCTAAAGGAGATTATCACTGCCTTTCTGCCCCAGAACACAAACAAGGAGGGTAACTAGATTAATTTTCTGTTGTGAGTATAATGAGTTAGCCCAAACCTAGTGGTTTAAAGAATACAAATTTGTTATCTTACAGTTCTGTAGTTGAGAAGTCTGATATGGATTGCACTGGGCTAAAAGCAAGACACTGGCAGGGCTGCACTACACTCTGGAGGCTCTACGGAAGCATCTGTCTTTGCCCACTCCTTGGTTCATAACCCTTTCCCCCATCTTCATAGTATCTCCCTGATTACTCTTCTGTAGACATGGTTCTCTCTGATCACAACTTGGAAAGGTTTTCTGCTCTTAAGGATTCACACAGTTAGACTGAACATACCTGTATTATGCAGGATAATCTCCCCATCTAAAGATTATTAATCACAATCACATTTGCAATCTTTCTTTTGTCTTGTACAGTAACATTCACAGGTTTTGGGGATTAGGACATGGACACTTTCTGGGAACCATCTTGCCTACCACAGCTGAGCTACTTGCAGTCTCAGTAGGATTTCTACTCTGTTTGAGTTGTATCACCTACAAAAGGACTTGTTGTGAAGGATTTAAGACCAACAAAATTTGCCCCCATAGTGAAGAGAATACTGTTAAGTCTTCAGGAGATTAAGTTGATTATTTGATATGGTTTGGTTCTGTATCCCCACCTAAATCTCATGTTGAATTGTAGTTGCCATCATTGAAGGATAGACCTGGTGGGAGGTAATTGGCTCATGGAGGCAGACATCCCCCTTGTTGTTCGCGTGATAGTGAGTGAGTTGTCACCAGATATGGTCATTTAAAAGTGTGTAGCACTTAGGCTGAGTGTGTTGGCTCACACCTATAATCCTAGCACTTTGAGAGGCCAAGGTGGGTGGATCATCTGAGGTTGGGAGTTTGTGAACAGGATCATCTGAGGTCGGGAGTTCATGACCAGCCTGACCAACATTTGGAAACCCTGTCTCTACTAAAAATACATAATTAGCTGGGCATGGTGGCACATGCCTGTAATCCCAGCTACTCAGGAGGATGAGGCAGGAGAATTGCTTGAACCCGGGAGGCAGAAGTTGTGGTGAGCGGAGATCATGCTGCTGCACTCCAGCTGGGGCAAAAAGAGTGAAACTCGGTCTAAAAAAAAAAAAAAAAAAAAATGTAGCACTTCTCACTTTGCTCTCTCTCTCCTGCTGGCCGTGAGAAAATATACCTGCTTCCCCTGTTGCGGGAAGTCAGGGATCCCAAATGGAGGGACCGGCTGGAGCTGCAGCAGAGGAACACAAATTGTGAAGATTTCATGGACATTTATCGGTTCCCAAATAATACTTTCATAATGTTTTATGCCTGTCTTTACTTTAATCTCTTAATCCTGTTATCTTTGTAAACTGAGGATGTACATCACCTCGGGACCACTGTGATAATTGTGTTAACTATACAAATTGATTGTAAAACGTGTGTGTTTGAACAATATGAAATCAGTGCATCTTGAAAAAGAACAGAATAACAGCTATTTTTAGGGAACAAGGGAAGACAACCATAAGTTCTGACTGCCTGCAGGGTTGGGCAAAAGAGCCATATTTTCTTCTTGTCAAGAGCCTATAATGGACGTGCAAGTAGGAGACACATTGCTAAATTCTTTTCCTAGCAAGGAATGTTAATATTAATACCCTGGGAAAGGAATGCATTCCTTGCAGGGAGGTCTATTAATGGCCACTCTGGGAATGTCTGTCTTGTGCTGTTGAGATAAGGACTAAGATATGCCCTGGTCTCCTGCAGTACCCTCAGGCTTACCAGGGTTGGGAAACTCCACCCTGGTAAATTTGTGATCAGACCAGTTCTCTGCTCTCGAACCCTGTTTTCTGTTGTTTAAGATGTTTATCAAGACAATACATGCACTGCTGTATTGTATTGATAAACCCTTATCAGTAGTTCTGCTTTTGTCCTTTGCCTTGTGATCTTTGTTGGATCCTTATCAGTAGTTCTGCGTTTGCCCTTTGTCCTGTTCCCTCAGAAGCATGTGATCCTTTTTAGACCCTTATTAGTAGTTCTACTTTTTGCCCTTTGAAGCATGTGATCTTTGTACCTACTGCGTATTCTTACAACCCCTCCGCTTTTTAAAACCCTTAATAAAAACTTGGTGGTTTGAGGCTCAGGCAGGCATCATGGTCCTACCGATATGTGATGTCACCCCCAGTGGCCCAGCTGTAAAATTCCTCTCTTTGTACTGTTTCTCATTATTTCTCAGCTGGCCGATACTTATGGAAAATAGAAACAACCTACATTGAAATATTGGGCGTAGGTTCCCCCAATATTCCCCTTTGTCTTCTACCATGATTGTAAGTTTCCTAAGGCCTCCCCAGCCATGCTTCCTGTATGGTCTGTGGAATTGTAAGTAAATTAAACCTCTTTTCTTCTAATTGCCCAGTCTCAGGTGTCTTTATAGCAGTATGAGAATGGACTAATATGGTATTCTTTACTAAATTAAAAGAACTCATATTCTTTGCTTGTGCCTACTGACGTCATTCATCATAATAGTCCTGTGACAACCATCCAATCCATTATTAGAAAAAAATCTCAAAAATTGATGACATTGTGTGTTGTGAAATATTTGGAGACACAGTACTTCTCTATAATGTTGGTGAGTTTGTAAATTGGATCAGGCTTTTTTCTTTCTTCTTTTTAATTTTTTTTGAAGGCAGTGTGGCAGTTATCTATCAAGATTTCAAAAACATGAATACTCTTTGACCCAGCAGTTTCTTAGGTGTCTATCCTATAGAAAACATTCTCACATTACACAAAGACAGGTACAAACTTCAACACTGGGTTTGTTAAGGCATATCTGGAAGAATTTCCATGATCATTAACAGAGCAAATGTTAAACATATTCTGGTAGATTCACACTTTGGAATATGAGACAGATTTTAAAAGGATGAAATAGATCTATATAGACTAAAATAAGAAGATAACGAAGACATAGCAAAGTAAAAGAGCAAGCTACAGTATGAGAAAATATGATCATGTGTGTGTAATTCATGCATATATATAAAGTCATGAAAATATTTGGAAATATATAAACAAAATTTTAACAATGATTTCCTTTGAGGGGGCATTGGTATGAACTTGGGTGTGAGGGCTTTGAAAGTAGTCTTTTATTTTTACTTATAATTTTAAAATTGTATCATAAAGTGTATTTTAAATGAAATAATTTTAAAATGACCAAATGAAAGAAATAAACCCCTGATTATTCCCATTCTTTTGATGACTCTATAATTGCATATTCTCCCTAAATCAATGAATCATCAAAAGATTGAATCCAGTTGGTCTTACTCCAAGGCTAAGCATTATTATTCCAATTTTTCAGACAAAGTGTTATGAATTAACTTTTTAAATAACCCACAGCTACTTAGTAGCAAAATCAGAATTGGAAGAGTCATTTCTCAGTTCATTCATAGCCTATCTAGTTATGGCATAGCTGGGAAGGGGCAGAAGCAGGTTTCTGGATACTTTTCTGAACCACTCTCTTGGACGTGTATTCCCCCGTTCTTCATTTTGTAGCCATGTCCTTCACCATACACATTTGTACTTTCTCTCACAAAAGGCAATTGCATCTCTCTGCCTCTTGACTTTGAACTTGGCCATGTGATTTGATTTGGCCAATGGGATGTCAGTAAACATTATATAATCAGGGGCTTAAAATGTGCTTTTGCAATGGGGTTTGTCCCCTAGAGCTTCTGTCATCTTCAGGAGCAGAGTTTTCCTCATGCAACTGATGTCCCTGGGCTCCAGAATAAACACAAGTGGAACACAGGCACTCCAAGTAACCAACAGAGATGCTGCCTGAAGAAGAGTCCCCTCAGCTGAACTGCAGATCCATGAGCTGATGGTTATTCTTTTATGCTCCTGAGTTTTGTACTTTTCTTGAAAGTTTAATAAATGGTCTTTTCGTTAGTCAGGGTTCAACCAGAGAAGCAGAACTATTGATTACACACATGCACACAAACAAATACAGGTTCATCACACAAACTTATACCTATATATAAAATTCCTGTTACTGGCTTTTGGCCTTTTGCAATTATGAGAGCTGGTTAAGTGTGTCTGTAAGGCCATTGTCTCTGCATCAAATGCTAGATGGAGTTCAAAGCTCAAAGGGCTGGAAGTCAGAAAGGTAAGATAGATGTAAAGTTTGGAGGTTAAGGGCAGACTCAATCCACAAGCATCAGCTGAAATCCCACGAGGATGGACTGAAACTTGTTGCTTCTGGCCTTGGTGATGTAGGTATTCTACAGACACCATACATATCACTTGTCATAGAGTTAAATATAGCACCTGACCCAGCAGTGGTAGAAGCTGAAGGAGGACCCAGGGGAAAATAGAGCAATTGCAAGCCCAGCTGCTACTTCAAGTCAATTAGGTGAGCCAGCTTGTCAGTAATAACATATGTGAGGTATTAAATGGCTACTGGTCCACCCTCCAGAACTTTGCAGGGCTCTTCCTTATGGTGTAGCCTAACCAGAAACATAAAAAAGGGACTTCTGGGAAATGTAGTTCAACCTACCTACATAGACCCATTATAAAGTCATTATAGCTTCTGATATTCCAATTTAACAGGTAAAGAAATAGTGTCCCCAGAGAGCGTGTGGGACCTAATCAATATCTCATAGCTGGTAACTGGTAGAATTGGAACTTGAATCAACCTGTCTGATTTCTGGCCCCTGTATGATCCCCATTCTATATATTATAAGTAAATCTTTCATGTCATTTTTTACATATGATGACAGCTTCTCCTGAAGCTGGAGAGATTCATCATGAGTGGGAGCAGGGAAGGTTCATTGGGAGGCATGAGGCATTTAGAGGAAGGTCAACCTAGGTGGAGTCCAGGAAAGCAGGTATCATGGGACAGCCTGAGATCAGGAGGTCCTTGAGCAAAGAGTCATATATATGGAGAATACACCCCCAGGGTTTGTTCCTGTGTTTCATTATTGTGTGTTGTTTTATTTATTTTGGCTGATAAACATTATGAAACAGGCAAGCAGGTGGAATGCAACAGACTGAAACAATCAAGCAGACGTTGGGGCAAGACCTGAAAATCTCCCCAGGAGTGGGGAAGCACTAGAGAGGAAGGACAAGAGAAGACAATCTGAAGCAACAGGAAAGACACATCATGCAGTAGAGCGTTGGGCAGTCTACCGCTAGCCCATGCTATGCTTTAACAAGGGCTCCCCGCGAGTGTGGCTTGGGGAGTCTATGGCAATTTCTTGAGAGCCAGATAGATGGACAGGACAAGAGTTAGAAAATGACAGGACCCTGGCCACGGCATGAAGTTTCAGGAATAGAAATCTCATCAGCAAGTGGAGAGACAGGGAGAAAGAACTGGCACCGATGCTTCTGATGTCCTGAGGGGATGCTTACTACTGCAGGGCAGACTGTATCCTCCAAGAGGATGTGGATATCTTAAGTATTCTGGTTACCATAACAACACTAGCCTGGCACCCTGCATGACACATGACAGTAGTCATTCAAAAAGCACCTATGGGCCAGGCACGGTGGCTCACGTCTGTAATCCCAGCACTTTAGGAGGTTGAGGTGGGCAGATCACCTGAGGTCAGGAGTTCAAAACCAGCCTGGCCGACATGGTGAAACCCCATCTCTACTAAACATACAAAAATTAGTAGGGCATGGTGGTGGGCGCCTGTGATCCCAGCTACTCAGAAGCCTGAGAGAGGAGAATCCCTTGAACCCAAGAGGCAGAGATTGCAGTGAGCTGAGATCAGAGGTCACTATACTCCAGCCTGGGTGACAGAGTGAGCCTCCGTCTCAAAAAATATACATTAATTAATTAAAAAGAGAAGAAAGAAAAAGCACCTATGAATGACTGAATGCATATCACAGGCTTTGGTGAAAACCACCTTCAGATTCAAAATCTCATCTCCATCATTAACTTGTCATAAAACCTTGGCACTTTATGTAATCTGCCTTGGCCTCAGTCTCTTTATCAATAATATGAGAATAATAATATCATTTACCTTACAGGTAAAAGACAAAAATATAAATGATAGAAGCTATATACAAGATCTGGCTTATAAAAAATAAGGGTCCCAGGAGTGTTAGTTTTCTGTTATTCTGGTTCGAATCTCAAGTCAGGGTCAGGAATATAATCAAGGGATACAGTTATTAAAACTAGGGTCTTGAGCAGGGTCTGGCTGCATGAAAAGCACTAGGGAAAAAGGTAAAAGAAGAACCAGTGAGAGCATCAAGTTGCCCTTGACATTCCTGAAGGTTAATCAATGACTCATATAAATTCTCCATCAACTCACCCCTAGGATGGGCTGGCCCTATAGAGGAGGTTTTGGAGTAGACAGGTCTGTGCCATTTGCACACTCCAGAGCTGTCTGTCTCTGAGAGCCAAGGCCCCTGGGGAGGCAGTGGCAGGATGAGTGCTGGATGATGCAGTGGGGCTCTGAGCAGAGAGCAGCTAAAAGACTGCCCAGTGATTTACAGCCTTTAAATGGTTCTACCCTTCTGCAAAACTCTTAATTTAATAGACAAACATCTTGGGATAAGGGCTCACTAGAGACAGAACTGATGGGATAAATGTTGGAAGATTAAAGACCTACAGAGGGGAAAAAAAAAAAAAAAGACCTACAGAGGGGAGTTCATAACTCAATTATGAAAATGGTAAAGAACTTTTCCAGCAGGAAGCCTCCCTACTCCCTATCCAAGTGGCAAACTTGAGAAAAGCCACCAACAAAGAATCTAAGATATTGACTATTTCAGGAAAACAGCCACCACCCTTGAAAGGGACCTTAATTGCTGCATTGTCTAGCATTTTTTACCCACATGTTATGCAGATGGGAAACTGAGTTGGAAGAAAGTGGGGTGTCTCAATAATGTGTGTCATTAGCAAAGTTAGTGCTAAGATTTTGGTGTCTAGGCTTCCCATTGATTCACAGTAGACAGTAAACTATTGGTTCCGATTCGCACACTCTTGTACCCTCAGTAAATAGCAAAGTGCTGGACACATAGGGGGTCCTCCATTAATACTCGGTGAATAAATGATGTGTCTGCAGGGCTTTCAGGACTATCCTCCTGGAAACCTATCATCTTCTTCTGCAAGGTGCCTGAGATTATTGATTGCCTGGCAATTGAATGTTTAGATTCTCATTGCTTCAATGCTTGCTTTCCAGTCCTCACATCCCATTGCTTCTTTATTTCTCCCAATTCCAGCATTCTTTCTGTGACACAGACATTAGACTGACCTGAACATTGAAGTAAGAGAATCAAAGGAGACGTGGGTTGACTCAGATAAGGTAGTGAGGTGAAAGATCATAAGTGGATCACTTAAGTTGGCTAAGAGTTGAATGGATGTGGGGTTGGGGGATGACCAAGGCTATGCACTTGATGTTGTCAACCTAATTTTTCAATCTAAACATTAGTGTGTGGACTATAGATAAAATGCCGGAATTGGCTGGCATGAGAAAACAAAAATGCTAAGGGGAACTAGATATCTTACATAAATGGAAAACCCAGACTAGGCTCTTTGGAGAGGGATCTGAGGGCTCTAGACCTGCCTTCACAGGGGTTTCTTTATTGGTCTTTAAGGAATTATACTTTGAGTCTTGATCTGACAGTACTTTCTCTTGTAGTAACTATCGATTAACTGTAGCCAGTGTTTCAAACTATGTAAGAGTACCTACAGACACTTGTGTACAGTCGCAGTAGTGATATAACAAAGCTTAAGTCCTACATCCGATCTTTCCTGTGTGCATGACCTAGAGCAAGTTATGTAACCTTTTAGGTTTCAGTTTTATCTTTTCTATAGTGGACATGACCATAGTATCAATTTCAATGGGTTTTGGGGAGACTTTATTTTTAATTTTTATTTTTTCTTTATTTTCTTATTTTTTTCCTCAGCATTCTTGCAGGTTTTGGGGAGACTTTAATGAGACTTAGCATAATGCCTGGCCCAGAGTGGATGTTCTCTGGGGAGTTAGTTCATATTGCTCTCTCTCTCTCTCTCTGAGTGTGTGTGTGTGTGTGTGTGTGTGTGTGTGTGTGTGCTGAGGGGATGGATGCTTTATTTCTGTGTGCCGCTCCCTCATGCTCATCGAAACGTCCTCAGAAGGCCATCAGTATCAGCCATCACCCTGCGCCTGTCTTCAGGGAAAGTATTTTATGTACCTTCTCAGTTTTAGAGTGCTTAGTCTCATTTTGAATACAGCTACACCTTCTGGTTTTTGACTTCCATTCAGAATTTAATTTACCTTTACAACTTTGTGTTCCCTTTCATCAACTTTTATATGGAGGATACTCTTATTTTTTCTCTGTGTAGTTTCCTTGATATTTTTTCTAAATTAGGTTTGGTAAACCTCTTTCTTGGTTTTGTTCACCTGAGAGGCATTTGTTGAACACCGGTTGTATACTAGATGTGATATCTTTTGTATACTTCATAGTACCAAATCTTCATACACTGTAGTGATTTTTGAAGATTAAAAAAGAAATAACAGGCCAGGCACGGTGGCTCACACCTGTAATCCCAGCACTTTGGGAGGCTGTGGCAGGTGGATCACAAGGTCAGGAGATCAAGACCATCCTGGCCGACATGGTGAAACTCCATCTCTACTAAAAGTATGAAAATTAGCTAGACATGGTGGCACATGCCTGTAATCCCAGCTACTTGGGAGGCTGAGTTAGAGAATCACTTGAACCAGGGAGGCTGAGGTAGAGAATCACTTGAACCAGGGAGTCAGAGGTTGCCATGAGCCGAGATACCACCACTGCACTCCAGCCTGGCAACAGAGCGAGATTCCCTCTCAAAAAAATAAATATAAAAAAGGTAACAAAGATAACATAATTGCCCAGGGTGCAGTTAAATTGTATATAAACTTCATTTGCAACCATAATTTGCAATACGCTAACTAACAGTAGGAGTACATGGAAGGTTTATTAATTGAATTTTCTATGGCATGAAGTTCAGAAAAACAGCCAGTACACTGAATAATAATCAGGATTCGACAACTTTTTGACTAATAAGAACACTGAATCAAATCTAAAAAGATAAAATTGAATAGGACAAATATCAAGTATTCAATTGGATTTAAAACTCCAACTCTATAAATAAGAGATGAGGAAAATATGGTTTGGAGAGAAGATAGGTTTAAAGTCTGAGGTTGTATTTCTATTTAAGTATGGCAGTGGCATGAGTCAGCAATGAGCTCTGACTGGAACAAAAAGTGCTAATGCTATTACAGGCTGAACTAAGAGTTGTTTCATGCTCAATGGGGGAAAAATGATTACCCTACTCTAGTTAACCATGGTCCAACCACATCTGCAATTCGTGGTTCAATCACAATATAAACTTGATGGTGACAAACCACCATGAGGCTAGAAGAAAAGGAAGAGCAAATCAGAAACAAAGAATGGTTGGGGAACCTTCTTAATCTTAGCCTGGAGAAAGAAAACTTTGGGAGAAGTATCCTGGTAGTGATCTGCAAACATCCAAACACTTGTAGAGGAGAACAGTGAATGTTAGAATAGTACAATAGGTGGAAATTGCAGGAAGATATAGATTAGCTCAACATGAAGGATCACTTCCTAAAAATTAAAGCTGCCTCCTCAAGAAATTAGCTGACATGTAGGTTCCCTCACTTCTTTGAGCACTCACACGTGGGATAACCATCAGAACCATCAGGTGGCACTGTTATAGAGGGAGTTGGAACTGCATTGTATCAAGTTGAAGATCATAACTTACACATTTTATATGCACAATAAATGTTTGTTGAATAAAGAATTAGTCAGATAGAATTGCTTCCTTGAATAACAAATGTGATTAACCAAAAAACAAATTTTCACTACGTGGAGAAGTAAATTTTGAGAAGCTTGATTAAAATTCTAAAATTGGAAAAGGTATAAAGACTTAAAAATGGAATGTGCTCACCAAAGTTGAAGGTATGAAATAGACCATAAAGTTTAAAAGAAATAATACTTATTACTGACTTACATAGAGGATCTCAGAGTTTACAGCACACTTGGCCCCATGATTTCTGATCTAAATCTCACCAAAATAAGTATTATGAAAATGTATAATAGCATTCTTATTGTGCTCATTTAACATATGAGGTAACTAAGGTGCAGACAGAAAAATGGATTGGCCAGGATATAGAGCTGGGTTTCAAAGGTAAGGATTTTTATTCCAAATTCTTTGTTTTGATTTTGTCTTTGTTTTAACTACATCACACTAATAGGGGACAAAGGAAGGGAATAATCTGGAGAAGTAGAGAAGTTATTACTTTAAATGTGGTACAGGCTAAAATATAAGTTGCAAGTCCTGTTTTAATAAAATGAAAGAGTATCATTTTAAGAAAGAAAAGCTCAAAGGCCATGAGGAGGAGAGATGGAAGAAGTTTATAGACATTCAAATGGCTGCTGTTCAGATGAGGTAGTAAAGCCACAAGGCGGGCTGAATTCTGGTGTGTTTGTTCCTTCCTGGCCTTCATGTGGCACAGCATACAATGAAGTTGGAAGGAAGGGGATGTAGGAGAGAATGACGCTTCCTTTGGGAGCTGGGCATTGTTGCTTTGCTGCGGTGAACAGGTAATTTTGAAAATTACACACTATGGAGGCAGGTAATTTATTTTTTTTATAAATTGTGAGACCTGAGTTGAAATTGAGAAGGGGAAAAAAAAAAGACATCTAAAATGATTAGAAAGGAGTTCTATGAGCTTGCCTGCATATGGCCAGTGTGATTAGTTCTGGGGGTTACCTAAGGAGGCAATGTCCATCCTGCTCTGAGCCAAATGTGAACTTGGCCAAGAACTTTTCTAGAGATAAGTTATGCCTGCATCTCCAGATGTGGTTGTTCCCCGCCCCCTCTCCCTTAGCATCTTCTAATGCCATTATTGTAGCACACATCACAATTTATTATAATTACTCCCATCTTTTCCCACTTGTTCTGTGTGACTAGAAGATCCAGCACTAAGGCTCAGAAGACTCTGTGGATATAGTGGTGATGAAGACCAACACTGTACCAGAGTGTTGATGCTTAGAAAAACAAATTGTGAAAAATGAATACCTACCATTATAGATGAAGTCACTGAAGCCCAAGAAAGAATTGATGGTCTGAAGGAAATTAGGGAAGAATACTTTTTATGTGCACTGTTTCAGTATACAATCACAACTCATGTAGACCCCGCCCTCCTGGAGTTTGCCATCTAGTGGAGAAGACAAATATTGAATCAGTGATGCAGATCCCCAATAGAAAAAGTGCAAATATATATACATACTTTTATATATGTGTGTGTATATATATTTATATGTATATACATATATATGTAATAAACAAAAATTAACTTTTCCCTAAACTAAGAGTTATTTAGAATTTTGTGATCCACTGATACCTTGAAAATCTGATGAAAGTTATGAATTATCTGAAACAATGTACATATGTACCCAATATGTAAAATTTAGATATCGTTTGAGGAACCATTCATGTACCCCTAGATTTTGAATTCTTGTTCTGAGTCTTTCTTAGGTGACTTCACCTACTTCTAGTTCTTCTTTCTTTTGGATCATTCCCAGCGTGTACTCTCCAGATCAGATATCTCCCCTGCAATCTAGAAGCCTGGACACCTGTCTACGGAGCAGTTCCCTAATAGTTCCACCAGACTACACTGCTATCAGGAGGTAGCAAGAGCTGCACTTGGTAAACAATTACATGTGCTGTACTAGTCCATTCTCACACTGCTAATAAAGACATACCCAAGATTGGGTAATTTATAAAGGAAAGAAGTGTAATTGACTCATAGGTCAGCATGGCTGGGGAGGCCTCAGGAAACTCACAATCATGGAAGAAGGAGAAGCAAACACATCCTTCTTCACATGGCAGCAGGAAGGAGAAGTGCAGACCAAAGGGAGGAAAAGCCCCTTTCAAAACCATCAGATCTCATGAGAACTCACTTACTATCACAAGAACAGCATGGGGGGACTGCCTCCATGATCTAATCACCTCCCATGAGGTGCCACCCTGCAGTGTGTGGGATTACATTTCAGATTGCAATTCAAAATGAGATTTGGGTGGGGACACAGAGCCAGACCATATCATGTACTAAAGATGAGGTTAACAGTGGCATTGTGGGCCTAAGGAGATTGATAAAAAATCTCCTGGTGCACAGAAGAGATTGTTAATAGATGATCATAAAATTGTGCTTGTGCTTATTGCTATGAAAAAGGTTAAGTAGAAGATGGCAAGTTTAGAATTGTTAGACTATGAGCGTAGGTTAAGCCTTGAGTTTGAGTGACATTGCCACAAGAGACAGTGTAGAATGAGAGGAGAAAAGAATAGGGGGAAAGAAAAGAGGAGGAAAAAGAAGGACAGAGAGAGGAAAGAAAGAAGGGAGGGAAAAGTATACTGAAGGAAAAGGTATAGTCAAAGAGACTCCTGGGAAACCTTAGTATTTACAAAGTCAGTAAAGGAAAAAGATTCTTTGTAGGAGCCTGAGAATCCTGGAAAGAAGTCCATTTTGAAGAAGAAGTAACCAATAGCAAATAGTACAGACACCCTATCTAGAAAATAAGAAAGTAAGTAAGAAATAAGAATATCCATTGGGTCTTGAAATTAGGATATCACTGGTGACCTTGACAAGAGAAGATTGAGTGAAATTTTGGAAGAAGAGTTCCAATTCCATTGGCTTGGGAAATGAATGGAAAGTAAGAATGTAGAAATAGTCAAGGCAAAGAAACCCTTCAAGATGCTCATCATTGAAGGACTAAGAAAAGATGAGGTGCGGAGAGAACATGGCATACTGGGGGAGCTGCTATGGAAAATGGATGTGATTATTGATAGGAAGGCAGAGGTAGAAAAGGAGAGTTAAACATCTCAGAAATGAAAGACCCACTTGATAAAATGTAGTCTTACAGGAGATATAGAGAGATGAGTTTAAAGACATGGAGCAGAAGGAAAAAATCTTAGGTACCACAAGGTTCGGAAATAGGAGAGAAGGCAGGGAACAAGCATAGATGCAGTTAAGTTTGTCAGTGGGTCAGGGAGGTAGTGAGTTGAGGGGCTACAACTGAAATCCTGAGGTTGTCCAAATGGTTGGAGGTTCTGTCCTGCTCCTCACTTTCTCTTCACTGCAGCCAGTTTCCTGTGGGGCCCACCCCACCATTCTCTTTGTGGTGGAGACACTAAAAGCCACAGGGCTGGTTTTAAATAGCCCTGAAGTCTATCTCTGAGTCACTGACCCTCCATGAACTCAACCTTTTTAGAATACAACCTTTAAAGAAAGTTTAAACATTAGACATCAAAACAAGGGGAAAATGTTTTCCTGATGTTATTTGCAAATGTCATTTTAGGGTTGAGGAGTCTGGTTGGGAAACTGTGAATCCTGTATCATTTTCTGTGGGTTACTTTAAAGTCTGAATAATATACAACCTTCTGAAACCTTCTTTCAGACCTTGTTGGAAGTGAAGAAACCACTATTTCTGGTCTTCAATTACTGTCACTTCCTTTCTTTAGTCTCAGTCTCTTCATTTGAGGAAAGTGATTCTGGGCATGGTGATATGCAAGATCTCTTTCAATCCTGAAAAAGATTCTGACAAGAAAATATCTTGGAACCTGATACAGTTTGGATACATGTCCCTGCTCAGTTCTCATGTTGAAATGCCCAATGTTGGAGGTGAGGCCTGCTGAGAAGTATTTGAATCATGGAGGTGAATCACTCATGTATGGTTTGGGCCATCCCCCTGGTGATGAGTGAGCTGTCACTCTGAATTCACAGGAGATCTGGTTGTGTAAGAGTGTATAGCACCTCCTTCATCCTCTCTTGCTCCAGCTTTTGCCACGTGATATGCCTGTTCCTTTGCTACCTTCTGCCATGACCTCCCTGAGGCCTCCCCAGAAGCTGAGCAGATGTTGGTGCCATGCTTGTACAGCCTGCAGAACTGTGAGCCAATTAAATTTCTTTCCTTCATAAATTACTCAACCTCAGGTATTTCTTTATAGCAAAGCAAGAACAGCCTAATACAGAATCCAAAGTTTGTTTGTTTGTGTGTGTGTGTGTGTGTGTGTGTGTATGTGTGTGTCAAGGGGGGTGGTTTAGATAGGGTCTCACTTTGTTACCCAGGATGGAGGGTAGTGGCATGATTTTGATTCACCGCAGCCTCAACTCTCTGGGCTCAAGTGATCCTCCTGCCTCAGTCTCCTGAGTAGCTACGACTGCTACCACATCAGCTAATTTTTAAATTTTTTATAGAGATGGGGTCTCACTATGTTGCCCAGGGTGGTCTCAAACTCCTGGGCTCAAGTGATCCTCCTGTCTTGGCCTTCCAAAGTGTTGTGATTACAGGCATGAGCCACTGTGCCCAGTCCCAAAGTTTTTATTAACTGACACATTTAGCTATGAATCATAACTCACAGGATCAAGAAAGGAAAGAAAAGGAAGGATAGTATCATGAGCAAGAAAAAAAAAAAAAGTAAAAGCAGATGTCCTATCTTGATCTGATCTTTTCCAGGAAAGTTCAGCCCTTTTTCAAAAGCCCTCAGCACAAAAATATTCTGCTTTATGTCATTGACTCACAGGGGCAGGTCAAAACTAGTCTTATATCTGTTGCTTTAACTTGACCTGAGTATAGAAGAGAGCTGAATACACAAGAGATCAGGCCATGGTATTAGGGGAAAATGCAGCTGAGAAAATCCAAGGAAATGTGCAGAAAAATGTTTTTCATTTGCCACATTTTGGGGCTGCTTAAGGTAGGGACTCAGCACCTCATTACCCCTTCAGAGAATCATCTGCTGTGGTTTTCAGTTTCCCTACAGGAGGAATTGTGAATAGGTTCATTAGGCTGTGAATTAGTGGTCTGAAGCTTTAGTTTGAAATCGGGTTTTGCAGTGTAACAAGTTGAGTAGACTTAGGCCATATAAACTCTTGTAATAATCATTTTGTTCATCTGTCAAATTGGAAATAGGATATATATTTACAGGAAAAATCAAAACCATATGGTATATGAGGAGTTCGCTGATGTTGGAGCCTGATTAACCTGGATTCAAATTCTACCACATTTTCATCATCCCTTCAGCATGACTATTTGATTTCTTCTCTGTTTCGCTCACCTTTCCAATACCTCTCCTCCATCTCTCACTCTTTGCTCAGACATTGCTACCTATTTCATGAGAAAATTGATGAGAACATCTACAAACCCTATTAGTTTTGCCAGTCTACTGGGATTTGGGCCTCTATACTTTCTTTCCCTCCTGTTTCTATAGATTATTGTTCATGCCTGTAGATATCATCTCTGCCTTTCTCCATCCCAGCCAAACCTCCTCTCAAGGTCACTGCTTTAGTAATCTAGAAATCATCCTGGCTTGCCTAAATCATATTTTTCCCCTCTCCAGATAACCTTCTCAATTAGCATAGAAACATGACATAATGCCTCCCATGGTTTAAAAAAAGTACCCTAGACTCCAGGTTCATGGAGACAGCCCCATTTGCATAAATACCAGCTCTATTCTTCCAGTTCCTCAGACCAGAACTCTGGGCTCGTCTTTGGCTCTTTTTTTCTTTTTCTCTCATAGTTCTCATGACTACTGCTATCATCAGCTCTCCAGGAAAATAGCAGCAGCCTCCTCTCTGGTCTCCATGCTGCCACCCTTGCCCCCTCAGTCTATTCTCCTCCTAGCACCCAAGTAATTCTTTTACAATATGAACCATTGTTGTTATTTCCCTACTCAAAATCTTCCTCTGATTAATAGCTTTCCATCTTATTTGGAGTATAACAAGTGACTCTGACTGGACAATAACTTAGGCTGCCCTGTGTCATCTGGACCCCTTGGGACTCCATTGGGGAAAAATATTCTCCCTGCTTACATGCAGCTCACACCAGATTCACTTTCTTGCTGTTCCTTGATCCCACCAAGCTCATTATCTCCTTAGAACTTGAGCTTGTGCCATTCTCTTTACTTACCATGCTCTCATCCCAGATGACTTTGTATATATGGGTTTCTTATTTCTTCCATGCCTCTGTGCTACAATGACTTTCAGAGAGGTCTTTGTCAACCATCCTATATAAAAGTAGCACACACTGTCTTTAAACTATAATTTATAGTTTTCCCATGGCCCTCATTACCTCTCATATGATCAATTCCTTTATTTATTGATTGGATTATGATCTATCTGTCCTATGAGAATGAAAGCATGCTACTCTGCTGTATCCCCAGCCCCTAGAACAGTGCCTGCCATATAATAGAAACTAAAATGGCTTCAGATAATTCATTCAAGTTTGCTAAGTCTGGCTTTCTTTAATTCTAGAAATTGAGATGATATTGCCTATTTTGTAAAATTGCCATAAAGATCAAAGATAAGATATATGAAATGCATGGCATGTAGCAAGAGTACAATGAAGAGCATGCATTATTATTAATGTTGTGTGGATTAACTGGAATAATGTATGCAAAGGTCTTGGCATACTGACAATAGTCCAGGTTTTATAGTTGCACAACGGAGTTCAAATTTCAATGCTGCACTTTACAAGGAAATGGACTTCAGACAAGTTACTTAACCTCTTCTTAGTTTCAGATTTTTTCATCTGTGGAATAAAAATAATAGTATCTTACTTGCACAGGCAATAAAATCCTGCTGATGTATTGCAGGTGCTTGATAGAGATGCAATACTGTGAGGCCCAAATAAGGTCTGCATATAAAAGTGCTTGGCACAAACTGTGGAATTGCTAAAGTCGGGAACATATGTTCTTCACCCACAAGTGCTTGACAGTACAGGATACTCTTAAATCACTGTGGCAGGAAGAACAATGGCCCCCAGAAAAATTACATCCTAGTCCCTAGAACCTGTGAATAGTTAGGTTATATGGGAAAGAGGACTTCAGGTTGCTAATCTGCTGATTTTAAAATAGAGAAATTATCCTGGATTATTGGATGGTGCCAATGTAATCACAAATGTCCTTAAAAGGAAGAAAATGGTAAAAGTAAAGAATCAGAGAGAGGGTAGCATGAGAAAGACTCACCTGGCATTGCTGGTTTTAAAGGTGGAGAAAGGGGCCATAAACCAAGGTATGTGGGTGGCCTTTAGAAATTAGAAAGATCAAGGCAAAAGATTGTTCACTAGAATGTCTAGAAAGAAACGCAGCCCTGCTGACTCCTTGATTTTAGCCCAGTGACACCCATTTCAGACTTCTTTCCAGAACTTTAAGATAATAATTTGCATTGTTGAAGCCATTAAGATTGTAGTAATTTGCTAAAACAGAAACAAAGATAATCACTAATCGACTCTATAATACAGGTGATAACAGACCTGCCCCTCACATTTGTGAGGCTTAAGGCAAGATTAGAAATAGAGGGTCCTGGCCTGCAGCCCCCTTACCTTATCTGTTTACTCCAGCTTTTTCTTACATCAAGAGGATCGTCATGTGCTTGTGTGTGGAAATCCCAGGCCTCAAATTCACCCTTCCATCTAAGACATACCCTTCAGGCACCCTTCTTACCTAGAGACATACACATCAACAGCTGAGCCCATTCTCAAGGCACCAGATTCATGGATGGGACTCTGCAAGTGGACTTGGAGTCATCTGGGTGGATCATTCTGGGCATGATGCAGGGTCTGGAAGTTTGGCTATCCCTTTATTCCCATATAGTTCTCACTTCCTTTCTCCGAAGAAGAACCAGAGAGAGGTTCTCTAAAGTAGCACTCCGAGTACATCTTTCTGTGATGATGGCAGTACTCTATATATGACCTGGCATTTGTAACTATGGAGCACTTCAAATGTGGCTAGTTAACTTTGGAATTGATTTTTTTTATTGTATTGCATTTTAATTAGTTAATTTAAATTTAAATATCCACATGTGGCCAGTGACTCCTATGTTAGGTAGCACAGCTCTAAAACATGGGGTCCATGACGGGGTGTCCAATTGACAAGGTTTTCAGGTGATACTGATGATGAGGTACATGAAAAGAATGGGAAAAATGTTTTGAATGCAAATATAAAGAAGCTATTAACCCTTTAAGGAGAGAATCCATGGTCTTCTTAAAGGAAATTAGTCACAGTTAGAGTTTGATAGGAATTCTGCTCTCTCTCTCTCTCTCTCTCTCCTTCAGATATTTTGGTACATGCTCTCCTTCTTTCTGGGTAAATTTTTTTCTGGCCTCTTAGTGCTTGGTGCTAGCTTGCAGCATTAGTCAGTCTTTGCTGTGTAACAAATCACCCCTAAACACTGCAGCTCAAAACAAGAACCATTTTGCTTATGTTGTTTGCAAAACAACATCATTTTGCTTATGATGCCATTTGGCAGTTTGGGGTGGGCTCAGCAGACAGTTATTCTGGTCTTTGCTGGGATCAATCACGGTCCCTGGTCTACTGGTGGGCCGGTTAAAATGATCTCAGCTGGGATAATTCATCTCTGTCCTACATGGTCTCTTATTCCCCAGCAGGCCATTTTGTTCATGTGGTGGTTGCAGATTCCCAGGAGAACAAATGAAGGCTCCCAAGGCTTCTTGAAGCTTAGTCTCAAACTAAGATACTAAGGAACTTCAAAATTACATAGTGAAGATAAAATACAGGAGGAAATAAAAAAAAATGTGAATGCTTTTAAAAATTTACCTTTCACCTTTCGTGGATAGTTTTCCAGTATCCTGTAGTTGAACTTAGGTGCCTGTCTTAGTTCAGTCTGCTTTAACAAAGAGTCGTGGACTAGGTGTCTTAAAAACAACAGAAATTGATTTCTCACAATTTTGCATGCTGAAAGTCTGAGATCACGGTGCCAGTATGACCGCGTGCTAGTGAGGGCCCCCTTCCAGGTAACAGACAGTCGTCTTCTCCTTGTATTCACATGAGGATGAGAGAGCAATTTTTTTTTTTTTTTTTTTTTTTTTTTTTTTTTTTGTCACTAATCTCATTCATGAGGCTATACTTTCATGACCTAATCATCCCCCAAAGGCCCCACCTCCTAATCCCATCACATTGAGGCTTAGGTTTCAGCATGAATTTGGCAGGGGATACAAACCTTCAGTCCATAATAGTGCCAAACATTAGACTTCTAGTATTTGTCTTTCACTTAATTTTTACCTAACTTCATAAAGAAGACACTTTAATAAATATTATCCCCAATTTAGAGATGTGAAAAGCAAGGACCAGAAACTTTTCAAGTTCACACAACACACGGCAGAACTGGGGTCAAGCCTACCGGTGTCTGATGGTAAATCAGAGTTTCTCAGCCTCGGCATTACTGGCATTTTAAACTAGGTTATTCTTTGCTGGTGGGGGGCTGTCTTGTGCTACGTAGGATGTTTAGCAGCATCCCTGGCCTCTGCTCACCAGAACTCAGTAACAATCTTCCAGTTGTGACAACCAAAATATCTCCGGGCATTGCCAAACATCTCTAAGGAGTGGTGGGAGAGACCAGAAATAGCCCCTAATTGAGAACCACGGTTCTAAATCATGGTTTTCACTCCACTTTCCAATAATGCCTCTCCTTGAGTGAGGGAGTGGAATCCTACTTACAGTCAATGTTCAGTATATGCCTTCAGACTGAAGAGGAGGACTGAGGCAAGGCTGGGGCAGTAGGATTGAGGCAGAGGTGGGCCAGGGGTCAGAGTTGCTAACACCATTCCAGCAGGCTCCTCTCAGAGCTCTCTATTCAGCATTAAGCCTTTTCTTTTTCCAAATGCTCTCAACTTCTCATTATGAACTCACATCCTCTACTGGGTCACAATTGGTGAGAACCAGCCAGTTCTCCCAGAATGTGAAACGATGGCCCCATAGCAAGCTAAAGAGAAAGCTCTAAGTTAGAATGGCTTTACCATCGGTGGCAGGGAGCTAAATATTTCATCTTCATAAAATAAACATAGATCATCTCATCATGAAATATACATAAAAATGTTTAAACATGTTAATTATTAAACCAATATTGATTCATATTGGATGAGGCATTAAGGGAAATTTAGCTAATGTATTTAATATCTCCTCCACAGTTGACTAGTATCAGAATTCATCATATCTAACCACCAATAATCATAAAAGTGGCAGACAATATTTATGATCAGAGTGAGTGAGTGCCAGACAGGAAGCAATGAGAATGGAGGAAATATGAGGATCTAAAGGACAGAACCTTTCAATTGTCACAGCTCATCCTTGGAATTTCAGACATAAATCACCGGGTGCAGTCACATCATCAAAGTTTGATAAACCTTTCATATTGGGACAGTTATTGAATATCATTTGGACCTGGCTTCCTTCTTAAAAATGAAATGGCATGGCTGATGCAATGTAAAGGTAGAAAGAGAATCGGAGCAGAGCTTTAAAATCCTGGATATGAATTCTATCTCACTGATTTTTACAGCCTTAGGTTCTATTTACTCATCTGCAAAATGGGATAATAATATTTACGGGTGGCATTGTATTCTCATTGTTATATATGTTTTAATCTTACCTCACCAAATGGATTTCAAATCTCCAGGAGTAGAGGTTTTTGCCTTTTGTATTTTTTTCTTCTGTGTCCTGATAACAATTTATTTAGTTATTTTAGTTATTAAAAGCCCTGCCGTGGAATTAGAAAAATCTGGATTTGAATTCTGAATCTTGAGCAAGTTTATTTGTGCCTCAAGTTCCTTGTGCTTATAACAATTCACGTGCCTCATGGGTTCACTGTGACTATAACCTGACACAATGTACAAAGTGTTAAGAATGTAGCATACAGGACATGTTAGGTACTTGGTGGCTGTCATTAGAGCAGTGACAGAGAACTAAGCTGACAATTATTCAATGAAATTTCAACAGGCTGTTTTTATCAGTAATTTATGAACTTTGAACATTAGATGTAATTTTAAATATCAGTCCCTGTGGATAACTGTGGAATCATGCAAACTAGCTTCTAGCCCAAACACTGCCTCTATTAGGGCCAAATCTTGAGAATAAACTCAGCTTGTTGTGTCTCGAAGTTTAGTGTCCTTCCACCTCCCTGCAGTTTCTAGTGCTTGGAAGGAAGAATCTCTCTCTGATGTGAAGACCTTCTTTGGAAGAGCTAATTCGAGTCCCTTTTCTGCCATCGATTCAACCTCTGAGACTCAATTTCCTCATCTGTAAAAGAGAGATCAAAATATCTAACTCACAACTTCATTTTGAGTATAAAAGAAACTTAAAAAACAACCACAGACACATGTTGCCAATTTAGATATATCAGCTATTATATTTTCTAAATTTTGAGGTAAACTTTTTTATTTTTTAACATTTCCAAAATTGGGATATCTCACAATTGACATGTACATTAATGTAGTGCTTCTCTTTTTTTTTTTTTTTTTCCCAAGGAGCTCTTATTAAATAAGTTGCATGTCTTATAATTGGAAATGTCTTCAAATCAAGGCAGAATGATATTATTATCCATCTCACCATAATTATATAGACCCTCCTAAAAAACAGCAGTGCTTCCCCCTGGATCAACTATTCTGGGGTCAGGTAGTTGCTGGTAAGTGAAAAAAGTCAGTGAGACCTAGATGTATTCTCTTATTTTGTTCTGCAATAAAGTATATCGACTTATTGTGGGGGTATTCCTCAGCTAAGATGTGGGGAAAATGTCAGACACGTGGATATTTCCCAAACACGTATTCCTGAGATGCATTTTGGCATCCAGGAAAAGTTGATGAGAAATGGTTTGTGTATCAGGACCCATCAAACTCTGAGACTGAAAACCTCTCCAGCAGTATTTCTTGGCTACCAGATGTTACACAGCTGCATTGCAAATTGTTATCTAGCTCAAAAGGGAAGAAAATAGAGGATTGTTGAAACCATGAAGGGACATGACACAGTAAATGGTGCATTTAATTTCAACTTACTGTGAGAGATAGCATGCATTAGATAAATATTGTCTCACCATTAAAAGCATATTTATGGAAGTTTAGCAACTTTGTTGGGGATGTGTGACTAATAACACAGAATTGTGAGGCCTCAGAAACATATTTGTCTTAATCAATTGGTGTTTAGTTTGGATTATTGACTGTTGAATCAAAATAAAAGTTTTTCACTTGAGGTTTCGCGTTTCATTCATGACAGATTTGTCTTCATCCACATACTCATATTGCATACCGAGTTTGCCCATAAAAAAGTCTGCTCTAACAGAATCATAGAATTTCTATGTTGGAAAAGTTCTTAGAAGTCCAATCTCCTTCCAGCTTTTTTCCATATAAGTGCATTTTATCTGCTTTGAATTACAACTATGTTTTCTGAATAGATGTAGTGTTACTATTTTGAGGAAAATTTTGAAAAGAAAACAGATCATCTGTATTCCCTTCACCGTAACATTCCCTGCCATTTCGTTTTCTGTATATCTCTGTGGGTTTTGTACATAGTGGTAATTGTGGTATATGGGTAAGTTATTTCTGAACCTTCTACTTCATTGTTACTCTGTAGTTTTTGTGATTGCTAGGTTTAATAACATAATACTGTTCTAGAAAATGGCTGTGCTGACCAGGCATGGTGGCTCACGCCTGTAATCCCAGCACCTTGGGAGGCTGAGGTGAGCAAATCACTTGAGGTCAGGAGTTTGAGACCAGCCTTTCCAACATGGCAAAACCCTGTCTCTATTAAAAATACAAAAAATAACCAGGTGTGGTGGTGCACATGTGCAGCTCAGCTACTTGGGAGGCTGAGGTACAGGAATCCCTTGAACCTGGGATGGGAGGCAGAGGCTGCAGTGAGCTGAGATTGTGCCACTACACTTCAGCCTGGGTGACAGCGCAAGACCCTGTCTCAAAGAAAAGAAAAGAAAAGAAAAGAAAAGAAAAGAAAAGAAAAGAAAAGAAAAGAAAAGAAAAGAAATAAAATAAAATAAAATAAAATAAAATAAAATAAAATAAAATAAGGAAGAAAGACGAGAAGAGAAAAGAAAAGGAATGACTGTGCTACAACATACTGAACTATTTTCTTTCCGCTGTTGAGACTTTTAAGTTGTGTCTGGTGGAGCCAGACTGCCTAAGTTATTATCTTGTTTCTACGCACTTATCAGCAATATCACCTTGGGTAAGTACCTTAATGTTTCTGTATCTCAACTTCCTTATTGGTAAGATGGGGATAATATTAGTATCACCGCATAGAGTAATTGTGAAGATTAAAAAAAAAAACACGTGTTAAGCATTTGAAACTGGCAAACAATGGACACCTCATAAGTGTTAGTTATTATGTTGATAAATAAGTCAGCTGTAATTATTATGGATATTCCTTCCTAAAATGTTGAATCTTGTTTTTCTTAAAGATGATACCCAAGCCATTTTCATAAAATTTCATAGAAATTGTAACTTAGACCATTTTTGAACGTTTCCAAAGTCAAATAATCGATTACCTACCTAGGCAGGTTTTTTCACTATAGGATGGCTTTAATTATTGGGAGTCTTTTCATGTTTAATCTAAATGAAACTTCCAGTGACTCTCATGCAATGACTAGGTTCTATCCCTATAATCATGCAAAATTTTTCAATACATTGAATCTCAAAGCATGTTCCCCGGGACACTAGTCATCCCCAAATCCAAGCCATTCGAGTTGCATTGATCCCACTTTTAAAATGTCTTGAAACCATTCTCTCTTCACCACCATTTTCATCACCACCACCCTGGTTAAGCCCTCATCCCCTCCGGCCCTGGTTACAACAAGAGACTCCTAATTGGCTTCTACATCTGCCTTTGGCACATAGCCACCAGACTGGTCTGATACAAAAGCTAATATGATCACACAATGTGTCTGTGAATGGCCCAGGCTACCTCTAGTGACCATGTTCCTACCCCTGCCAGTGGAGAACTCTGGTCTTATGGACCTTGGCTTTGATTTTAGAAGAAAAAAACTAAAAAAGCACATGAAATACTCTACAGTTTGCACAAAACCATGAAGATAAATCTTTCAATTATGCAATTAGAGACTAGGATGCTCAAAGAGATGTTAAATAGATCCTTTCAAGGTAAAGTTTTACATTATTAAAGTTATATTATTTTTCCCAAAAAGGCAAACACAGGAAGCACCATCATGGCAGGAAAAAAAAAAAGAGCAGTGATGTGGGGTTTATAAATAACTTCAGGAAACAATTGGCTGCAATAATTTTATTTGTATATTTATGTGTGTGTGTGTATATGTTTGCATACATGCATATATATGTGTATTCGTGTGTATATGTTATCCCCTTTTTAATTGCTCTTATTTATATTTATAAAAATAGTATACAGTCATGTTTAATTGATGAAAATGTTTTCAAATGTCCTATCCTTATGTCTTGCTAGTCTCTAGAATAGGAAAGCACTATTGTTCTAGGATAAGAAATAAGAGGCTCAGAGAAGAGAAGAAGCTTGCCTATGTAAGTTAAATGGGAGGATCAAGACCAGACTCTGAAAACACAGAGGCAGAAAAAAATAGGGCAATGAGGTCAGATTTCAAAGTCAGAGAGATCTGGGTCTGTATCATACATATGCGAACCCACAGGCCTCAGACAAAGCTCTTTAACCCTTCTGACTAGTCTCCTCATCTGTACAATTAGAGCTTAATGCCTGCTTTTTAGGACACTTGTAAAGATTAAATCAGATAATGTCTGTGAGACACTTGGCCCAGAATCTAGCATCTACTGGCTGGCTCAGTGCATGAGCTTTTTCCTTCCCACCATCCTGGCCCCTTTCTCCTTTTCTTCTGGCTCCACTTTCCAAAACAACTCAACTGAGATGATGTAATGCTTCAATTGCGTGACCCAGGCCTGCTGTGGGATCGTGGCCACTGGCCTTGCTTGATAAAAGCACTACATAAATATGCCTCCTGGAAATGCTGACATGACCCCAGTTACCATCAGGTGACACCTTTGGAGGAAAAGAAATGGATGTTTTGGTCCCAGCTTGTAACTAGAGAGAACTGGCCATAGGCCCAGCTTCATACCTGGGCATCTCTGGACTCACAGGTGTTAGTTAAACTGAAGGTACATTACATCCCATCCACAGATTAAAGCTCATTCTGGATGGATATGTTCTTAAATCCACCTGTAGTTCTTTCTATCTCACCCCTTTGTGTGTTGGGCACGTTCAGAGATATGTGAAAAGAGCAGGGTTTGGAATGAAGACATTCAAGTTCAAGTCCTGCTTTGCAACTTGTTGATTCAGTGACCAAAGACAAATTAACCCAAAGGCAAATTCAACCTCAGTTTATCCAGAAAGGAAGAATGATGATTGCTTGTGTCATAGGTTTAAGCCAGGATCAGCCTCAAGCCTCCTTTGGAAGAGATGATAATTATGCTGTTCTCCCTCTCATGTGGCTTTTCCTGGAGGGTATCCAAGTTAGCTTGACTCTGTGAATGTCCAGGTTCTCAAACTTCCCTGGGCAGGGACAGGAGAACACTGTCCTCCAGATCTCCGACCCTGACTTCATCACTGGACCCTTCCAGAGAGGACTTGCAGGACTCCTAACTTTGGATTCTACCTGGCTGGTCAGGCTCAGACACAGACATAAAGACAGGGCCTCGGTATCTGCCTGTCCCCTTCTTAGACTGGGGCACGGGCAGGAACTGAGTTGCATAGACATGAGGAAACCACAATCAAGACCCCAGAGCGTTTAAGGTGCCACCTGGCAGAACACATCCTGTCTTTAGCATGCCAGCAGTAATAAGCAGGAAAGGGGTATCAGACTCAACCAGTGTCGTTCACTGTGGATGGGGAGCAGGGTGGGATGCAGCAGACAGGAAGAATGGCAGTGGTTGAGAGCACTGGCTTTGGAGTCAGCCTGGTGAGGTTTGAATTTTGACTTCCTCATGTCTTACATAGGTGAGCTTGGGTGAGTTGTTTTACCTTTTTTAACCTCAATTTATCTTCTGTCAAATAGGATTAAAAATACATGTACCTGTTATGTTTAATAAGATCATAATCACATGTTAATACATATCAAGGCTTAGCAACTCTTGAATCAAATGAAACTCTGCTTGAATATTGTTTGGTATAACTAAGAGCTATGCCTACTGAGTACCAGTTTCCAAGCTAAACCTTTTACCCACATTGTCCCCTTTACTCCTCAGAACAACTCCATAAAGTTAGTTATCATCAGCCCATTTTACAGATGAGAATGTGGGGGATAAGATAAGAGTTGTTGTCACCTGCCCAAGGTCATGCAAGCCAGCTTCACCCTGGTCTGACTCCAAAGCCTTGACTCTGAACCCCTGAACCCACATGCAGTGGGAACTTATATTTTCATCTATAGAATGATAACCATAAACATCTATTGATATGTTAAGTATCTCTAAAAATAGGTGTGTATTTAATCTTCATAGCAACTTTTTGGGGCAGGTGCCTTTATCATCACAATTTTTCATATGAAGAAACTGAGGGTATTAACAAAAGTAATCTTGAAGGTTTCTTCTCAATCTATAATTTACTTAATTAATTCAATGTTTTCCAAGTGTGTTCAGTGGAACACTAATTTTGTAAGTTTCTCTGTAAAATAAAGGCTTCCTGCTGCAAACACATTTTGGAAATACTGCCCAGGAAAGCCCCCTCTTTGAGCTACACAATGCACATTTACATATCAAAGGGACAGAGGAGCTCTGTTGGGAGAAAACCCGTCAAACTTTGTTTAACCCAGTGTTGTCCAAATGGATTTGACCAGAGAGACCCACCACCCCTTCTCTCCTACCTCACATACCTGCACAACATCTGTCAACATGCTGCAAAGCCTTTTGGCAAAGTTCATTCTAATTCAACTCAACTTACAATCATTGAAGGTCAGGTCTGTACCCATCCCTATAACTGGGTACAGGACTTTATAGCCTGACTTTCAGGACTTGCAAGAGAAGTTGTTCTGCCTTTCTGCAAGTTTATAATCTTGGTGGAAAAGAAAAGTACACAATAAATATTTAGAAAACACCCCAAATCATTAATTTAGATGTTTGATGCCAAAAATGCCTCTCTGGAGACAGGAAAGTGGTAAAGGAGAATAGGAATAGCCTGGATGAAGGAAAAATTTAAGCTGAACCCCATGCAGAATGAGTACCTCAGCCTGACCTGCAAAATCAAGGCAATTGGGCTCTCGAGAAACCTCCTACTATCAAATAAACACTTATTTATCAGTGATGGGGAAAATCCCATTCCTAGGACTCGATGGTTTCATGCTCACAATAACAGATACTTTTCTTGCAATAATTTTGATGACATGGGTTGCATATAGTTATTATTAGGATTATTATTATTATTATTAAATTAGATGATTAAATGGTTATAAAACCTAAATATCTCTGAGCAAATCCTGTGTTTGATTTGATTCATCTGTTTCTAGTACCACCTCAAACTCTGTGACTCCTGCAGGGTTCTTATCCATTCCTGTTGCTTTTATCACCCACTGCTTAGATAAACAAAATAAACTGCCTCTCGCAAAGAAGCGATGTAGATCACCCAATTCAGCAGCTTCCTCTCTTTTCTTTCTAATGTTCTTATTCTTCATCTCTATTATTTCTGAATTGCACTAATTAATCCCTAACAAATTTGATTTTCTTTTTGAAAAAATCCAAAAGATTAATAACTGTATTTGGTTAGGTGACCTGAAGAAGAAAGGGTACACCAGGCAGTGGGAACAGTAGAAGCAAATGCTAGGAGGTGGGGAATGGGCACATGCCCAGTGGGCTTCAGAAGGCCAGGCTGAAGTGGTGGATGTGCCTTGCGGCTGCAGCTTGGGATCACCACTTGGGTTTGATGAGCTGCTGAGTTCATAGCAACATCTCAACCCCTTTTGCTGCCTCCATAACATCACTCTCCTCTCTGCCAAGAGATCCCAGTGCAGCCAGTTTTCTGGACCTATGTTCATCTCCCTGACTCCTGTGGGTTCTGGCGTCAGAGTCAGTCTCCATGATGGAGCTCCTGTCACATCTTGTCACATCTTTTCCTTGTTAAGTGTATCGATTCAAATATTCTTTAGAATTTTGGGGCAAAGTGGCTAAAACTTTGGATGAAGCTGTATGGCTTAGAAGCCATACATCTTTATATAGCATGTCTAACATACACTAGTTATTGATTGCTTAATATGCACTCTGCTGAATACTAGAGGTATGAAATGAGGGTTTCTGGCTTTAAGAATCAACAATTAGGCTGGGCATGGTGGCTCACGCCTGTAATCCCAGCACTTTGGGAGGCCAAGGCAGGTGGATCACCAGAGGTCAGGAGTTCGAGAACAGCCTGGCCAACGTGGTGAAACCCCGTCTCTACTAAAAATACAAAAATTAGCCAGGTGTGGTGGCGGGTGCCTGTAATCCCAGCTACTCAAGAGGCTGAAGCAGAAGAATCGTTTGAACATGGGAGGCAGAGGTTGCAGTGAGCCGAGATCACGCCATTGCACTCCAGCCTGGGCAACAAGAGTGAAACTCCGTGTCAGAAAAAAAAAAAAAAAAAAAAAAAAAGAAATCAACAATTAGATAGGAAATTAGCTCATGTTTATGGTATAATTTGATACATAACAGCCATACATATAATGTGAAATAGGAAGACACCAAAGGGAAGGATCCTATCAGGGTTTGATACAGAAATGTATGCAGGAGGTCACGTTTGATTTTACCTCAAAGGGTGAAGAGTGAGTGAGAATGGGAAGAAAATATACACAGAAAACCCAAAGCACATCTTTGTATAGGGGATAGAGAGTGGAGTATACTGATTAATACCCAGGCTCTGTAGCTAACTGTCTGCATTCAAAACCCTTCTCTGCTATTTACCAGCTGTGTAATCTATAACTGGGGATGTCCAAACTCATGATTCTTGGGAGCTGCAGTTTTTTAATCTGTAAGATGGGGAAAATAATAATATCAACCTCATCATGTTGCCACAGAGAATTAAAATGAGTACACACACATAAAGCAGTTAGAAGAATATCTGGCACATAAGTTTTGAATACATGTTAGCCAATATCGTTAAATTTAAGAATTTAATAACAACTCTGACCATGTGCCAGGCACAGTTTTAGGGGCTAGAGATATCACAATGAACAAGACCCACAAGGCCACTGACTTTTTGGAATATGTGTTCTACTGGGGAAACGTAGAAAATGAAGAAAATGTTTAAAGGTGATTTCAGATGATGTTGAATAATTTGTGCTGTGATGGAGTTGTTGTTTAGTGTGGTCTGGAACAGTCTTCCTGTAGAGATATTTGAGCTAAGACTCCAGGATTGAGAAGGATTAGCCACTTGAACATCTAGATACAGAAATTTCTAGGAAGAGAGACAGCAAGGGCAAAGACCTCAGGTGAGAACAGTCCTTCCAGGTAGAGGAATGACAAAGAGTCCAGGCTGGTTGAGGTGGAGTGGTTGGGGGTAGGGAGACTGGTCAGAGATTAGATCGAAGAGGTAGATAAGAGCCCATGAGGTAGGCCCTGTAGCACAGAGTAAGGCATTTGGCGTTTGTTAGGCATCACACAGTCAGCTAGTTGCAGAGTTGAATGAGAAATGAGAATGAAGTGAACAGAAGGCTTGGCTATTTCTGAGTTTAAAAATTTACTAGACCTGAGGTGGGAATGTATTTTCCTTATTATGTTTTGGGCCACTTTGAACCAGAAGGAGTTCTCTCTTTGGCTTTCTAAAATGGGCCCCTTCCACTAATTAAAGTAAGAATATTAGTAACCATTGAGGTCAGTTTAGCCCTTATTTTGTACTCTGGACAGGAGAGAAAAATAGAAATTATAACTGAAACATAATCATGGCCTTCATTGCTTTGTAGCAGTGGCAGCTCTCCCATTGATTTAGCCAAATGTGGTGTAGGGGAAAGACCTGGATTTGGAAGATGTTTCATTCATCAGCCAGGGGTCTGGCTAACAACTGATTCCACACTTCAAGGAGTGACTGGAGATGGCTTCAGGGAGGAACTACTGACAAAGGTGTGGTGAGGATTAGGGAACCACCAAGAGATGATAAAGCAACTTGAGGATAAAGACAAAGGGATCCTGTTACCATTCCAGGCCTGATGGGACAAGGTGGAGAGAGATTGCAGGGACCCTGAAAGAGCCATCTTTGTAGGAAAGGGCCCTTGAACAGAGCTGTGGCTTTAACAGAAGGATGCAGCTTCTGCAGAAATGCAGATCAACAAAGAGAGAACCAGGGGTGGGGGAAATGAATACCTGGACCTCTGTCTCTTCTCGTTTTGATCTTCTGCCAGTCTTTCATTGCTGAACCTACTAAATGCTAGGAAACAATTTATCTGTGGTAGGTAGAATACTAGCTCCTCAAAGATGTCTACATCCTAATCTCCAGAACTTATGAATACATTGCATTAAATGACAAAAGGGAACTAGGACAGAACATGGAATTCAGGTTACTGATCAGCTTAAGATAGGGAGATTATCATATTATCTGAGAGGCCCCCCGTAATCTGAAGTGCCCATACAAAGCAAGAAGGAGGCAGAAGAAAACTGAGGATGCACACATGAGAAGGACTTCACCTGACATTGTAGGCTTGGAAGGGGGCCACAAACCAGAGAATGGGAGTGGCCTCCAGAAACTAGAAGCAAAGAAACAGATTTTCCCCTAGAGCCTCCAGAAGGAACAAAGCCCTACCAACAACTTGATGTCAGCCTAGTAAGACTCATATCAAAATTCTGGCCTCCAGAACTGTAAGAGAAAACACTTTTATTGTTTTTAACTGCCAGGTTTGTACTTTGTTATGGCAGCTATAGAAAACTAATACAAAAGCCCAGCTAATGCATTCCATAAAAGGACAGAGTAGAGTGGAGAAGAGTAGAAAAGATATCTTTGGTACAATGGAGAATATTTACCTGAGTTCAAGTCTTAGTTCAAGTCTTACCTCAGTTCAAGTTCAATCCTTATTCTATGGCTTTGGTCAAGCCACTTTGCCTGCTGGGCCTTAGTTTCTTCACCTGTCAAATGAGGGCCATCCAGCTACTTTAATGAATCGCTGTGGGGATTAAATGGCAGAATGGATGTGAAAGTGTTTTATAAACTAGCATTGCATAGAAGTAAGGCATCTGAGACATCTGCAATATAATGACCACAGGATAAATGATTCAATGAAAAATCCCCACTTAGACATTCCTGAGTTCAAAGACTTACCTCTTGCCTACATGCTTTGCCCATTATGACTTTTTTCAATGTGAAAAATTAGGGCATGTCTCTAAAGCATACTTCCCCATAGGGCCCAGAGCCATCCTGGCTGGGCTATAAATCTTTTCTTTCAATGTAAAGATTTATGGTTCTTGTTGGAAAAGATAGGTTGCAACATGCATATACATAGTCATGCATCCAGACACATCTTGGATGTTCTAGAAAATGAGACTGCCCATGAGAGACATAAATAGGAAGTTCATGACTTTTTAATCACACATTCCACTAGCAAATCTATCAGTCTCATGCACATATAGACACTATACATCTTCATATTAATTAATACATGTCTCATAAAGGACACTCAAATAATTGAGCTTTCCAGCTCACCATGAAGCATACGCGTGATAAAACTATACTCACATATATACCCCACACCTTCCTTACCTCCACTGGACTCACAATGAGTTTTGAAGCCAAATAAATGCTTAACACTGGCAGAAAATGTGTCTCCTGGATGACAGTCATGAGGAACAGTCAAATTACTTTTCATGACTTTCAAAATGGCTTGGAGAAGACAAGTTGGTTTATGTATTAAATTTATCTGGAATTTACATTTTGATTGGGCAACAGTCTGGGCAAATTCCACAGTAACCTATCGATCTGACAGAGACATCTGACAGCTCCAAACAATTGCTGAAACGGCTTTTAAAACCCAGCTGGCCGGTGAGAGCTGGGGACATTTTCCCAGTGAGCCATCTCTCATTCATCTTCCAACAGTTCTCACCTCCCCCACCAGCCTTGGGGTGGCTTTCAATAAAGCCAGTGGAGACATATTTCTAGAGATACGAAATAAAAAAATCCTCCTGGAGCCTGCCTTCATTGCTTCTCCTGCCTTTGGCTACCCATTTGCCTCCTTTCACCTTTGATCACAATTTCAGGGCTCTCTTCCTGCGTACTAAATTCACAGTCAGTTCAGAGGTTGCTTGCTTGATAATGATGAAGATAGTAACTAAGTATGTCTCTAGGTTATTAGCCCTGGCATCTTTCTAAAATGCTTCCTCCTCTGTGACCACAGGTCCAGATACTGAGCCAGGATTCATACCTATTCTACTCCTGTCCAACACACAATATCATCTATGATTTTTAAAAAATTATTCCAAACCAGCATGATTTCTTCTATCCTATGTCTGCACCTATCACTTCACACTTACCATCTGTCTTAGATTACTGTGGTTTAATTCTATGGAAATAAGTATCTACTATGTTCAGGGTATTGCTAAAAGGAATGTAGAGATAAAGATAAATTTGCAACAGGACTTCTAAAATATTATAATTTAAAAGAATGGTCGTTCTCAAAGTTTGGTACTCAGGCCAGCATCTTCAGCATCTTCTGAGATCTTGTTAGAGGTGCAAATTTTTGAGCCCTTCCCCCATGCTACTGAATCAGAAACTCTGGGAGTCTTTTAACAAAATTCCCAGGTGAATCTAATGCAAGTGAAAGTTTGAAAACCATATTTTAAAGTATTTGAGACATATACACAAAAGCTGATATTGATTTCTACAGAAAATGTGACAACAGAGTGCTAACAGAGATTCAGAGGAATGCTTGATGAACCCTCTCAGCCAAGGTAGGGAGAATTTGGAGGACAATAGGAAGGCTTCAAGGAAGAAAGGTTGCTGTGCTATGCTTTGAAGGATGATCTAAAGGACATTCTGAGACCCAGGACACAGGGAAGCAAAGGAATAATGCCAGCATGGCAAATGTCTAACACTCAGACTGCCCTTTTCTATTCCCTAACCATGGCAGACATTACTAATAGATCATGGCAATTTTTTTTTTTTTTTCTGTTAAACATTGGGGGAGTCTCAAGATCTTTTAAAACACACTTCCCCTGGTATCCTGTAGCAATCAGTTTGAGTTGGCAGAAATCAGCCTGTTTCCTGTTTCTGGAGCTGAGTCAGGAATGCTCTGACCTTCCAGTGGGGAAGACCTAGGGGAATAAGATTTAGAAGGTGCTAGATTACATAGGCTTAAATAGGGCCTTGAATGGCAAATAAGAGTTTGGACTTGTGTCCACAGGCAATAGAGAAGCTCTTAAGGATTTGATTCAGAAAATGATGTGATCAAGGCTATTTTACAATTAAATGTTTTGTCTTACACTTCCTTTAGATAGGAGTTTCCAAACTTGGCTGTCCATCAGAATCACCTGTGGAACTTTTAAAATTCCTGATGCCCAGACCACACCCTTAACCAAATTAATCGTAATTTCTAGGAAGTGTGATCTGAGCATCAGTATGTTTTAAAGCTTCCCTGGTGATTACACAGGGAGGCAAATTTGAGACCCAGTCATTTATATTATAAATTTGTTGAAGTGAGGATTCTTTGTTATCCCTCCTTTCCCATATACTGTATCATCAAGCACAATGTCTTACATAGAGAAACACAATGTCTTACATAGGGATTGCTAGTGAATTAAGGCTGCACCTAATTGGGTCTGATGAGCTTCTCCGTTACCTTTTACGTAAAATTTCCTTCCCTTCTCAGATGGAAAGGTTTCAAAAAAGGCACAAGCCAAATGTCTTGAAATCATAGCAGCATTTTTATCCTAAATTTAGTAGCTGGGTGTTCTGTTGAGAGAACCAGTGATCCCAGAGTTTCCAGAGTTGGATAAACAGTGATTTTATTCTTTTTGTCCCTGTTGGAATGACTTGTGGAGAGCGCGAAATACAGAGGAATTGGAGAAAGGGTCAAAGGATTGCACATTAAAATGTGGACGGGATTACACGAATGAATAGGTTGGAAATCTGGGAGGAGAGTAGTAAACTGGGAGATCAATGTTATTTCTGTTATTTCCTGAGTCTGGTTTTGCTTTGTTCCTCCCACATCTCAAATCCATCCCCAAATCTCATGGCTTACTGGGTAATTACTCATTTCTCCCTTAGCATAAACTACCTTTTTTTTTTTTTTTAAATATTTTCTCCCCAGTTAGAAAATAATTTATCATTATCTTTGCATCTCTCATAGTAGTGTTTAATTCTCTAAATTTGTATTCTTCTTAGAGAAGTCGATGCTGCTCAGAATGCCCTTCCACACTCTTCCCCCACAAAACCAACTTTTGAAAGCTCCAATTTAAATGTTTCCTTCCTGACTTCTCAAGACAGATGTGGTTCTCTCAAAGCAATGACCTCGGTCAAAGCACTTATTCCACTATAGGAAAACGATTTTTCCCATTTCTCCCTTACTTGTTCCTTAGGATAAAGCTAATATGTATATATTCTCTTACACAGAGAATTTCTGTATTTAAAAATATAAAAAAGGTGCTTTGAAAATCCTTTATAGTTTTGTCTCCCAGGAAAAAAATCACTCACAATGGTTTAGCATTTGAGCAAGTTTTGTTGCTGTGTTAACTTAGTTGAGATCGTAACTTATATGGAAGAATATTCATAATTTTGGAAATATAGTATTGATGTAGACATTTTTAAAAATTAAGAATCCTTCAAGACTATATAGAATATAATTCCATTTGTATGAAATATCCAGAATGGCAACTCTGTAGAAACAAGAAACAAATCAGTAGGTTGAGGGTGCAAGAGGGATTAACTGCAAAAATCCACAAGAAAATATTTTGGGTGATATAAATATGACAAAAATAGATTGTGTAGGTGGTAGCCCAACTCCATAAATTTACTAAAAAAATTGAATTTCACACTTATAATGGGTAGATTTTATGTTATAAAAATTATACCTCAATAAAGCTATTATAATAAAAAACCTCCCCAAATCTAATTTACAATGAGTACTCTAATTTCCATCATATAAATGTACCACCATTTTAATCAATACTCTTATTTGAGTATATTTTTGGTTCTGATTAGGCTATTATTAAAACATGTGCACACGTGTTGCACAAACAAATCTCTGCAATGTATACATTTGAGTATTTTGTCTGTGTTACCAATTATTTTTGCACCTTTTTTTTTGTTGTTTCTTTTCTTGAGACAAGTCTTGCTCTGTCACCCAGGCTGGAGTGCAGTGGCATGATGCAATCTCAGCTCACTGCAACCTCCGCCTCCCGGGTTCAAACTATTCTCCCACTTTAGTCTCCTGAGTAGCTGGAATTACAGGCGTGTGCCACCATGCCCAACTAATTTTTGTGTTTTTATTAGAGACAGGGTTTCGCTATGTTGGCCAGGCTGGTCTCGAACTCCTGCTCTTAGGTGATATCCGCCCACCTCAGCCTCCCAAAGTGCTGGGATTACAGGTGTGAGTCACCGCACCCGGCCTCTTTGCATCTTATAAATAGAAATACTGCTTTAAAATATTTGAATGTATTTGTCTTTAGACACAATTGTTAAGCTGCTATTTCAAATGATGCAGAAATTTTTATTCCCAGCAGCAGAGAAGTGTGCTTATCTCAGAGATCCCTGTGTGGAGATTTTTTTTTTTCTAGTTTTGCTAATTTGAGAGGTGAGGATAATAGCTCATTGTTTTAATTTGCATTTATTTAATTGCTGGTGAGGTTGCCTTTTTAAAACATATGTTTATCCAGCATTTGTATTTCCTCTTTTGTGAATGCTTCTTCATGGCATTTTATAGCCCGTTTATCAGTTGGAATCTAAATGTGTTGCATAAATTTTCTTTATATGTTAAGAATAACTCTTATTCTGTTACATTTGTTTAAAAATTTTCCAGTTTTCCCCTATAGTATTTCAATTTTACCTTCGATGCTTAGGTAAAGCTACTTTATATTTTCATATAGTAACATCTAATCTTTCTTTTATATAATTTCTTACTTTTAAAATTAAAAGTACCCTCTTTCCAATTACCCCTCAATATAATCAATTGTCAATATTACTTCTTGCTTTTAAATATTACATTTAATTCTTTTATAAATCTGTAATTCTTTCAAGTAGACAGTATTGGGGAACGTTTCTCTGCAAACCAAGGCTTCATCTTTGGGTAAAGGGCTCATAACCATGTATTAAAATAATATTTCTAGCCTGGGCAACATGACGAAACCCCGTCTCTAGAAAAAATACAAAAATTAGCCAGACATGGTGATGGGTTTCTCTACTCAGGAGGCTGAGATGGGAGGATTGCTTGAGCCCAGGAGGCGGAGGTTGCAGTGAGCCAAGATCACACTACTGCACTCCAGCCTATGCAACGCAGCAAGACTCTGTCTCAAAAAAATAAATAAATAAAACAATCTAATAATATTTCTTCAATAGATTTGTGTTATTATCTCAATATTGTATTAAATTTCTATTCTTAAACCAAAAACATAATGTTATTTAAGATGGTTGGAAAATCTGATAAATCTGTAATTTAATTTAGAAGAAACTACTCTCTTTACATAATTGGGCCTTCTGCCCAGGAACACTGCTTATCTTCCCATTTAGCCAAGTATTTTTTATATTTCACTGTAAAGTTTTGTGGTTTTCTTCATAAGCATCTTACATATTTCTTGTTAAAGCTATTCATAGGCATTTTATGTTTTCTGTTGCTATTGTGAATAAGATTTTTTAAAATCATACTTCCCAACTAGTCATTGCCAGTGAAGAAAAATGCTATTATTTTGGTGTATTTATCCTGTAACCAGTCTCTTTGCTGCACTCTCTTATTAGTTTTAATAGTTGTTCAGTTGATTCTATTGAGTGTTCTAGATATCAAAATATATATTTTTATAAAGAATGATAATTTTGTTTTCTTATTTTCAGCCATTATCATTCAAGCAAAGCCATCTTTATTGCAAAGAATAGAGACCTCTGTAATACGGTACAGTAATAATGAATGCATCTGGTCGGGGTGGCAGAGGGGCTGTTACTGAAAGCACACCATCAGGCAATGCTGTAGAAGCAGGAATCTGATACAGTCCAGTTTAATGAGAACTGGAGCTAGGAAGCCACTAGAAACCAAAGCCACTCTCTGGCTTTTAGGAGCTATATGATACTATATGCTATTTTGTTTCCCTCCATTTCTTGAATCTCTAATCTCTCCTTGTCTCCATCCTCTTTTTCTTAGAAGAATTTTTCTTCTGCCAAATGGCTGCTAAACATATACCTGTCCTCTTAGTGCTAACATCCAATATATACCCACTATCTTCTCTCTGGTTTTATATCTCACTGCTCAAGAGAGAAACTGATCATTACTGCCAGGCGATGGATTGGTTGACCTTGGTTCAGGGCTCCACATCTTGTCTGTTCAGCACTGCCCAGATTGGGGCTGGTTTACGTGATGGAAACACAGCCTGTAAAGTCTTTCTCTTCAGGTCTATTGCTACTGTTTTTGGCAACTTTTGATGGTTTCATACCATAAATGAAATAGCTATTCCACTTCTTCTCTGTTCTTGGAGGAGTTTATAAAGTATAAGAGTTATCTTTTCCTTGAAAGTTGGAAAGACATTACCTAGAAGAAGAAAAAAATTGTTTGAATCCAGCGGTTTTCAGGGAAGTAATTCTTTGATGACGCTTTCAATTTCTCCCGTAATTATTGTTCCAATCAGGTCATGAGTATTTCTCTGTTTCTTTACTAGATCATGATCTCCTGGACAGCCAGAACCATGTTTTATTTATCTGTTTGTGGCCAGTTTCCAGCCCTGGGCCTGGCCTTGAGCAAGCCCTTGAGTTGTGTTGAGTGGAAATGATTTAAATCAGAGATGGCACAGATAATAAAAACAGGAATGGATATGGAGGTAGAGAATGAGAATTTGGGTATTAGCTTGGTTATACTAATTGGAGGGATTTAGGTAAGTTGCTTCATTCTGAGTCTCACTTCCCAAATTTGTACAGTGATGAAGTTTGAGATTGGAGTATATGTGGAGAGAAACCTCCAAAACCTTTACCATGCTTTAACATTCTAACTTAAGCTTAAATGAAAACTGAATTTTACCTGGAAAGAAAATAATACCATTCAGAATCCTGTGTTAATCCTTGTTGGTATTAATAAACAAGTAAATAAAGTAAATACATGCATTAGGTTTTATTTACCCTCCTACAGTGAAAGATAATCATTTGTTAGTTCAAGCCCTGAGGCATTACCTTCTTGACAGCTGGTGAGGTACGTGTGTAAAATCAAAACGTTTTTGTGAAAAATCCTAACAAAACATTGCGGTGTGTGCCTGTTATTTTAATGTGAACTAACAGCCTTATTCTAACAATTTATCACATTTGAAAATATAAACTGGACCCCTTATTCATGCAGTTTTTGAAGATGCTGCTTTGGTTCTGACATTTCTTGATGCCCTTGGTGATAGGAGTGTGTGTGGACCCATTCATATGCTCTTCTGATTTAGATCAGTGGGCAAGAAGGTCTTACACACAGTTACGGATCTTTCATATGCTCTTTGTGTTCTCAATTATGTAGGGGATTTTGACTGGCTAGCTGCAATCAGTCTGTGAGAAAGAAGAAAGAAAATGACCATGACCATCACACACTGGGGTAATTGGGTGTCTTCCCTGCCTCCTGGTGATGACCAAGGACGGTTCCCATCAAAAACACCTAAATTCAAAGAAGTCAGCGGTCTGTTGAATGGAGTCCTGGGATCAGGTCACATCAAACTCCAGCTTTCAACATGCATTTCAAATATGAAACATAAACACTGATTGCAAATCTGAAGACATTTTCATTTAGCCCTAAGCCAGGATTTTTAATTTAAAAAAAATAAACCTGTCAAGGTCTGCAAGAAAGGCTCTTAGATATTCTGGCCAATGGTTTATTTAAAAACCCAATAATGCAATTTCCTTAGCAGCAGGAGGCAAGAGACCTTCTCTAAGCTGAATGTCCCATAACTGGATAGTAGCCAGATTCCCAGTACGTGAAACAGAAGTCCATGAAACAGAAACACATTCCCAGTACATTAAACCCCTTTTTAAAAGGGGTGCTACCTTGAGGGCCCATGACAGGATATTCTGAATGCCATTTCTGCCCAAAATAACTATGTATATTGGGAGCAAGAAGACCTAGCAATCCAATCTCACTTGCTATCCGTGTGAACTTGGCCATTCACATGTATTATTTATTTATTTATTTTATTATTAATTTATTTTTGATTTTTTTACTTTAAGCCCAGGGATGCATGTGCAGAATGTGCTGGTTTGTTACATAGGTATACATGGGTCATGGTGGTTTGCTGCACCTATCAACCTGTCACCTAGGTTTTAAGCCCCTCATGCATTAGCTGTTTGTCCTGATGCTCCCTCTGTCCTCACCAACCCCCAATAGTTTCTGGAATGTGTTGTTGCCCTCCCTGTGTCCATGTGTTCTCATTCTTCAACCTCTACTTATGAGTGAGAACATGCAGTGTTTGGTTTTCTGTTCCTCTGTTTGTTTGCTGAGGATGATGGCTTCCAGCTTCATCCATGTCCTTGCAAAGGACATGATCTCATTCCTTTTTTATGGCTGTGTAGTATTCCATGGTGTATATGTACCACATTTTCTTTATTTGGTCTATCACTGATGGCATTTGGGTTGGTTCCATGTCTTTGCTGTTGTGAATAGTGCTGCAATAAACATATGTGTGCATGTATCTTTATAATACAATGATTTATATTCCTTTGAGTATATACCCGGTAATGAAATTGCTAGGTCAAATGGTATTTCTGGTTCTTGATCCTTGAGGAATCACCACATTGTCTTCAACAATGGTTGAACTAATTTACATTCTCACCAGCAATGTAAAAGTGTTCCTATTTCTCCACAGCCTCGTCAGAATCTGTTGTTTCTTAACTTTTTAATAATTCCCATTCTGACTGGCATGAGATGGTATCTCATTGTCATTTTGATTTACATTTCTCTAATAATCAGTGGTGTTGAGCTTTTTTAGATATGTTTGTTGGCTGTGCAAATGTTTTCTTTTGAGAAGTGTCTGTTTATATCCTTTGCCCACTTTTTGATGAGGCTGTCTATTTTTTTTCTTGTAAATGTGTTTAAGTTCCTTGTAAATTCTGGATATAAGACCTTTGTCAGAAGGGTAGATTGCAAAAATTTCCTTCCATTTTGTAGGCTGCCTGTTCACTCTGATGATGGTTTCTTTTGCTGTGCAGAAACTCTTTAGTTTAATTAGATCCCATTTGTCAATTTTAGCTTTTGTTGCAATTGCTTTTGGTGATTTCATCATAAAATCTTTGTCCATTCCTATTTCGTGAATGGTATTACCTAGGTTTTCTTCTAGGGTTTTTATGGTTTTGAGTTTTACATTTAAGTCTTTAATCCATTTTGAGTGAATTTTTGTATAAGATGTAAGGAAGGGGTCCAGTTTTAGTTTTCTGCACATGGCTAGCCAGTTTTCCCAGCACCATATATTAAGTAAGGAATCCTTTCCCCATTGCTTGTTTTTGTCGGGTTTGTTGAAGATCAAATGGTTGTAGATGTGTGGTCTTATTTCTGAGATCTCTATTTCTGTTCCATTGGTCTATATGTCTGTTTTGATACCAGTGCCATGCTGTTTTGGTTACTATAGCCTTGTAGTATAATTTGAAGTCAGGTAGCATGATGCCTTCAGCTTTGTTCTTTTTGTTTAGGATTGTCTTGGCTATGTGGGCTTTTTGGTTCCATATGAATTTTAAAGTGTTTTTTGTTGTTGTTGTTTCTAATTCCGTGAAGAGTGTCAATGATAGTTTGATGGAAATAGCATTGAATTTATAAATTACTTTGAGCAGTATGGCCATTTCACAATATTGATTGTTTCTATCCAAGAGGGTGGAATGTTTTTCCGTTTGTTTGTGTCCTCTCTTATTTCCTTGAGCAGTGGGTTGTAGTTTTCCTTGAAGAGGTTCTTCACATCCCTTGTTAGCCATATTCCTAGGTATTTTATTCTCTTTGTAGCAATTGTGAATGTGAGTTCATTCACTCACATGGATTATTTAAATAAAACTGAAATTTTAAACCCCAATTTAAAACGTGTCATATAACTGCCAGTCATCTCTCAACTTCAGCTGTTTATAGACCAAGAGTAGAGAAAGAGCCTCTCTATGTATTGTTTAGCCCTGCCCTGTTGGTCAGAACTGACCCAGAGAAGCACCACTGACTATTTGGAGCAATCAAACTTCCTCTCTCTAGAATTTAAAATCACTAACCTGAAAAAGGGACTCAGCCATAGGCATTGAAGCTATAAGAGCCAATGATCTCAAGGGTCAAAACAACCATTTTGGAGTAGCTATGATGGACTATGGTTAATCTAAAGAAACTGGTTCTTAGACAAGAGACTAGCACATATGGATATGCAGAAGCAGGAGTGAGAGGCTATGCAACCCTAAAGAGCAAGAGAGAGGAAGCAGACATCTGATAATATTCTAGTTCCTATGAGTTCTGGAAGTTGAGTTCATGAGAGTTTCTGCCTTCCTATTCCTGGAAAACAACTACAAGAGAATTTCATAACTTTTTATCTGAGCAAAGTGTAGGTATCTCTTGTCTTACCAAATAATTGAATTCACAAATACTTATTGAACATGTTTTATGAACCAGGATCTATGATGAAAGCTGAGGAAAAACCAATGAACAAGATGGGTCCGTTTCTGATTTCATAGATCTTGTATTTTAATGGGAGGATAAAGAGACCAAACTAAGTCATGAAAACAAAACTCATATGTACATAAATAAGTACATGATGACACATTAACAAATAAAAATAAAAAAAATGAAAAGACAAAACATGCTTTCAGTTCAAAGACTTGGTAGTGTTAAGACTGATCTATTGATCAAGATTTAAGGCAATCCTTATCAAAATTTCATTGAACTTTTTAACAGAAATTGACAAGCTGATCTTAAAATACATACCGAAATGTAAGGGACCCAGCACAGCAACCAACCCAAACTGACAGTTGTCAGGCGTAAGGATAAAAATATAGATAAATGGATAGAGAGCCCAGAAATAAACCATCATATTTTTAGATAGTTGATGTTTGACAAAGGTGCCAAGACAATTCAGTAGGGGAAAACAATACTTCTTTCAACAAATGATGCGAAGATGACTGAATATCTACATTGAAAGGAATGAAGTTGGACCCCTTCCTCTCACCATATACAAAAATTAACCAAAATAGATCATAGCCATAATATAAGAACTAAAACCACAAAACTCTTAGAAAAAAACATAGGAGTAAATCTTTGTGACCTTAGATTAGTCAATAATGTCTTAAACACGACATTAAAGGCACAAGTGACAAAATAAATTGTACTTCATCAAAACTAAAACCTTTTGTGCTTCCAAGGACACTATGAAGAATGTGAAGAGACAATTTGCAGAATGGAGAAAATATTTGCAAATCATGCATTTGATAAGGGGTTTGTATCTGGAATACATAAGGAACTCTTACAACTCAATTATTAAAAGACAATCCAATTTAAAAGGGGGTGAAATATCTAAATTGACATTTCTCCAGTGAAAATATACAAATGGCCAATAAGCACAAGTAAAGATGCTCAACATCATTAACCATTAAATAAGTGCAAGTTAAAACCAAAATGAGATATTACTTCACACACTCTAGGATGTTTATAGTTTAAAAAAATAATAAGTGCTGGCAAATATGTGGAGAAATTGAAATCCTCACACACTGCTGTTGGAAATATACAGTGGTACAGTCACTTTGGAAAATAGTCTAACCGTTCCTCAAAATGATGGAGAAAATGAGGAGTGACTTCTAATAGGTATGGGCTTTGGGGGTGATGAAAATGTTCTTAAATTGATCATGGTAACGGTTGCACAACCCTGTGCATATATTAAAACCCATTAAATTTTGTACTTAAATTGGGTGAATTGTGGAATAATATTGTTAATAATATGTCAATAAATATAAATATATTTTGTTAAAAATAAAATATAGGGGCAACAATTCTTCCCTCGCAGGAACATTAGCAAAATTGAGTCCCCGGCTATTTGTTTGGATTTATATTATTGTTGTAAGTCATCCTAAATAGTTCTTAACCAACCATGTACTCAAAGTGTCACAGCTACTTATATTTGTGAAAAAGTATATTCTCCAAATGGAAGGGAAGATCTCTACACATTCCATCTAAGAGTGAAGGGGCATTCTTAAGTATTGTTAACAGGAATTTCAGAAAACAAAGTTAAATTTTTTTCCATGTAAAAAATTGCTTTAACATATATTTTTTTCAAAATCAGATAAAGCATTGAACTTGATGATGATGCTACCATACATTTAACTACTTATTATGTGCCCAGTCTATGCAAAGCATTGCACAAACATTAGTTTCTGTAATCCTTCCAACAACCCTCAGAGATTTATTTTGTTTCCCTTATTTTTGATGGAGCTATTGAAGCTCAGTCAGATGGGTTAGTTAACTTGTCCAATATCACACAATCCATAGAAGCAGTTTGAAATTTGAAAGCCAGGAATGGTTGATTTCCAAATACACACAGTTAATCTCTAATTATGCTTTTCCTTTACTGGCGCATTTGTGTTTTAGTTTTCTGTTTTGTATTTTAAGCACATAATTATGTAATTAATTATGTACTTAAAAGTATAAAACTAATGTAGATCCTTTGTAGAAATGTTGAAAAAATAGAAGTGTGCCGTAGGTGACACTGGGAATAACCGGGGTTTGAAATGGGGAAACAAAATTGCTGATAAAATTATAATATGTATTGGTATTTAGTACTATTAAAGGATACTTATGACAATGAAATTTAGGTTATAAAGCAGTTGAACTGTATTAGCTGTTTACATATACAGTTGACCCTTCAACTATAGGGTCATGAGTTTGAACTGTTTGGGTCTACTTTTACATGGATGTTTTTCAATTAAGGTTACATTGAATGTCCTTGCTTCTGCTTCCCCTTCCAACCCCTCCACCTGTTCCATCTCTGGCACCACTGAGATGGTAAGACCAACTCCGCCTCTTCCTCCTCTGTAGCCTACTTAATGTGAAGAATACAAGAATGAAGACTTCTATGATGATCCACTTCCACATAGTGAGTAGTAAACATATTTGCTTTTCTTTATGATTTTCTTAATAACATTGCTTTTCTGTAGCTTACTTTATTGTAAGAATACAATATATAATAATATGACATACAAAATATGTGTAAATTGACTGTTTTTGTTATTGGTAAGGCTTCTGGTCAACAGTAGGTTATTAGTAGTTAAGTCTTGATGAAGTCAAAGTTATACATGGATTTTTGACTTCACAGTGGTGAGGTGCCCCAACCCCCACATTGTTCAAATAGTCATATTATATACATTACATTACTTTACATATATTACAAAATATATTATGTATTACATATGTAAACTATGTAAGTAAAAATATCTGCAAAGAGAAAGGTCTATAAGTATTTGTACCAAAAGTATTTACACCAACATGTATAGATTTATGCCAAAATACTAATTGTCTCTGAATGGATTTAGGCATGTATCTTTATTTATTTGATTTTCTATGTTTTTAAATTGCTTTAACATGATCGTCTTTGACTCCTCAATGAATCAATTTCTGGATGCTTTCCATTTCATTTGGAAAGATGAATAATGTCCACTGTAAGTTAGACTCTTAGTTGGTATACTGGTCTTGAGTGTTCTAGCCCACTTCCGCTTTAACTGACTTTTCATTAACCTACAATTACAGATCTCAATCTCATCAGATAAGAAGGACTTTGTTGTAATGAGGGCAGGGTGAGCACCCAAAGTCAAACAATTACTAAACAGACTGCATCGACACAGTTGAGTTGCTCTTCAAAGCAAAAGAACCTCACACATAAAGCTTCAGAATCCATGCCCCATGTTCCCAGGCAGTTACTGCATTCTTCTGCCCCAAATTTTTTATTAGTCTTTGAGATTTGTATTTTTTTTTTTTTTTTGGTCATTTATCTCATATTTTTAACTATTAGTATCTCTAGGGGAACAACAGTAACAAAAGTGGTAATGCCAACAAACCAATCTTGATTGGTTAAATTGCTTCAGTTAAAAAAAAAAAAAGGGGACTTTCACTATTTTGAGTCCAAACGTCACAAAGCATTTATCTCAGCAGAGAACACATTGGCAATATTTGGATATTTTCACCTTATTTTAATTATTTGGAATAACTTGAGAAACCAGGAAAATCCAAGAAGACTGATGGCAGATTTATCCATTTTTATTAATGATTACAAATTACATTTCTTAGAAATGACAACATATGCATTCACAGCTCTCTAGGAGTTCAGAGAAAGTCACTGCTTTTTTCAGAAGAAAAAGAAAGGTCTTTAGAGTGAGTTTTCTTCTGATGATAATAAATCTCAGAATGTAGAGCACAAAAAGAGCTTAGATACTGAGTCCAACTCCCATATTTTACAGACGAGGCGCTGAGGCTTAGATGGGGAAGTTGTTAACCCAAAGTAACAGAGCAAAACACTGGCAGAGCCAGTGAACAAAATTGAGTCTCTTAACTTTAGGTTCTTATCATACAAGGTCAGGCAGTTAAAGCAAATAGATAATATTCACCAGGGTAAGACAATAGGGAATGGTTTGAACTGGAGTGAACTGGAAATAACATGGTCTGCCACTCATCTGGAAAACCCACATACATCTTCAGACTGGATTTGGTCCCTAGCTTTCCGTATGCATGCCCTACTACATCAAACCTCTCATTTATAAACTCGAACACATTTATAGATGGGTTACATTATTTACATTAAGTTGATGACTCCATGATTTTAATAAAAGAGCCCTGGAGACTTTAACTTAGTCTTCAGCTAAAAAGTATCGTTTGCAGTCATCAATCTCAACTTGAATCTTTCCAGTGATGGGGAACTCACTCTCATAGAATTTAGCACATTTGATTGGCAGGCAGCCTCAGTCATTAAACTTATCTTTATTAAAATAAAGCAAACTTCTCTGTGACTTTTCCTACTAGCCAAATGTTTACAGTTGAAGCCAAACAGTATTAAGTCTCATTCGTTTGAAGACTGGCAGCTTTTAAAATACATGAAGATAGTTTGCATGCTCTTCCACATTTTCTCATCTCCCTTAACCTTTCTTCATATGATATATGATATTCAGTTGGTGGTGTATTCAGAAAGGTAAGGAGAAAGTCCCTCCAAACCAAAATAGCTCTTATAATAGTCCATCATGATGTCTAAAATTAATTCAAGGTACTAAAGTATTCAAAGAGATGTCAAAAGAAGTGGAAGAAAGGTTCAGAAAGGAAACACGGGGAAGGTATTTGAAGTTAGTATTAATAATAATGGCATGTAACATCTATCAAAATCTTATACTATGCCAAGGAAATCTGCTAAAATCTTCATATATATATATTATTGTATTCAACTCTCACAGCTACCCATTAGAGAGGCATTTTGTCCCCATTTTATAGATGAAGAAATTGAGCCTCAAGAAGGTTAATTGACCTGCCACTGTCACTTAGCTTGAAAGTGACAGAACCAGGATTTAAGCCAGATCTCTCTGATTCCAAAATCAGTGCTCTTGTCTACCACCCTGGTTTAAAGTATTAGAAAGAACAATGGAATTTGAGTCAAAACGCTTGGGTACAAAATCTACCATTTCCTGCTATGTTCTAAGCATTTTAGTTAAGCTCTTTGAGCCTCTGTCTTATTGTCTGTTCTTTATAATTTGTTCACTTCTCTCTCTTCTGTTGTAAAGATACAACTTCAGATAAGAACTGGACATTTTTCTATGAAGAAATTTTAGCTGTTTCCATTGGTCAATGGATGAACAAAGATAATACATAATTTTTTTGCATAAAACAAGAACCCTTCTCTTCTAAGCTCCTACCCACTTTTCAGATTTTTTTGGTAACTTTTCTTCAAGCACCCAGTATTCTAAGCACAATAGACTACTTGCCACCCAGAAAATTTGCTGTATACTCTTTTAGCTTTCTGCATTTCTCTCTGCTTTGAACTTTTTCTTCTACTAAGAGAAATGATATCGAATTTTCAAATCAGAGCTCAAGGTACCCCCCATCCATTTAGCTTCTTAACCCCATCAGAATTAATCCATCCTTCCTCTTCCTCCTTAATAAATTGGTTCATACCTTTATCACCGTAACACCCCATTTAAACTCATGCTACTTTTAGAATGTGAACTTCTTGAGAGCAAGGAGAACATTTTATTTATTTCTCGCTTATAAACAATGTATAACACAGTGCCTTACACATTAAAAAAAAAAAAAACTAGCACCTACTATGTGCAAGATGCAATTCATACTAGTTGCTATAACATCATAATGCTTGACTATTTCTTTATTGAATGAACAAACGTACAAAACTAGAAAGACCAGGCTTCCTTCCTCTGCATCAATTAGCATTTTATTAAATGTGATGAATTCCATTTGCTGCAAAACTACGGCCCTTAAATGACTTTCATTTGGATATAGAGATGTACTTTCACATTCAGAGAGCAGAAGATAAAATCAGGTGCCCTGTCATTATTACAACCACTGCCATTATGGTTATGATGATGAATATGAGATTATTATTATTTTTATTATCTTTAGCAAATGAGTTTTCTTTCTTTTCTCCAGAGCTTCCAGGAATGTTTCTCATGTGTTTTCAGCTGCCCCATCTTGTTTTGACACTTCTGACAGGGAGCTGTATAGAGATGGGAAGAGGATCCAGAGGCTGACCTTGGACTTGGGCTGGCCTGCTGATTGCAGACTGCCTGGGCTGCTGCGACTGCTTTGTCTCTCCCTCCAGCTGCACTCAAGGCCCCCATTGATCAGCCCACTGAATGCTTTACAGCTACAGCTTTGGACAGGTCATTGGAGAAATTGATTGCAGTCACTTCCCAGGAGATTGAGCCACATCGACTTGTCTCCTTGTCCCACCAATAAGCACCTTGACTCCCGTCTTTAATTACCCTAGTAAGCCTCTGCATAATGGTCAGGGCACAAGTTGATGAGGGAGACAGAGAAAGGGAGAGAGAAAGAAAGAAAGAGAGAGAAGGAAAGTGTGGGGGCTGAAATAAAACAGCCTTCCCTAGAGTTGGGTGCTTTCTTAACTTGTGCCAGGAAACTGGGTCACATTTGCTCATTATGAATTTAGTATGTAGATTATTAGAAAACTTGATTACAAAATCAAGAATCAAGTTGGGCTCAAGACTCAATTCAGCCAACTAATTTAGTAAATTTGGCAAGTTATTTTGCATAGCTGGGACCCGTTTCACATCTGTAAATGAGAAAATTGCTAAGGTAACCTTAATAACTACAAACATGTGTAAATAGTAATAAAACCATCACCACTACTACCAATACAATGAAGACAGAGATGGTAATGAGTGCTAGCATTTATTGAATATTTAGAGGTTTCCAGCACCATGATAAATTACTTACATGAATACGTTTTCTCACTAATTTTTAAGATGTCATCCTATGATAAGACATAGAAAATATTTTTCTCTATTTCACTTAAGTAGACACTGAAGCTCAGAAGTTTAGGTTCTTGTCCAAATTCATAATATTAAGAATCAAACTCAAGCTTCTCCGGAGTCTATGTGAAATATCAGATAGCTTAGAAACTATGTTTACATACATTCTCTTGATTTCATATGAAGTCTTGCAGCTCTATATATGCATACTAGGAGATAAACTTGATAGGAGGCATCTTGGCTTAATAGTCTTGTGGTCAAAGAGGCCTAATCCTACTTCTGTCTTAGCACAAAGGGAAGCTCTGTGCCACTAGTATTTATATATTTGCATCTTTGCTCTTAAGAAAAACTGGAAGTTTAAAATGACTGTTGTTTCTATCCTGTGCATCACTCTCAAGGCTTCAAGATCATTCAGTGATTGATTTCCACAATGTGAGCAGCAGGCTACCTACTTCATCTCCTGGAGATCAACATCTCCTGGGGGACTTGTTCAAAAACATATTCCTGGCCCACTCTAGCACTATTTAATCCAAATTCTTAGAGAAGGGTTCCAGGACACTGCATTTCAACAAGGGCCCCTGGTGATTCTTGGGAATACTAATGTTTGAGAACCACTGTGACTGAGAATCATGTTTTATCCAGAGCTCAAATTCAAAGTAATACCTCACCCTCATACCACCCAGCAGACCGTGATTGCCACAACCCTCACAGAGGGTTTTGGCATTTTTCTCATTCTTTGTAGTCTGAACTCGTAGGTGTCTACCCATCAGCCATCCCCACACTGCTTCCTCCTCCTGCCCTGCTTCCTTGAATACAACACCCAGTTTCATCCAGAAGAATGTACTTAGTCATAGAGGATGAATGGTAATTGTTCTAGACCATTGAGCCATCCCTATTCTTTTTTTCCAGTGACTGGTTAGAGGTGAGAATGTCATCTAATTCTGGCTAACATGAGGTGAAGTCTTTTGGGGGGACTCTTGGGGAAACATTTTAATTTATCATAAAAGATAAATCTACATAGGGGGATGGTCCTTTGCTCAATTCCCTCCCTTCATACTTTGGACACAGACCTGTGAGTATGTGACACTTGGAGGTTCTACCTCAATCCTGCAACTAGGAGGTGGCAGATGAGAAGCCAATGAGAAGCCAGTATGGTAAGGGTGGCAGAGCAAATAAATCCCTCTGTCCTTGAAGACAAGCTTAGAGCTACTCTAACATTCCTGAGGTCAACTGATTCTAGTCTAATTATATGAATCATAGAAATCTTTTTGGGTGAACCACTTAGTCAAACTATCTCATCGCAGCTCAAAGCATCTTAAGTTTCTCCTTACCCTATATTGCCCTTAAGCATTTCTTCCCCTTTAAAATCAATGTAGAAAAATCATGCTGAAGTTTTATTGACCCAGCCTGTTACCTATCATGTGAGAGAGTGAGGTGAAGAGACATTAACGTGGCCATGTGACCCTGCTGTCAAATATCAGATGTCCTAACTAATCTTTGGATTATTCTGGCTTGCGGTAAATTGGTAGTAGGATTCTCTAAACAGAATTGGTCCTATAGAGTAGGGGTCTGAAAACAATGCAAGCCAAGTCTGGTCTACTGCCTGTTTTGGTAAATCTCATTGGGACACAAACATACTCATTCATTTACATATTTTGTATGATTGCTTTTATGCTACAATGGCAGAGTTGTGTTGCTGAAACAGACACCAAATGGCTCAAAAAACCCTAAAACATTTACTATCTGGGCCTTTTATTTTAAAAGTTTGCCAATCCTTGATATCAATAATCCAGTTTTTGGTCAAAGAGCAAATCTTCTGTTTTAGATACCAAATGGAAAGGAGACCACAGTCATCCCACTGGAAAAATTAGAAAATCAACCTTTGCTCTCATCAAACAGAAAAGCAACCCACTTCACCAAAGGTGTAGACAGAAGTGATAGTTGTAAGCAGAACTGAAATTTTCTCACAGGGAAGAGACTCAAATCTTCCCCAGCCTCAAGGCAGGAGAATGGCATGAACCCGGGAGGTGAAGCTTGCAGTGAGCTGAGATCGAGCCACTACACTCCAGCCTGGGTGACAGAGCGAGACTCCGTATCTCCAAAAAAAAAAAAAAAAA
>NW_016809527.1:801710-828785 GCF_001698545.2 Rhinopithecus bieti | reverse complement strand
AAAAAAAAAAAAAAAAAAAAAAAAGAAAGAAAAAAGTGTTCCCCAGTCTCTTAACAGGCAGAAGAGTAGAGGATGGCAAAGCTCAAACCTGGATGCTTACCAGAGAAGTGGAACATCACTTGGGAGACACAGGCACAGTCAAGAGTAAAGCTCAATTAATTACTAAGATTCAGAAAAGAAAGAAAGCTCAAGTTGAGAAATGTGGCTTCTAAAACTAACTGCCAGAAGTAATGGGACTTGGGGAATCAAGGATGTAGAATCAGGTAGTTCAGCCTAATTTTGATGGACTGTAGCTTGTATACCTGAAGTTTCCCTTTAACTTGCTCTTTAAGGATGTCTTAGGGCCGTCCTGGTGTACAAATAGCTGCTGAGAGATAATTGGGTGGCTGGTGAAGTACCTACATTTCTGTGTAGCATGAGAGAGACGATTTGAGCCCCATTTTTTTTCTTTAGGGTAAGAATCACCAGATAATCTCCTTGTTTACAGAATTATGTAGGCACCCAGAAAGATATCTCGTTGTAGGCAAAAGGCAAGCCGAAGTACCTTGCTTTAGTCTTTAAAAGGACACTTATGGCCACTGGAACTACATAAAATGCCTGACTTGTAATCTTGGGCAACAGCTGCACCTCTGAGCCTGTTTTCTAGTCTGTAAAATCAGCATAGGGGGTACGGATAAAAACATGCAAGGGTGTGCATATTACATTTATAAACCCCTGTAACAACTGTCTCCTAAATTATAAACTACTCTGCAAATGAGAAATGTCCCCATTATTGAATAAAAGTACATTCTGATAGGCCTACAGTTGAGTGAACAGTAAAAAAAGATCCCCTAAATTAACGTGTTAAATGGGGATAATTTAGGACTCTGTCTAAGAGGTAGGCAAATGCCATAACAGGCTTTTTCTGCTTAATCTAATCGATGCTCAGGGGAATCCTTGTGATAGTAACTAGCCACCAGGTTTAAACTTCTTTCAGAGATTGCTCCTTGTCAGACGCAATAAAGGAATACAACTTGCACGCAAGTGTATGCCCGTTTTCCTGCTTGCTAGAAGGAGAATGTGCACACAGCTTGGTCTCCATAAGCTCCAATATTCAGATCAAATGGAATACAGAGATATAGTCGGTGTAAGGCCAGAAATACATTCCTGGGTACTAGGATGTTTGTAGCAGCACTATCTGGAACACTGGAAACTACACTAACACAACAAAACAGTTAAAGGGATACTTAAAGTCCACTGAACAGGATGTTTGTAGAATGAGCTACGTGTTTAGGCAGCCCATGGTCTCACGTCCAGCTCAGAAGGATATAGGTAGTGTCCAGATCACAGAGGTTAGAAAGTCAGTGAGACCAGAGTAGTAAGCAGGGTTGGGGATCTTTGGCTCTTGGGCATGAATGATTTACTCCATGCCTGATTTGGGGCCTATATCTTTCTAAGGAAGTTCTCTGAAATATTTCAGAATTCATGTTCATGTGCAGGAGCTGCTGGGCTCCAAATTAGACACAATCTTTAATATAATACATTGATATGATATATCTAAAATAGTCAAACTCATAGAATGAAAGAGCAGCGTGGTGATTTCCAGGGAAATGGCAGTCACCAATTGATAGACACAAAGTTTCAGTTAAGCAAGATGCATAAGCTCTAGAGATCTGCTTCATAACATGGTAGCTCCTAATGTTAACACTAACGTATTGTGCAGCTAAAAATTTGTTAAGATCATAGATCTCACGTCATGTCACTATAAAATTAAAAAATGATGCTACATGTATCAAGTGTTGAACTTGAAGGGTGTTAGCTTGTCCCATCCCTTTTTACTTTTTAACACATCTATAGCTTGTCCCATCCCTTTTTACTTTTTAACACATCTATAGCTTGCTTATATTCATAGTATCCATCCTATTTTTTCACTTGTTAAGTGTTATGACCTTTATTCAGATTCAGAGATTTTCTCTGTTGATGCTTTGTACATGGTCAGATCCATCCAACACTGAATTTGTAGTCACCCTATGTGAAACACTTTACAAGAATGAGAATAAATGACCTAAAACTGAAAGCAAAAGTATGGATAAGTCTTACACATATACATTGCGCTATAGAATTTAGGCACAAAAGAATACATACAGAATGATTCAATTACATAAATGTAATGTACAAAAATGAAAAATAAATACAGAGAAGTACAAAACAGAAAAAATAACCCATCATTGGACATTGCAATAGTGGTCACCATCAGAAAAATAGTGACTAGAAGGGATCATAATACAGATTTTTGGGGTGCTGTTCATGTTCTCTTTCTTGATTTCAGTGCACAGATCTATTCAGTTTATAAAAATCCATCAAGCTATGCATTTATGAGATTTCCACTTTTCTACATATGTTGTATTTACATAAAAAGTTTTAAAAAATGCATAAGCAGCAAGGGATATAGACAATCAAGTTCATCAGCAGCTCAGTCCCGAACTAGTCATAGCACCTTGGACAAGTCATTTTACCAGGCTGAGTGCTGGATGCCTCATCTGTGAAAAGATACTAACGATCCTTGCCTCACAGAGTCACTGGGACTATTAAATTGAAAGGAACGACTACATGTAAAGTACTTAGCTCAGGGTCTGATACACAGCAGGCACCCCATGCCTGGCTGCTGTTATGATTATGATCCTTCCGTTGTCCAGGCTGACACCATTTCAGACTGGATGATCTGATGTCGACTGTAGTCTCAGGTCCATCAAAAGACGCAAACTCCCTGCATGCAGACGGGGGCACCCAGACTGTGCAATGAAAGCAGAGAAGAGATGAGGAGTAGCATAAGACTAGGAAATAAAGCTGGAAACGCTCATTGAGGAAGAGATCATTGAGGTTCAAAAAGCCCAGAAGTTGGATTTTATTTTGTAGATGGAAGTTACTGAAGACTTTATATTTTAACAGAGAAGTCACATGGAGCTGAAACTCAGCCAGATCAGTCTTCTAGCAAGTTGAAAGAGATTAAAACAGAAGACTTGGGGATAAACTTTACCTTACAGAAAGTGTGTCAGGTCTGCAGAAGTCAGAATATGATGATGTTCTTGTTATTATTATCAATATTATAAGAAATAACAACCACTGCAATCACTATTATTTTAGTGTGTACCTGCTGGGTACCACATATTTAAAGGTACTATCTCATCTAGTCCTTACTCAAAGCATAAGGGGGAATAATTGACATTTACCAGGTTCTTACTAAGAGCTAGGCACTCTTCTAAGTATTTTATGTGTGTTAACGCATTTAGTCACAATGACAGCTCAGTGAGACAGTCACTATCATTATCTCCAGTTTATAAATGAGGATATTGCAGCGAAGAGAGATTCTAAGGCCATACTGCTATCGAGAAACAGAGCTGGGATTCAAATTCTGGAAGCTCAACTCTAGTGCCCATCCTTATGCCTATTATGTTATGTCGACATCCTAGGTATCATTATGCTTATATTCTTAGGGACTAACAGAGACAACAGTAAAATTACTTGCTCAAAGTCACAAAGAGGGTGATATAGTTTGGATATTTTCCCCACCCATATCTCATGTTGAAATATAATCCCCAGTGTTGGAAGTGGGGCCTGGTGGAAGGCAATTGGATTATGGGGGTGGATTTCTCATGAATGGTTTAGCACCGTATTAGTCAGGGTTCTCTAGAGGGACAGAACTAATAGGATAGATGTATATATAAAGAGGAGTTGATTAAGGAGTATTACATTCACATGATCACAAGGTCCCACATGGGCCATCTGCAAGCTCAAGAGCAAGGAATCCAGTCCGAGTCCCAAAGCCAAAGAACTTGGAGTCTGATGTTTGAGGGCAGGAAGCATCCAGCACAGGAGAAAGATGTAGACTGGGAGGCTAAACCAGTCTAGTCTTTTTACTGCTTTTTATTCTGGCTGTGCTGGCAGCTGATTAGATGGTGCCCATTCAGATTAAGGGTGGGTCTGCCTTTCCCAGCCAACTCACTCAAATGTTAATCTCCTTTGGCAGCACTCTAACAGACACACCCAGGATCAATCAATACTTTGCACCTTTCAATCCAATCAAGTTGACACTCAGTATTAACCATCACAAACACCATCTCCTTGATGCTATACTCGAGATAGTGATTGAGTTCCTGTGAGATCTGGTTGTTTAAAAGTGCATGGCACCTACCCCACTCTCTCTTGCTCCCGCTTTCATCATGTGACATACCTGCTCCCTCTTTGCCTTCCACCGCAAAAGGAAGACTCCTGAGGCCTCCCCAGAAGTAGATGTTGCTATGCTTTCTGTACAGCCTGCAGAACCATGAACCTAACAAACCTCTTTTCTTATAAACGAAACACTTCAGATGTTTCTTTTCAGCATGCACAAATGGCCTAATACAGAGGGACAGACCCTAGTTTGCTTGATGATAACACTTATGATCTTCATCACTATCCTGTCTGCTAAAGGCAATCATTTCTAATCATGGCTGGGAACAAATGAAACCTCAGTCAAACGTTTTAGGAATGAAAAGATAGCAATAACAATCTGCTCATTTATTGAGCACTTATGTGCCAGGAAATTTACATGTTATACATGTTTATAGGTAGTTTGCTTGTTTCCTTGCGTTAATTAACCCTTACAGAAATCCTATGAAGAAGCTGCATTTTTTTATCCCTGTTTCACAAATAAGGAAACTGAGTTTCAGAGAAGTCACAAAAGTAATGAGTAAGAGATCCAAAATTATATCTTATGCAGCCCAACACATATATAAAAATATTCTTATTACTCCACTAAACTTCCTCCCAACAATAAGAGAGCTGGTTCCAGAATCCTGATTCCCTCCTCTCTCTACCCCCATCCCCAGTGAATTCTGCACTTACTGGTGTCCTGGGGCAGTTTTAAAAGCATTCCAAGTCTTCACCACTACAAGGAATTCTCAGCTAACCTTTCCAGCGTAAGCTGCAGCAGCAAATTCCTTCCCAGGTTAGTAGAAAGCCTCAGGGCAAAGAAGAGCAGGTGCTTGCCTGACCCAAGTGTCACCTGCATCTGATATATCTCATTAGCCTAGGGGAGAAACGCAGTCTGGCCTGCTCTTTCTCCCAGATGCAGTCTGGTGCGCCAGAAGGAAGAGCCAAAAGCCTGCTTGTGAGGGAGCCAGAGTGGCTCCTGAGAGCATGGGAAGGGCCTGGCTCCCCCTATGCGCACACTCTTGAGTGCATGGACTCTGTTCTGATGTAAGGCAGCCACTGTCCCAGCAATGTGGCTATGGCCAGCCCTGGGCTTAGAAGGAGCAGCTTCTTCCATAGCAGCAGGTGAGAGGAGTCAAAGGCTCCCTTTCCACAAATGTCTTCACTTTCAGTCCTGTCTTGGGGTCTGGAATCCTCCCCCATATACCAAAGTGTTTCAGTAAAGCTCCTTGTATCAGTCAGGCTTCAAGTACAGAAGTAGCAAAAGCAGACTAAAGAGTCGAATCAGTAGGACACACACGCTCACACAGACACATGCACACATGCACACACGTATCTCTCTCTCTCTCTGTCTCTTTCTCTCTCCATCCCCACCCCCACCCCACCATAGGAAAAGCCAGCAGACTGAAAATTCTTGTACAGAAACTATAGTTCACTGTTGGATTTCTTCTGTCTCTGAAAAACCTTAGTCTCGCTCTTAAGGTTCTCAACTAATTGCATGAGGCTCAGGTTATGGAGAATACTCTCCTTTGAAATCAACTGATTGAACGTGTTAACCATGTCTAGTAAATACCTTCATAGAAGCACTTACATTAATGTTTAATTTTGTAACTTGATCATATAGCCTAGCCAAGTGAGCACTTGGCACATAAAACATCACACTCTTCATAGTATAATGGAAAGGCTACCAGAATAATGGTTCTGGCTCAAACTTTCTGTTATCTTGGTGTCTTAATCTGTTTCTATGGCTATAACAATATACCTGAGACTGGGTAATTTAAAAACAACATAAATATATTGCTCACAGTTCAGTGACTGAGAAGTCCAAGATCAAGGTATCCATAGATTCAGTATCTGGTGAGGGCCTATTCCTCGTAGATGGCACCTCTTCACTGAATCCTCATGTGACAAGAGAGCAAGGGAGTTTGCTCAATCCTGTTTTATAAGGGCACTAAGCCCACTCATGAGGGGGGAGTCATCATGACTCAATCTTTTCCCAAAGGTCCTACCTCTTAACTCTATCATACCAGATATTAGGTTCCAACATATGAATTTGGGGGAGACACTGACATTCAGACCATAGTACTTAGGGAAGTTCTTTCTTCTCTCTGAAACTCAATATCAACTTCTGTAGAATAGGTGGAGTAAAGAAAGTAAAAAATGAGAAAAACCTGAGAGTTGTTTTTAGATATTTTGGAGTGTGTGTCCTGGAAGGAATACTTAGGCTTGTTCTACAGAATTTCTGAGGGCAGAACCAGGACCATTGTATGGAAGAAAAAATTTAAGCTGGGCATGGTGGCTCACACCTGTAATCCTAGCACTTTGGGAGGCCGAGGCGGGTGGATCCCTTGAGGTCAGGAGTTCAAGACCAGCCTGGCCAACATGGTGGAACCCCTCTCTCTATCAAAACTACAAAATTAGCCAGGTGTGGTGGCAGGAACCTGTAATCCCAGCTACTCAGGAGGGTGAGGGAGAAGAATCTCTTGAATCTGGGAAGTGGAGGTTGCAGTGAGCCGAGATCTTGCCACTGCACTCCAGCTTAGGCAACAGAATGATACTCCATCTCAAAAAAAAAAAAAAAAAAAAAAAAAAGGAAGTTTAGGCTTGATTAAGGAAGTTTGTCTCACAATGAGAGTCCATTATGAGAGGGCATGCTTTATTATACACTGACCTCCTTGCCTCAGAAGAAGTTCAAACAGCAATTGAAAACAAATTTATTTGGGGAAGAACAATGTAGAAGGCATTATATTTTAAACTAGATAAACTAAAAAATCCCTTTTAGTATCATTATTCTTCACCACTAGAAAGGTTTGTCGAGGCCGGGCGCGGTGGCTCAAGCCTGTAATCCCAGCACTTTGGGAGGCCGAGACGGGTGGATCACGAGGTCAGGAGATCGAGACCATCCTGGCTAACACGGTGAAACCCCATCTCTACTAAAAATACAAAAAGTAGCCAGGCGAGGTGGCGGGCGCCTGTAGTCCCAGCTACTTGGTAGGCTGAGGCAGGAGAATGGAATAAACCCGGCANAAAATCCCTTTTAGTATCATTATTCTTCACCACTAGAAAGGTTTGTCGAGGCCGGGCGCGGTGGCTCAAGCCTGTAATCCCAGCACTTTGGGAGGCCGAGACGGGTGGATCACGAGGTCAGGAGATCGAGACCATCCTGGCTAACACGGTGAAACCCCATCTCTACTAAAAATACAAAAAGTAGCCAGGCGAGGTGGCGGGCGCCTGTAGTCCCAGCTACTTGGTAGGCTGAGGCAGGAGAATGGAATAAACCCGGGAGGCGGAGCTTGCAGTGAGCTGAGATCCAGCCACTGCACTCCAGCCCGGGCGACAGAGCGAGACTCCGCCTCAAAAAAAAAAAAAAAAAAAGATTTGTCTTCTTTTCTCCCTCTGGAACCTCCTTTCACCCAAAGTTTGTCAACTTACTGTGCTATAGGCAACATAAAATGTAAGCAAAGCCTGGGAGTAATATTACTAATTAGCACCTATCAGATGCATTTGCCAGGTTTATTCATGAGATTAACTGTCCATACCAAGGTAATCTCTTAAATCAGTTTAGATCCTTTCACTCAGCTGACACTGAAAGATGAAGCACAGTAATATGTTTTTATTTGGTGTGTCAAGTAAAGCATACACCAGTAACTGCTGTATGCAAAACATTGCTTTGCATAGAGATCCAATATGAACTAGGAAAGCCCCTGGCCTTGGGCTGCATGGTTACAGAGTGAAATACGTGGAAACTTTTAGTAGATGTATTAAAAGAAGATTACAGGACCATGGCATAGGGAGAGATTAATTATGATGAAGATAAGAAAATACATTTTTGTAGATGGGAAATTTGAGCAGAGGCTGAGATGGAAACGACTTGAACAGATGGATGTTCTGGATAATGGATTAAGGATGAAGAGTACAGATTGGTAGAGTCGGGGTCTCAGAAGTGTTGTTAAGCCAGACCTAGACATGGGGGTGATGCCCACATGGTGCTAACTCTTCAGGAGTTCAGTACACTCAGAGGCATGGCTATCCCCACCTAGATTTCAAAGGATTCCTCAAAAAGCCTCAGGGGCTAGACAGAGAACTGCCAAAGGGGCAGGCTGTAACAGAGAGCTTTTACCAGGGTTATGTCTAGTGAAGTTGTGAAGGCGAGGCTGCCCCAGAGACCTCAGAACTGTGCAGCCACCAGCATGCAACACCAGCCCAGGAGAGCCAGTGAAAGAGAGAGATTACAGAGGCCATTGGAATAATGATTACATGGTTTTTAGAAAATTGGAAAAGATGATGGGGACCAAAACAAGGGAGAAGTTTAAGGAGAAAATAGTGACAATTTCCATTTTTAGGAAATTACCAAGGGACAGACTTTTATTAGGTTTTCCTTGCTAGCTTTACAAACCTATTTGAAGGTGTCACAGGACATCTTCAAAGGACCACTAGCCTGGTGGAGAGTGTGTTGCCCTCACTATGTGGCTTGGCTATCTCTCAAAGCCTTCGTTTCCCAGTCTTCAAGATGTGTATAACATTCCCTGCTCTGAGGGCTGGCATGGATGCTGCTTTGCAAGCTGTAAATGGCTATGCAAACACTCAGGTACTCAGGGATGGATCTTGTTGGTCCTGGGGGAATTTATAGCAGCTTTAAACCAAGTCTACAATCAGCTATATGTTGCCATCAAGACAGAGGCACCAGAGTTGACACAGAGCCTGGTGACAGAGATGTCCACCTTGAGGCCATCAAAACCATGTGCTGGTTGTCTGTGGAGTATGGCAGCTGCTCAGATTGTTCAGTGTGAAATTTAATTTGGGCTCCTGGGTGAGCAGGGAGGAGGGCGTGAAAGATATGATACTGGTTAATTTCATGTTTTACAGGCCCAACAACCCAAACGTACATTTCTCAGTGAAAACCGAGAACCTGCAGGCCACTGCATGCAATGATATGTAGTCCAGGGGGAAAATGAAGACAGAGAGAGGAAAAAAAGAAAAACATAAAGATTATATCATTTCCTGAAATCAAATAAACTCAAAAACCTTCCATTCCAATGGATTAGATTGACAGGCAGAGAGAGAAAGGCAAAAGAGGGTTTCTTTTAACTCTTGCCAATACTTTTACACATAACTGCAAACATTTCTACGCTTGGCATTCAAAGGTCCTAGCCTCTGCCGCAGTCCGTATTACTATGGTCAGATCTGGTTTTATCTTGCTCTTCCTCAAAATCTTTCCATGCCACCTGGTATACAGTGTAAAACCTAAACTCTTAAGTGTAGCAAAAAATGCCCCCTATTACATTGTCCCCCCATCTCCAGAGTCATGTCCTTCAGCTTTCACTCCCACCCAACCCCTTCTCGACCAGCAACATTCATTAGTGGGTTTCCAAATCTGTGGACTCCTCCACCTGTCTCTGTCTTGTATGTGAAATTCCTTCTCCCTAGAATTCCTTTTACTTTGGATCTCCCCTGGGTTTCAGGGAAACACAGGCAGTATCAGTAACAGCTAAGAGGGAAAATTTTGGTATCAAGTAGATCTGATACTGACTTCTTGATATACACTGTATACTGACTTTCCACATCCTGCCTACTGTCTTTGACAAATGGCTTAACTCCTCTGTGAGTTTCCAGTTGTCTTCTCTTTATGAAGGAGAGAATGTCCCCTACCTTTTTTGGTTATTATGGGGATTCAGTCAGTTAATACATATGAAGTATGGAGCACAATGCCTGGCACAAAAACGTACTTGGTGAATGACTTATTTTATTATTAATTTAACTCATTTTACTATGACATCTCCCTTAATCATCACATGAAAACTTAAGTATGTTTTCCATGAATGATCCAATTTCGCCTAGAATATGACTAATTTCTGCCATCATTATGTCGTACTGTACGCAATAGTCATTTGTGTGTTCCCCTCCCCACCATCAGGCTGTGTGAATGGGTGCATAGAATAAAGTTTAGTTATCTCTGTATGCCCAGTGCTTAGTCAAAAGCCCAACACAAAATTCATACTTGATTGATGGATGAATTAATGAATGACAAAATGAATGATTAATCACACGCATGGATCACCCTTGAAGGCCCAGATCAAGTGTCAGCTGTCCTGGGAAGTCTTAGCTGATCCTATCGTAGAACAAAATGTGCTGTATTCTGTGTCATGGCTTTTTTCCAAAATCCGTACCATGTCATGATCCCATTGTGAGCTCCACATGGGAGGCTCCATGTCTTATTAATCTCTATGAAGCCATTAGCCCAGGGCTTGGAACTCGGCTTAAAATTCAGCATAGGTTATTTTTCTTCTCTGTCATCATTCCTTTTTTCTCTTGACTATCACTATTCCCAGGGTGGCCAATATTTGGGATATCATTAGATTCAAGATGGACGAAGGGCATGCCAGATGCAGGGGCAGTCATGTGGCTGGATTAAGTGCCCAAATGACATATACACTTGCAGTGTGTAGCAGGAGTCCCTGGAAGATTGTCCACTGGCTACCACAGGCAATCAATATTCAGGAGAAGCTGTGAAAGAATTAAGAAAGCAAAGAAGACCTTTCCTCATGAGTGAGAAGGTCTGTGTCAGCTCATGAGCAGTATCTTGGGACTTGTTGGTTCTTCTGAGGAAGCTATCAATTGACTGAGAGTTTTGAAACAAAGAATTAAGTTTTGAAACCACTCCAGATAAACAAATCATGAGTTAAAAATAACTACTGGATTTGTGCACGTATATTTGGAACTATTTGTAGAGTGTGTTTGTACATGAAACAAAATATGCGTGATACAAATTTAGTGTGCATTTAGTATCTGTCAGGTACTGGGGTAAACACTTTACTATGTATTAACCCTTTCAATACACACCACAACCCTATAAGGTAGATATTATTATTCCCACTTTAAAAATGAGACTCAGATTCAATGAATAACTTGTTCAAGGTCACGTGGCTAGTTAGTAGTAGACCTGGATTTGTATCTTATACAGTATAAAACCTAAACTCTTAAGTGTAGCAAAAATATCAATTCTGGAGTCAATGCCAGGTCAGTCCCTTGCTGATATCATTAGGCCCCATTTGACAGAAAACATGGCATGGCAGGTGAGGGTTGGGGAAGCAGCAGAAGGTATGAAGTGTGTGTTGCGTTGGGGACCGGTGTTCATTGATAAGTGATCAGCAAAGCTTATCAGGAGGAGTCTGTTGACATTTGCCTCCTTTGATTTGTCCTCACACACTAGTGCAGAAAGGTGTATAAGCCCATCCATCAGTTATGATTTCCAGATATAAGAATTGATATTGTCATGAATATATAGGAGGTCTGGGGGTGTTAAAAATAACTGAGAACACACTGGGCCTTTCAGAGGATGTAGGGAGAGGATGAGGAAAAGTAATGAGTACTAGGCTTAACACCTGGGTGATGAAATAATCTGTACAACAAACCCCCAGGACACAAGTTTACCTATTTCACAAGCACTTGTACCCCTGAACTTAAAAGTTAAAAAAAGAGAGACAAGGAAACAGAGCTGCAAAGAAAATAAAAGAAACAACTGAGAGACTTCTGTATGTGATGTGCTTTATAAAAACATACTCAACAGGCATTTATTGAGCACTCACTACTTGTCACGCCCTGTGCTAGGTTAATTGGGGGATAACAGGATAAATAGGACATAGCCCTCTTTCAAAGAGCTTGCCAGCTGGTGAAAGAAAGGACAGACCAAAGCTGGGTACAGTGGCTCATGACTGTAATCCCAGCACTTTGGGAGGCCAAGGCAGGCCAATCACTTGAGGTCAGGAATTCGAGACTAGCCTAGCCAACATGGTGAAACTCCATCTCTACTAAATATACAAAAATTAGCTGGGCATGGTGTTGCATGCCTGTAATCCCAGCTACTCAGGAGTCTGAGAAATGAGGATCGCTTGAACCTGGGAGGCGGAGGTTGCAGAGAGCCAAGAGTGCGCCACTGCATTCCAGCGTGGGTGACGGGGAAACTCTGTCCCTGGCCCGCCCCCAAAATAAAAGGTTGGGGGTAGACCTAAACAGATATTAAGGAATTTAGTTCAGTTTAATAAACTCATTTTTACCATTGATTCTGTTCCAGGTCCTTGGTCAGTAAAAATGGATAAGACATGATCTAGACTTTCAAGATACTCAGATAGTATCAGGCCACAGTAGTTTTAAAACAAACATACCAAATGCCGTATGATCATTTAACACTAAATTCCTCACAATATAAACCCGAAGCCCACGACATTGATCCCATTGCATATTACCACAACCTCTAGTGACTTTATCTTTTAGAAGAAATGTCCTTCCAAATGGGAATTCTGGTCCTCAGTGTCTACTCCAATAGTTGGGACTATTCCAGGCTCCAACTCACTGAACTTGCCTTATCTGATGTGGTTAACCAGGCTGCTATGGAACACATTGGTTATTGTATCTGCTATGCCCAATCTCCCCTTCTAAACAAAACTGCCCCATGAATAGTGCCCTTCTGTTTGTAGGTAGATGTACTTGCTAATTGGACTATGCATAGTCACTTGATATAAGAAGAATGAGTTCGTTGGCTGGTAGTGAAGCATGAAATAGCTTGTCCTGGTAGGGTGACCTGAATCCATCAGATTTCTCCTTTGAGAATTGAAACCAGAAGGACAGAAATAATTTGGTTCATTGGAAGCGAACAGAGAAACTAACTAAACAGGTTAATAGAAGAGTACTTGAGTGCTCCTCAGAAGGCTGAGTTGTCCGCATCACCATATTTTCTGCCATCTCTGAGCTGGGATAGTCAACAGTCCCTGGGCCCCCATTGTGGATTCCTGAAGAAAGTCCCCAGGCTTACATAAGCTCCAGTGGCTCCCTCTCCCCGGAAATCACAATTGATGTATGGGCTTATACACCTTTCTGTACTAGTGTGTGAGGACAAATCAAAGGAGGCAAATGTCAGCAAACTCTTCCTGATAAGCTTTGTTGATCACTTATTGATGAACACTGGTCCCCAATGCAACACACACTTCATACCTTCTCCTGTTGCTCCAGTCCTCACCTGCCATGCCATGCTTTCTGTCAAATGGGGCCTAATGATTTCAGCAAGGCATGATTTACTGACCTGGCATGATTTACTTTGGAGGTTCATGCTTATAAAGACAGTCAAGGCACTTTTCAGAGGGATGTGTAGCAGCAGAACACAAAAGTATACCTTGAACATCTACTGTAGGCTATGGATACAGAGAAGAAAGGTTGCACTGGGGGACCTACTAGAGTTATGACAGAAACAGCCTTGTAAATGGACAGTTCCAATCTGGGATGCAAGGGGCTTGGGTGGAGGAAGCACCAGGTACTGGGCAGGCAGTAAGAGTCTACTCACTTGGCTAAGGGAAGAAGGATAGAAGGATAGAGTGTATGTGTGCATGTCTCAGGGTTGGTCAAGGAAAGCTCTGCAGGACGTGATAGATGAGCTAAATTTTTAAAGAGAAGAAAGGGTTTTCAAACAAAAGGATGAAAGGGGGCCAGGGCATTCCTAGAGATGAAAACAGCATATACAAAGACTGGAAGTTGCAAGACAGCATGGTTTCTCTGAGAGCAGCCAAGATAGGGCTGCAGAAATGAGGCTGCAAAGATGGCAGAAGAGAGCCTTAAGGGAAACTTATTTTCCTGAACACTATGGAAGGAGGACTGATTTTAAGCAGGGAAGCTGCTGGCTAGTCTTCTGGTGTCATGGAGCCTGGACTGGGGTGAGTATCCTGGTAAAGCTCTGTGAAACAGCTGCAAGTTTATAAAGAGGGGACTGACTTGATGGCAGATGGCACATGCACACTTCTTCCCAGGGAGGGAGAGGCATGTGACCTCATGTGACCTTGAGGTCAGCCAGTCCTTTGTTAAAATCCCCACCATGCCCATGGCCTGACTGTGTCGCTATGGGCAGGGTTTGTCATGTCTCAGAGCTTCCACTGCATCACCTGTAAGTCAAATAAGCAGCCTTGGGAATATCAATTGTGAAAGGCCTTGATGTAGTTTATGCTGTCCATTATTTATTGGTTAATTGTAAGCAGGTGAAGTTGGGTAACTGAGTGCATGTGTGTAGATGGTGGGGGGTTGTGCAGTTCTGTGGGTGAGCCTGAGTAATGGCTGGAGCCCCAGGTGTATCTCAAAGGTAAGTGGAAATGCTCTCTACTGTAAAACTGCAACCACCTGCTCTCACAAAAAGATCTCATAGACCAGCTGGGGCTGACTCCATTCTACCCTAAGTTCCCCTCATTAAGCAGGGGCCTCAGGTGTAAGCAGGGCCTGTAGGCTTCATTGGCATTTCTGTTCCTACAGTCGCAACATTCTTTCAGAGACCCAGAGTCTCCTCAGAACCTCCATAACTTGCAGCATGCCACCATCCAATGCCCACATCTTCCGACCCACTTTCTGCTGGCTTATTCTGGCGACAGAGAGCTTGTCTCATCTCTCCCCCTTCCCTGCTCCTATTCACCCCACCCCCACAGGGCTCCCCTAGTGTTTTGTCTGGTTTTGTTTTGAATGACATGCTCCTTCCTTCCTCCGTCAGGGCCTTTCTTCACTTACTGTTCCCTCTTTCTGGAACATTTGTTCTCGTTCACTTCACCCAGCTGAGTCATACTCATCTTTGATGCCCCATTTATTTATCTCATCCTCCCAGAGGACTTTCCTAACCCCTCACCCCTGGTGGTCTGACTAGCTTATCCTAGTTATACACTCTGATAGCTCCCTGCACACCTCTCTCACCACACGAAGTTGCTTATATATTTTGTGATTGTTTTTGTTTAATATCTATCTTTCCCCATAGACCAGTGATTGTCAACATATGGTGTAATTTTGCTTGCAAGGGACATTTGACCATGACTGGAGACATTTTTGGTAGTCACAACTGAGAGATGCTATTCCTAGGTAGAGACCAAGGATATTGCTAAATACCCTATGATACACAGAACAGTCCCCTCAGCAAACAATTATTTGGTCAAAAATTCAATAGTGCCACTGTTGGAAAACTCTGTCATAGACTGTAAGCTTTATATGGGCAGAGATCTTGGCTGTCTTGTTCATAGCCTTATGTCCTGCATTGGGCCACAAGCACCTTGTTTGATTTATGGGTGATGTTTGATAAGAATCTGGTCATAGTCTTGTGCGTAAATCCATGTCTATGCACCCCTCCCTTCAAATGGTCACTTGTTTCACATACAGGACCTCCCACCCTAGAACTGTGATTCACACATAAAGGTATGCCATATATGCACACACCTGCTATTAGGTAGTATATAATTCACCTCTTCCTCATCAAATAAGTCTCCTTAGTAGTTACTACCCATGCCCATTTGCATCCAACACCCTTCCACATGTGTTTTTATGTGTATGTGCACCCACATAGAGGTCTGGCACACTCACTTGTACCTGCAGCTCTTCTTATCACACACATCAACTGGGCAGCAGAGGCTTTCTGTTTTATCGCAAATAAAACAGGCTGAAACCGACAGGTATGCACACACACAAATGCACACACGTGCTAGCACAGAAGGTGATGCGGGGAGGTAGGGGCAGTGGACTTTATCTCCCTGTGGTCCATCCTAGCCGTGGGACTGTAAAATGTGTGCCATCAAAACTAGATCTGAGACCAGACATCAAGCAGAAGTATCAAATCTAACTCCTATTAAAACCTCTCTCTCTCACAGACACACACAGACTCACACACACACCCCTTTACAAATTTTCTCGTTAAAACAAGAAGTCAAACTGCAGAAAATAATTTTAATCAACATCATGCTAGTGCGGGCTGAGGGTGAAATAGCATATTAATGCTTTTATCTCTGCTGGGGACATGGCTGACTTCACCATTGATTCCATTCGAAGCCGCACCCCAGGTGTGTTCCCATAGCATTTCTGCATTAAGCAGCTGCGAGACCAGGTCTAACATCTTTTATTATCTCGGCAAAGCTGCACACACTGAGTGGTGGGGCCATAATAAAAAGATCCAATACCCCATTAGCACAGCTAAATATTTGACTTCTAAACTCAAGTGGAAAATGAAACTCTGCCTGGAGAGGAGCTGGTGAGGGGTTGCAATGTCTGGGAAGAGAACCACAATTCTTTCTTGTTTTATAGCACTTGAGGTTTACGATGCCTTGTAGATGTATCTTTTCACTTAATTTTCACAACTGCTACCCGACGTAAGCATTATCATCCCTATTCATAGGTGGGGGAACTGAAGCTTGGAGATGTGAAGTGACTTGTCCAGATGATTGGCCCTTAAATCCACATGGCCTGATTCCCAAGCAGATGTGGTCTCTAAGGTACATGGTGCAGTAGTTTTTGATCCATGTTGATTCCCTTTTCTTCTGCATCCTTTGGTTCAGATGCTCGGTGTTAAATAGAGAATTTTCTAAACAAAACTATGATTTTGGCTTCACATTTGGGAAGAAACTATCTTCCTTCCTTTGCTCACTTCTTGCCCTCCTGCCTTTCTTCTTTCCTCAATCCCTTCCAACAAAAACATATTGAACCCCACCACCTCCTATGTGCCAACTCTGTGCTGAGTGCTTGGGATGGAGCAGAGACTAGGACATATGATGTCCCTATCATCATGGATCTTCCCTCTAGCAGAAAGAACGGACTAACATTTCTAAATCAAAACAGAAAATGATGAAACAGAGAAATGCAAGGGAATGGAAAAGTTGAGGGGATCTAGAAGGATGGGTTATGGAAATTGCCCTCAGACAATGACATCAAAGCTGAAATTCAGTTAGGACTCAGTCATGAGAAGGTGGGGGGAGTGTGCAGATGGAGGGAATTCCTAGAAGAAACGACATGTACAAATGCTCAGAAGTATAAGAGGACATGCTTACTTGAGTCACTGAGAGTGGTTTATTATGATTAGAGGGTAAATTGGTTGTAAATTGGCCAGTAAAGTAGGCAGTGGCCAGATCTCCAAGGGGTTAAGGTACTGAGTTAAGAGGTTGTTATGCTAATACAGGTGAAAGTTGACAGTTGTTATGGGAAAGCATAGGACTTTTTCAAGCTTTAATATGTAAACAAATTACACCTAGAGATCTTGTTAAAATGCAGATTCTGATTCAATAGGTACGGGATGGAGACTGAAATTCTGACTTTCTAACAAGCCCTCAGGTAATACCCAAGGTGTGGCCCACAAACCACACTTGAATAACAGGGTCTAGACCTGTGCTGTCCAACGTGGTCACCACTAGCTGCATGTGGCTAATTGAGCAATTGATATGTGGTTGGTTCAAATTGAAATGTAATGTGAGCGTAAAGTACACATTTGATTCTGAAGACCTAAATAGAAAAAAAAAATGTAAGAATGTCTCATTAGTTTTTAATTGTTTGTATGTTGAAATGATACTATTTTGGATATATTGGATTAAATACAATATAGCATTAAAATGAAGTTAACCTGTTTTCACTTTTTGAATACGCCCACAAAATTAAATCACATCTATTGATTATGTGCTTACCTGTATATTGGTTTAAATGAAATATATTATTATAATTAATTCTACATGCTTGTTTCTACTTTTTAAAATGTGGATGCTAGAAAATGTAAAATTACATATGTAGCTCTCATTATCTCTCTACCAAATTGCCCTGCCTTGAACTGTCTCTCTGCCACGGTTAATTTGCTCACTGTTTCTTTAAGACAGGGCACTTTCCTACTCTGAAACCTATGTTCACTGCTTCCCCTTCTTAGAATGACCTCCTAGCTATTAATACTAGTCAACTAATTCATCAGAAAATGTTGGTTTGCCTGGAGCAGGGGTTCCTAACATTTGAATCACCAGAGGAACTGGTGACCTAACCCTAATTGGTTCTGCTTTAAATACTTTATCTGTAGTGACTCTAATGTGTATTCAAGGTTGAAGATACTAAAAAGGAATTTAGACTTAATCCAACCCTATTTTTTAAATGACTAAACCAAGGCTCAAAGTCAGACTCATTTAGGGTCACAAAAAAATCAACCCAGGTTCCTGGATTCTTATCATTTCTCAATCTCTTCTTTGCAGCCTACCTCAAATGTCATTCATACCGGCTTACCATTGTGCTCCTCCTTCAATGTTGTTTGCGTTTAATTGTCTTGATCACACCTGGAAGGACTCTGTAAGCTGTAAGCCTGTGGGTACCCCAAAAAAGCGGAAAAAGTCATCCTTCTAGGACTAGCACCTCTGAGACATACTAGGGGACTGAGACCATATTCCAAAGTTATAAAGGTTCACATGGTGCTAAACTAAAATTGTAACCTACCTAGGATGTGTAAACTTACTTACTGGCTGTCAAAATTAATTCTTCACACACACACACACACACACACACACACAACTTTATGTATAATTTTATTTGTAGAAAATGTCAAAACAGGAGGCCTTCCAAGAACATGAAGCCACTTGCTGAATGGCCCATTCGGCCCCAGAAATTGGCCCTGCCTGGGAGTCCTTACAACCATGCCTTGCAGGCTGCCACCTGGTTTGCCAAAGCCATACTTCGGTTGCAGTTCATACCCAATGTTATTTTCTTGAGGACCGAATTTTTGCTTGTCTTTTCTCTGTGATCTCTGAGATATCATCCTAATTAAAATATCGTAAAGAATGTCAGTAGGAGACCACCAGAAAGCTTTGATGGCAGACCAGCAATTCTTGCCCTTACTTGAAGAATGCATCTTTCTCCCTTCTCTGGGAGCTCATAATTTAAAGTCTGACACAATAGATTTAGATAATTCTCAATTATTCTAATTTTCCTGAAAATACCCTTCTGGGCAGGAAAAGAGGTTTTTGAAATGTTGCCTAATAATATCTAATAAATCAGAAGGTAATTCAAGGCTGATATTTATTTTTCATTTTTTGAAATGAAGTCTTACTCTGTAGCCCAGACTGGAGTGCAGTTGCACGATCTCAGGTCACTGCGACCTCCACCTCCCAGGTTCAAGGGATCCTTCTGCCTCAGCCTCCCAAGTAACTGGGACTGGAGGTGTGTGTCACCATACCCGGCTAATTTTTGTATTTTTAGTAGAGAATGGGGTTGGCTAGGCTAGTCTCAAACTCCTGATCTGTATTTGATGGAAAAGTTTGGGCCTGAGCTTCATCATTCCCGTGTCGGAATTCCAGACTTATGAAGTGTCTTAGAAGTCACTGTTGTTGAATCCCTTTAATGTATGGATAGACGGATATTGCCCAGAGCTGGGGTGACTTCGTCAAGGCCACAAAGGCAGTTAGTGTCTCAGAGGAAACAAAAATCAAGTTTCTGGACTCCCACGTCTTTTCATGACCCTCAGATGTGATTGTGTGTTTGTTGACAAGAGGCCCTGCCAGGGACAACTTCAGTGTTTCTCAAATGGCTGGACACACCAAAATGAGCAAAGCACTGCTCTTGGCCTCAAAAGGCTTAAATTCAGCATAGCTTTATAAGCATAATTGGAGCTATGATTCCTGGTACTTTTTCTCATCTGCATAAATGGGCTTCCATCCTTGAGGGATTTTTTGTTGTTGTTGTTGTTCACTGCTACATCTCTATAGCATCTCTGTCCAATAGACATAGAATGTGAGTCACACATTTAATTTTAAGTTTTCTAGTAGCCACATTAAAAAAGTAAAAAGAAATACATGTACATAATTTTGAACATTTTATTTGAATAAATATATCACAATTTTATCTTTTCAACATCCAATCAATAGTAAACAGTATTAATGAGCTATTTTATATTACTTTGTTTATACAAAGTTTTTGAAATCCAGTTACAGCACAATTCAGTTTAGAGTAGCTTTATATCAGTGTACCAAACTGTGGCTACAGTGGCTAGTGGCTACCTTATTGGACAATTCAACTCTAGAACTTGGAAAAATGTCTAGCACATAGTAGGACCTCCAAAAAAGTATTTATGAATGAATGACTGGACTAACAGAGTCCACTTCATCGAACACCTAATACAGCCTGTCAGTATCAGAGGAAGGGAAACAAGCCAGGGAATGACAGTGACTTACTCTGTAGTGGTCCAATAAATTGCTTTCCTTCCGGACTAGAAATTAAGTGCAGCACCCAGCCAGGGACCAGGTTCAGCCTACCCTTGACCATGATTAATCCAGGGCTCAGCACTACACCTGACACATAACAGGTGCCCAGTGAATATGTGTGGAGGGAAAGGTCACTTCATTAATTGATAACAGAGCAGAGTAGAAGACCTGGGATTCCTGCCTCCTGCCCAGGGCTCTTTTCACTATACCCTGCTGTCATGAAAATTGATTTATACTCAGGACCTGGAAGAGTGCATAACAATTGCATCAAGGACATGCTAGTGGGGTGCAGATGCTGAAGCACTGATTACTGTTTAAATTTCTTTGTAAATAGGTGTCCAGTAGGCACAGTTGGAACTCATCGTGTCGGGATCTGAATCTGCCTGCAGTAGGAATGCTGGATGTTATTTAAATAGCAGAAGACCAGCACTGGTTACCCTGGTTCTTTTTAAACAAACATGTGCTTTCGGAAGTGCCTGGAGCTCACTGGACTCGGAACCTTTGCTCTTAAGTCACAGGGTGTCAGAGCTGGGAAAGCATACTTCCAACATTCTCTTCTGCTTCATCTTGATATGTCTAGGTTCTCCTTGTTCTTCAGGGCCCAACCAAAAGTAACATCCAGGATGCCTTCCTGTATCAGCTGGTGCATCCAGTAACACTTTTTGTTCCTTCAGCTGATAAAGCAAAGTTTCTATTGCTTTTCACCTTGTCTCACAGAGACTGCTTTCCAAGGGAGAAGTTGTCTCTGAGAATCAAGTAACTATAAAATATCTGAGCTTAAAGAAGTCTTGCACATCTCCTAAAGCAGTTTCCCAAATTTCAGATGCTTGCATACTATCTCACAATATTTTTTCTTCATTTTTTGAGGCAGGTCTCGCTGTGTCATCCAGGCTGGAGTGCAATGGCTTGAACACAGCTCACTGCAGCCTCTCCCTCCTCCTGGGCCCAAGTGATCCTCTGACCTCAGTCTCCTGAGTAGCTGGGACTACAGGTGCATGCCACCATAGCCAGCTAATCTTTAATTTTTGTAGAGATGGGGGTCTTGCCTTGTTGCCCAGGCTGGTCTTGAACTCCTGACCTCAAGTGATCCTCCTGCCTTGGCCTCCTAAAATGAGCCACCATGCCCTGTTCACAATCTTTGTGGTAGCTATTGTTACATTCATAGTGAATCATTTGCTTTCAGTATTTCTGCTTTCTAAGGTTAAATCAGTGTATTTCCAAAGGAAAGCAATATCTTTGAAAACATGAGCATGATGTGCATGTTATATGTTGTCTCCACATAAAATAAGCATATAGCTATTTTGCTAAAATCATAACATTCTTATTATTTATAAATAGCTATATATAACTAAACAGTCTCTCTGTGCACCTCCTAAAACCAACTATGTTTCTACCAGTGATGCATATATCTTGCTTGTAAAACATTTTTCCAGGGCATCACCTTCATTAGACAGAGCTTTGAACTGAGGCTCAGGGAGAGGCAGGTTCTGTCCCCAGGCTGGTATTAATAGAGATTTCGTGGCAAGGCTGGTTTGGCACTCAGTCCTGTGGTTCTCAGACCACAACTCTATCAGCATATTCTTCTCCATTTGCATCAGTCAATCGAGTGCTCCATGCATCGGTCTGACGTTACAAGAAAATAGGGGCTTTCAAGTCATAGGTTCAAACTCCAGCAGTATGTTGTCGCTATACAAGTTTCTGCCAAGTTTATGCTTAATCCTCTCCAGTCTATTTCCTTTCAGGCAGTGGGGATGATGCATTATCTGAGGTTGTGAAAACATTTACAATTTTAACCTGGTTCACTAAGGGTCTCCTCCCATAGACTAGCCAGGAGCTGTCCAATAGAAATATGAAATAAGCCACATAGGTCATCTAAATTTTATAGTGACAACATTTTAAAAGGAGTGAAAAAAAGGTGAAATTAATTATTATACAATATTTTATTTAACCTTTTATATCCCAAATACTCTTATTTTAATATGTAATGAAAATAAAATTATGAATAAAATAGTTTCCTTTTGTTACACTAAATTTGCAAAATCCAGTGTATATTTTATACTTAAAACATATGTCAATTCAAACTGAATTTCCATCAAGTAACTGGATCAGAATTTAGATTTTATAAAGCTTATACAATTGAAAATATAGATTCATATACCCAAGATTTCCAAACATACTTAAAATTGTTCCATTAACTTAATTATCAGCTTTTAACTTTAAAATATTCAGATCAAAATATTTGAAAAGATATAAAATTCAACAACGAAAATACAAACATAATACAGTACAATGACTTTTCCACAGCATTTGTATTGTATTAGGTATAAGTAATCTAGAGGTGATTTAAAGTGTACTGGAGGATGTGTGTAGGTTATATGTAAATACTACACCATTCCATATAAGTGACGTGAGCATCCGAGGACTTTGGTATCCTCAGGGTGGAATCCCCTTCAGATACTGAGGGGCAACTGTATTTAAAGTCAAATAAAATTAAACATCAAATTCCTTATCACACTGGCTATATTTCAAGCTCTCAGTAACCACGTGAGACTTGCAGCTACCATATTTGACAACGTAAGTCTAGCATCTAACCTCGTTTGTTTTTACATTTCCTGTCTTGTAAAATAGTCATTGAATGTATGTTGAACTTAAACATCTTTAAAATATTTGCACCTTTGATTGTCCTGGTCATCATGAGATCCCATAAGCCAAGCTGGATAGAAATTAATATCCTCATAGTAGAGATGGCAAAACCAGTGCTTAGGGAGGTTAAATAACTAGCCTAGGGTCACACAGGTAGTCAATGGTAGAGGTAGACCTAGAACTCTGGGTGGTCATTTCCTGAACAAGGCTTTGCTCAGCATCCTTAATGAAAATTTTTAGTTTACCTACCATTTAAAGAGCAGTTAGATTTGAAGACTAACATGTCAAATTTATTCCTTTAAAATACTCATTTTATCACATACTTGGTGTTATGTGTTAATAGTTTGAGCCCATCATTTTTTTAAACTGAAAGGAAGGGAGATGAGGTTATTGGCAAAATGCTGAACTAATTAGCTTCACTGTAGGTTTACTTAGAAGGCTCATTTTAGCAGCTGTATTATTTAAGCATCAGATAACTGATTTGTTAATAACTCTTTTTCTTCCTCTAGTGAGTATAATTTTCTTCTCTGGGGTTCATAAAGGTAAAACTTTTCCCACATAGAGGCCTGATTGTCATGTTCAGTCTTTGATAAGGTTTATTCTTATGCCAGATTTTCTGATTTTTCTTCTCTTTTCTCTCCCACCCCCACCCCTCCCCTGCCCTGGGTTGCAGGGTGTGTGGGAGTGCTAATCTATACAGGATCTTTTTTTTCCCCTCCTCTGTTTGTCTTCCTTTGACTGTTTTCTCATGTGAAGGCAAATACAATAATAACATCTTACTTTCTAAAGCTCTTTTCATCCTGATCGAATTCCGAGCACCACAGAACACATTGCATTTCAAAACTTATGGAAATGCAGTCTTACAGGTTACAAATTTAGACAACATGAAAAGTCAGACACATAGGACCCTTGAAGCACATTAATTCACTCACAACATGCCTCATCCTCTGAACAGCTACAATTAATCGTCACCAAGCTAAGCCAAACCTTTTGCTAAAGGTAGCACAGACCTTGTTAAGAGAAGGAGAATGATGTTTACTTATGTATCTACATTTTCATGTGATTACTGGGAGCCCATGAAGCTCTGCTGGGTTCAAACCAGCAATGTTGGAAGAGGAGTTTGTACTCTCACTACAGTTTCCCAAACGAACCAAGAGTTCGCATCTATTGTAAAGCTCACTTCTCCTATCCCTTCTTTCCAAGGCTGTGAAGTCCATGTCCCTTTTAGAAACTGTGTTAAATCTGCCTATAACCATTTAGAAGAATAAAACCCAAATGCCTACCATCTTGTATGAGGCTCTACTTAAATAACAGCGCTGCCTCATCTCAAATAGTGGATATCTCTCATTCACACTGCCCAGCCAACCCCCTTTGCTGCCTGTGCTCTCTGCCCTCAGCCATATTGGGGATTTTGTCTGGATCAAGCTCCTTCCAGCTTCCAGAACCTCTTCTTAGGCTCTTCTGTCAGCTGGCTCCTTCAAATCTCCCCTGTCCTGGCTCAATAGCATCTTCTCAAATGGGCCTGCTCTGCCCACCTGTCTATTTTTGTCATATTTTACAGCAGTATTGTTCCTCTTTCAACTCTTCACTATATGCCTCTTGTGTTATTTTGTTAATTTGTTCAGTTGTTTAGTGTTTGTCCTCCCCATCAAGGTTCAATTTTAGTCATAAAACTGAGTGTGTAGCAGTAGCCCCAGGAGTCTATTATTCTCAAATGCATCACCTTTGCAAAAAAGAGGGGTTGGAGATACACTCACTCAGTAGTCTTTAATTACCACAAATATCAGTGTGCAGGACCCAAGAGTGATTTTTATATCTATCATCATGTTGGAGGAGAGTAACTTAAAGAGTAGCAACTCTATCCTTGTGTCTCCCAGTTCATGGCTGGAGGAAATCATTGTTCACCTGGTCAGATTGGTAAGGGAATATGGCCAGGGAGATTTGGAATTACTACCTTTTTCATCCAACTACCTGACATTATTTTTTCCAGTTAGTATTCTTTCTGTGAGCATCTTATTCAGCTCGCATATTTATAGCTACTTTTTTTTAATGGTATGTAATGGAAGGGAACCCTAAAATGAAAATGAACCAAAATAAATTCCTTTCACTGTCCTTTAGTCCTAAATCAAAACTCAAGCTGATTTTTGGCAGAAGAAATGAGCTTGTACTACACTACAGCCACACAAACTTTGGAGTAGTGGGAGATGGAGGACAGGGAAGAGAGGAGAAAATTTACCCTTGTTTAATGTCAGAACTTTCAAAGTTCTTTCACATACATTGTCTCATCTAGTCTTTAAACAAGGCTAGAGTAGGAGTTATCATCTGCATTTTTCATGTAAAGACTGTGAGATGCAGACAGGAAAAGAACGACTTGCTTGGGCAAAATGATGGGTTGCGTATGTGTCAAAAGGAGTGTGTTTCCTTGTGTGTTCATGTGTTTTACTTGGGTTTCAATTCAAGTATTTGATCTCTCTTGGTAGTATGTAGAAGAAGAACTGCTAGGAAGGATTATGAAGCTGTGTCAAAATTTAGCCAGAAAGCATGATGATTGATGAATTACGTCTTTCAGAGACATGGGAGCAGTTGCGGTTATGGGGTAGTGTGCATGCCATGTAGTTTAGAACCTTGGTAAATCCAAAGTTCCAAAGCCTGAGCCATCGATGCAATCTAAATTTCGAGTCACTGAGATACCTGGATTCTATTTCTGACTTTTCCAATAATGAGTAGTGTGGTCTTCAAAGGTCTTTAAAGCCTGACACAATAGATTTAGATAATTCTCAATTATTCTAATTTTACACTTCCTTCTCAAAGGTTATTACGAGTCTATAAAATCAGAATACTAGAGTAGATGATTGATAAGGCTTTATCTAGCTGAAATAGTCTATGAATTTATAAGAAGTTTATAATGACTGTATTAGTAGAACAAGCATACTTACATAGTGGCACGTTTTATTCTGATATACCAGCATATTTTTTTCTTCTCTCTTTCACTCAAATAGATTATGTATACAGGATGTTTACTTATATAAATAATGTAACTATTTAAAATATCCACATCGACTCATATAGTGTTAAATTTAAAGTGTGTCATGTGTTTAGCACATATTGGGAAGCAGTCAGATTCTCATTTCTCCTTATTTTTCATGGTGACAGCACTTGACCTACACAATACACTCTGTTCACTGAACATATGCTGTTGATCATGAAAGTCACTGAGTAGAGAATCAGAGAAGCAAACTTGTAAGAAAAGGGGATCAAAAGACACTATAATTCATACAGTCATGAGGAATTTTCTTCCTTTCTATGACAATATAAAACATGTTCATTATAGAAAGATTAGGGAATACAGAAGAGAAAATAGCTTGTGTATATAGTACTTGATAGCAGGAATTATGTTTATCTCACCAACCATTGTGTCATCAATGATTTGTAGAGTGTCTGGAACTAATTAACAAATATATTCTGAATATATAAATAAGTAAATGAATAACAGCAAGAAGTAAAAAAAAATCACAGCTAATAACAAATATATTCTGAATATATAAATAAGTAAATGAATAACAACAAGAAGTAAAAAAAAAATCACAGCTAATCCTGAAACACAGAGATAACTAGTATTAACAAGTAGTATATCTCCACCTAGACTTTCATTGGGCAAACATGTACATGTTTATCTTTTAAAACCAGCTTCGTTGAGGTGTAATTTATACACAATAATTGTCATCAGTTTTAAGTATGCAGTTCAATGAGTTTTGACAAATACATGTACACATAACCACCACAATCAAGATACAGAGCCGGGCGCGGTGGCTCAAGCCTGTAATCCCAGCACTTTGGGAGGCCGAGGCGGGTGGATCACGAGGTCAGGAGATCGAGACCCTCCTGGCTAACACGGTGAAACCCCGTCTCTACTAAAAATACAAAAAACTAGCCGGGCGCAGTGGCGGGCGCCTGTAGTCCCAGCTACTGGGGAGGCTGAGGCAGGAGAATGGCGTAAACCCGGGAGGCGGAGCTTGCAGTGAGCTGAGATCCGGCCACTGCACTCCAGCCTGGGCGACACAGCGAGACTCTGTCTCGAAAAAAGAAAAGAAAAGAAAAGAAAAGAAACCAGAGGCTTCCAGTCAGGTTGAACAGTGTAAACAAGCTCAGGTAAGTCTAATAATGGAAGATATGTTTGGAGTTCTGCAAATAGCCCTTTTTGATAGGAGTAGAAATTTCAGGAAAGTGAAAGGGTGGCATTCCACCTAAAAAGTTAAGGAAGGAG
>NW_016809527.1:783338-801623 GCF_001698545.2 Rhinopithecus bieti | reverse complement strand
AAAAAAAAGATACAGAACACTTTCTTTACCCCAATATTCCTTATGACCCTTTGTAGTAAATCTCTCCTCATCCCTGACCCCAAGCAATCACTAATCTGATTTCTTTTATCACGAGTTTGCAGTTTCCTGAATTTTGAGTTAATGAAATCAAACAGTGTGTTCTTATTTGTGTCTGGCTTCTATCACATAGCAAAAAGATTTGATACGTATTCATGTCATTACATATCAGTAGTTGGTTCCTGATCATTTCTTTATGGTTATACAATTTGTTTATTCATTCACCGCTTAGATAGTTAGGTTGTTTCCAGTTTTGGTTATTGTTATGAAGCTATTATTAACATTCCTTTACAAGTGGATTTCTGTGGACCTGTGGTTTTCTTTCTTTTGAGTAAATATCTGGGAATAGAAATGCTGAGTTAAATTTTAACTTTATAAGAAATTACCAACTGTTTTCCGAAGTGGTTGTATTATTTCGCATTCCTAATAGCAATGTAGGAGAGTTCTATTTGCTCCATGTTCTCAACAACACTTGCTGTTGTCATTCTTTCCAATTGTAGCCATTCTAAATGGGTGAGTAGGAGTACATCATTGTGGTTGTAATTAGTATTTACTTAATGATTAATGTTGTTGACCATCTTTTTTTCCCTCTATTGATTTGCCATCTATATACTCTTCTTTGGTGAAGTGTCTCTTTGAATTCTTCCCCTTTTTTCCCCTCCTTTTTTTGCTTTAAAATAATCTAGATGCTTATCATTTTGTTAGGGAGTTTATAATGGGTTATGTGTATGTGCTATTTACAAGATCTTTATCAGATATATACTTATCATTTACATTTTCCTAATCTGTAATTTGCCTTTTTATTTTAATTATAATGCCTTTGAGGAACAAAGGATTTTAGTATTGATGAGATCCTATTTGAAAATTCTTTATAGTTGGTGCTTTAGGTATCCTATGAATGGAATCTTCTTTCCCCAACCCAAAGTTACAAGGACTTTCTTATATGTTATCTTCTAGAATTGTTTGTAGCTTTTATATTTAATTATATGATCCACCTGGAGTTTAATTTTTGTGGCTCGTGTAAGCTAAAGGTTGAGATCCATTTATACATATGTGGCTATATCATTGTGCCAGCACCATTTGTTCAAAAGAATAATACCTTTCTATCTTGGATTACCTTGGATCCTTTACCACAAATCAATTGACCAGTTATGTTTGAATCCATTTCTAATAGTCTATTATGTTTTGTTGATCTGTAAGTTATTCTTAAGCCAAAATAACTACGTCATAATTCCACAGCTTTATATAATAATCAAGTCTTCCAGTCAGGTAATTTGAATCCTCCAACTTGTCATTTTTAAAAATTATTTTTGTTATTTTAGGTTGTTTGCATTTTCATGTGCATTTTACAATCAACTTTTAAATTTCCACAAAGAATGCTTATAAGGATATTGAATGGTATTTATTTGAATGTATAGATTAGTTTGGGGAGAACTGACGCCTTAAATATATTAAGTTTTGTGATTCGTGAATATGGTATATATCTCCATTTACTCACCTTTTTTTCTTTTGGCAATATTTTTTAGTGTTCATTATGCAGATACTGGCATGTTTTATTACATTGTCTTTACGTGTTCATACTTTTTGGTGCCATGGTAAATAATATTTTTTAAAATTTGAATTATTAATTGTTCATTGATAGTATATGGGGAAATAGATCTATTTTTATACATTGATCTGGTATCACACAGTCTTGCTAAACTCACTTCTTAGTTCTACTAGCTTTGAAATAAATTTTGGGGGGAATTTGGACATAGGTAATCATGTTATCCACAAATAAAGGCAATTGTAATTAATGTTTTCTGATCTGTATATCTTTTTTTTCTGTTTTGGGTTGTTGCTCTTTTCTTATTACTCTTGCTCTTGTCTTATTACTGTAAGATTGCCACTGCAATAATGACTAATAAAAATTATTCCTGCCCTATTTTTGACCTTATGAGGAATTTATTCTGTTTTTTTTGTTTGTTTGTTTGTTTGTTTTACCATTAAATAAGCTAATAGGTTTTTCAAATAAATGCTCTTTATCAGATTAAAGTTTCTTCTTCCTTTCCTTTTTTTTTTAGTTTACTGAAAGTTTTTTATGAACAAGTATTGAACTTTTTCAAACATGTGTTCTACGTAGATTGAGATACTCACATGGGCTTTCTTGTTAGTCTAATAATATGGTGAATAACATTGATAGATGTTGAATATTGTTAAATGATAATTGTCTCATCTTTACCCTTGGTTCCTGGGATGGATCTTCTAAACTCTTGTAATTTCTTGATTCATAAGAGTGTCTTTGTTATTCATGGTGGTGTCTTTTTCCTCTTGTTAAATCTGGTTAGAGCTTTCTCTAATTTTATTGATCGTTTCCAATAATCAGATTTTATTTCATTGATTTTCTCAATTGTTTTCTTGCTTTCTGTTTTCAGTCCCTATTTTATCATAAGTATTTTTTTGCTACTTATATTAGATTTCATTTTCTTTTCTTTTCTAATTTTCATACAGAAATTAGAGCATAGATTTAAGTGTAAGTATATAATACTATAAATTTCTCTTCTAACACTGGTTTACCTACATCTTATAGTTTTTTCATGTTACCTTTTTATCTTCATTCAATTCGAATAGTTTTCTAAACTCCTTTGTTATTTATTCTCACACCCATGAGTTATTAAGAAGTGTGTTGTTTAATATCAAATATTAGAGTTTTTTCAAGTACATTTGTGTTTTCTGGCTCTAATTCAATTCAATTGTGTCAGAGAACATATTCTGTACACTTTCTATCTTTTAACTTTATTTACATTTTTAGGGGGCTAGTCATAATTTGTTGGATATTCTTAATTAATTCCTTTGTGGGTATCAAAATTTTTATTTGATATTGTGCTCCTCACATTGGAAAGATTTCCTTTAACATTCCTCATAATGCAGGTCTGTTGACAAAAATTATCTCAGTTTTCCTTGATTTGAAAATACTTAATTTGTCTTAAAGTATGTTATTATTGGGTATAGAATTCCTTCTTGAAGGTAGTTTGGTTCCAGCACTTTAAAAAATGTGGTTCCATTGTCTTCTGACCCTCATGGTTTCTCACAAGCTATGTGCTGTAATTTTTACCTTTGTTCCTTTAGAAGAAGTGTGACTTTTTCTCTGAACACTTTTAATGTATTTTCTTTATCACTGGTTTTCAGCAGTTGAATTATGACAGGCTTAGGTGCAGTGTTCCTTAATTGCTTCTGCTTTGGGTTTGTCGATGCTTTGGGGTCATTGAGTGTACTGTTTTATACACATTTGGAAAAAATGAGCTACTTTTAAAATTTTCTTTTACTTTTCTATCACCCTGCTGCTTGTATGCTGATTATGCATACATTCATCTGCTTGATTTTTTTCCAGATCTTACTGAAGTCTATTTAACTTTTTTTCTGCCTTTATCGCCCCTCTGCTTCATTTTGGAGAATTCCCATTACTGTGTCTCAAGTTCATTGATCTTTTCTTTGGCAGTGACTATCAATTTTTTTTTATTTTAAATACTGTATTTTTATATCTATAACTTCCATTTTCATCTTTTTAAATTCCATTTCTCCTCTCATTATGTTCATGTTTCTTCTATTTTTCTGAACATATTGAATATATTTATAGGAGTTGTTTTAAGTTCCCTTGCATTCAAATTTCCTTATTTACATTATGAATCTGGTTCTATTAATTTGTTTTATTTTCTGATTGTTATCATAGTTGCTAGCTTTTTTGGATGCCAGTAATTTTTTTATTGGATGTTAGATATTGTAAATATGTATCATTGTATGCTGAATATTTTGTACTCATATAGTATGTTTCTTTGTTCTGGCCCACATTACCATACTATACCATACATTACTATACTTGGGAAACAGTTTATTTCAAGATTTGCTTTTAAAAAGTTTTGTTATGACTGGTCCAGAGCAGCATTTATGCTGAGACTAATTTAATCCTACTCTTAAGGCAATACCATTCTCAGAATTTGGCCCACTGCCTCACATATTAGCAGTTCTTTATGCTCTAGCTTGCAAAAACAGGCACTATTTCTAGCCCTCTATGAGCTCTAGAAATTAATCAGCCTACTGCTCCTGGAAATCCTTTCTTTGGTCTTATTTAACTTTATCTCACACTTATATAGGTCATTCTCAGCTACACACCCGAGAGTAGTCCTATACAGATCTCTAGATATATTTGTGTGGCCCCTTTATCTCTTGTACTCTGCCCTGAAAACTCTAGCTATCTTGGCCTCCCTAAACTACAATCTTCGTCTCAAGTTGGGAAATTTCTGGGTTTCAATTCTGTTCTATCTCCTTGTGCTACTACCTCAAAAGTGCCTCTCAGAGTAATCAGAGGTAGTCAGTGTACACCTTATAATCCTGTACTGCCTGTTGTTCAGTCTTGTATTCAATTTGTTTTTCTTTAATGTTGTCTAGGTTTCTAGTTATAAAAGCAAATTCCCATAGCAGTTAATCCCTCATGGGCAGATGTGGAGATCTCATACATTGTGAAAGGGATCATATTACACCTGCTGTCTTACAGATTGTTTTGTTTATCCACTTACTATAAAATTTTTCCTAAAACATTAAATGTTCTTCAGCAACTCAATTTTAAATGCTGTTGAGTAGTGTATGAGTTCATTTAATCAATACTCTATAGTTGTACATATAAGTCATTTCATTACCAAACACAATGTCATTGATATTTTGTATACCTTAAAAACAAAATTTTAAAATTAAAAAAATAAACTTTCACTGCCTCTAGTCAGAGTACAGAACTCGTTAAAAAAAGTCATAGAATCTTCATCAGAGGGTTGTTTACGAAAACCTAGATTATTTGACTGGCTTGATCAAGAGATTAGGAACAGAGACATTTAATACACAGTTGCAAAAATGCCTCTGAAGTTGGAATTTTATCTCCTAGCCTCCTTTGATCAGAATCTTGAGCAAAGAGAGTATACTTCTGTCTTTCATGCTGTAAGAAAGAGAGAGATACATAGAAACTGTATGATTAGTTAATTTTCAAATTTATCTTCTAAGGCAGGCCCTTGTATTATAATTAATTTAGTTCAATTTTCTTCATCTTCCTCATCTTCAACTACTGTAAGTTAGAAAAATTGTGAAGGATCATTTTAAAACAGTGATCTTGGTGGTACTCCTGATAGTGCATCCCTAGAACTAAAAATATCGTAAGTCTATATTCTCTATACATGTAATTTATGCATAAATGTTAAGCATTATTATATCCATACAGTATGTTTGTCATCACCTACATACATAAGAAAAATAAATTTTGAAGGATGAAAAGCATACAGAAATAGAATTCTAATATTTTCTCCTCAAAATTCATAATAGATCATCTTTCCTTCTCTACAATGTGTGTTTACCCACCTTGGAGACCCTTTTTCCTCAAATATAAAATAGAAAAAAATAAATGAAGACCAGGATAGGTAACTGACTTCTTAAGTTGACATATGACAATTCAATAAAGCACAAGCTATTATTCAGATTTTATATATAAGGAACCTGAGGTTGAGATGGGCTAGAAACACCTAAAATTGTATTTAAAGTAAACAGGAGAGTTCGGTATAAATACAAGTCTCCTCATTCTGATTCAATTAACTTGCCTTTGCACAACTGTGTCCCCACTCTTTGAAAAATGATACTTCGCGCCTGATATATAAGGACAATGTATCCAATTAGCCTACTACCATTAACTAAAAAAATCCTTCAAGATAGGCCAGGCTCAGTGGCTCATGCCTGTAATCCCAGCACTTTGGGAGGCTGAAGCAGCAGGTCATGAGGCCAAGAGATTGAGACCATCCTGGCCAGTATGGTGAAATCTTGTCTCTACTAAAAATACAAAAATTAGCTGGGTATGGTGGTGCATGCCTGTAGTCCCAGCTACTCGGGAGGCTGAGGCAGAATCACTTGAACCAGGCAAGCAGAGGTTGCAGTGAACTGAGATTGCGCCACTACACTCCAGCCTGGCAACAGAGCAAGACTCCAACTCAAAAAAAAAAAAAAAAAAAAAATCCTCAAGATATGATTAAAATCTTCATTTGCAAAACAAATCACAAAAGATATTTTATTAAATTAATACAATTTAATGATGATATTAGTAATCATATTATAAAATACAGGAGATGACATTTAATCCCATGTTTCTACATCATTTGCTTTTCATTCTTTCTCTTATTTCAGGTATGGGAAGAAGTGAGGTCAGTGGGAATTAACTTTTCATTTCCAATTAATGAGGTGAGACTTTTGGAGAAAAGTAGGCCTAAAAAATGGCATGGAAATGGGCTAGAAGGAGGGAGGCAGAGCACTTAGAGAATAAAGGAATCTTTGGGGGAAGTCCCAAATCCCAGCTGTTATCCACCAAGTAATCACATACAGCAGAGAGTGAAAGAGTGGACCAGATTCAGTCACTGACCTGCAGATGAAATTCTCCATTTTCCATTATCAACTCAGCCAGAAATTTACTCCCCCTGGAGCCATATTTAGCCAACTTGCTATCTCCCTCCACCCTGTCTGGTTCATAAACACAGATATAGGCATGGAGGTGAACAGACCCAAGCATTCTCTTCCCAAAGGGCAAACTATTTTTGTACCACATCAAGCGGAGTGCAGGGACCAGAAATGGTTGTTGCAAATAAAATAACAATATTAAATCCTGTTTGCAGTCCTGAGAGTGATGGGTAAAAGGAGATAAGAAGAGAAGATGAAGAATCAGAACTGAAAATCTTCAGCCCACTGGCTATAGTAAAGTAAATACGTTTTAGAGAGGTGCAGCTTGGTATTGGAGAAAGAATATAGGTTTGACAGTGGAAAGAACTGTGTTTATGCTCCCCATTTTACCGTCTTCTGTGGCTATGCTTATAGCACAGCACCTCTACATTACTGGCCTCAGTGAGATGACATTTCACATGGGAATGCAATTTTTGATGCTACCATAGAGTCGTTCTGGATATTAATGTGAGAGTAAACATGAGAGTGTTTATTTAGTGTTTATTATTTGCCTTCTACTCATTCTGTAGTGTCATGACTAAGTGACTCTTCCCTTCCACTCTCAACGACTTTTATGTATGTGACTGTTCCTCTTCCCGAATCTGTTCAAAGAGCTTGTCTTAGCCACATTACAAAAAGTAAAATGAAATAGATGAAATTAATTATAGTCGCATTCTATTAAGTCCCATATATCAAAAATACATCACTACAACATATCACCGATATAAAAGTATTATAGACATTTAACATTCCTTTCCACACTCTGTCTGCAATACAAGTTGTGTGTTTCACATATACAGCATATCTCAATTCAGACTTACTACATTTCAATTGTTCAACAGCCACGTGGGGCTAGGTGCTGCCACTTCTAAGAGCTGGTCCAAGAGGAGACAGCTTTCTCCATTTCTGTGGATGGGTTACTTTCCTAAGGTTACTCTTGGCTGGCAAAAACCATGTCAGTGGCCTGGGGAATACTCTGTAATACCAGCTCAGTTTTAGAGTTTTAATCAGTTTAACCATTTTATTTCTGATACTTGAGATTCAAACATCAGATTGAAATTGGGATGGAATAGATTTTAGAATCTACCTTTGAACATCATTTTAACTCTAATTCCTGATTCAGTGTCCCACAAATACTTCTCTGGGTTGTTCAGATAAATAAAGCTGAGAAGAGAGTGGGCCAGACCAGATTAAAACCCCAGTGCCTTTCTTTTTCCATCAGCAATGTTTAAGAGTTAGAATGCCATTGGATTCCAAAAGATTCAGTTTGTGCAGCATGAATGCAGAGACTCTTGCTCAGTCTACCATATCCTAAATTTGGCAAGCTCACTAAAGCATGGAGGATTATTCAGTTTAAATTGAAGGAGAATGGTGATGATTGTTAAAAAATAATGTCAACCACAACAAAAATCAAAAACAAAAATAAAACAGAGACCCTTCATTTACTAATAAAATAACATTGTATTCCAAGTCTTTAGACTAGACCAAAGATCTAGAACCAGACAGTCCCAACTGAATCTGTTAATCCTGAAATTTTAAGGCAATTATGTGGAAAGGTTTTCTTGTATTTCTAAAAGCACAGAAGCCCCAGGAGGGGTTTAGTTTCCCCTACATTTTGGTAGAGGCCTGTGTGAGAGGTCTAGACCTATGACCATTTATTAGGCAGTTGAGTCCCACTGGTCTTATCTAAGATAGACGGCACCTTCCCAGGAGACAGATGTTTGTTCAATGAATTTTGGGCATGGTTAAATAGGCTCATAACTTGAGAGGTATTTGTTTGCAGAAAAGAAATGCAGTTTGCATTCCACAAGAGACCTAGAGAGCAGCAGAATATCAACACAGCTCTCCAGGAGTATATTCAACCAGGTGTAAGCTAGCAATGAACAGGCATAACTATTCTGACTTGGAAATAATGCATGCGGCCAGCACTTGAAAACGGGTTGGAAAAAAACATCTCTCTACCTTTTCCCAGCTCACAAGCTGTGTTTTTGTGAGAACAGTAAGAGGAGCAAGGAACCAGGTCTGATCTTAGTTCATTGATCATGGAATTTTGCAGCAAGTCTTGTCTATGGAATATCAATGGGAAATGAAGGATCTCTTGCTCAGGAAACCCCCTGACTTTGAAGAGCAAGTGGGATCTCTGTTGTCCCACCCTGGATAACTTATTAAGGGCTTGGGAAAACAGTCAGAGAGAAAGTACTTGTTGGGGCTTTTTCTAGCTCCTAGGTGCATTTCTGCTACCAGTTTTTTTTTTGTTGTTGTTTGTAGAGTGAACTTTTTTTTTTTAAAGTGCCTCCTTGACTTTCTTTATATAGTATATGATAAAAATCACTGGTATGGTGTATGATAAAAATTACAACATTGTATATAATAGGGGAATGTTTTCCATCGTTTGAGTAGTTTCAGCAAGCAGAAAGTATATTCTGGTTGCTCACTATATGTTACAGTTTGCTAATATCTCTGCCTGTAGAAACAAAGAGATAAAAAAATTAGATTAGGTATTTGTGAGCTTAGGTGTGTTGATTTTTTTTTCATTTCTTCACTCAGCAGACATTGACTGAATCCATACCCCATGATAATAATGCCTTAGGTTCTAGGTTTCCATCCTAAATGTACCACATATAAACCATGAGGTCTAGGGCACTTTCTGAACCTTTATCTCCTTGACAATGAGATAATACACCATCTGTTTGGTCATACACTGGATGAAGAATTAAGTGTGTCAGATGCTATGCCAAGCAGTAATATTTTAAATCCTTACTCAGTTCTCTAAGCTAAGTATTATTGGGCCAATTTTACATATGAGGCCGATTTTACATATACAACTTGGAGAAGTGAAATAACCTAGACCAACTGAATAATGGCAGAGGAGGGATTTAAATCCAAGTTCATCTGGCTTCAAAGATTATGCTTTTATTTACAGTTTTCAGTTTTCATAAATATGAAAGTCTTCTAACCACACTGAACTATTTTGTAATGTTTTGTTACGATATAGCTAATTTCATGTACCAACTCCGCATATCTCTATAGACTCTTAGGAGCTTTGTGATTGCTTTTACCCATCAGCTTTTAGAAGGTGGGGGATAACCTGGCAGGACAGAAAGTGGATCATTGTGCTTCTTAGGTGCAGTGCATCAGATAGATCAACATTTCAGCTGGGATTTTGTTGCTTTAGCTGAGACCTGAGCAGCAGAGTTGGTGCTGGATTGGGTCCTGAATCTATACCTCGTGGGTGTAATAGACCAGGTAGCAATGCTGCAATTAGGTCCTAAGTACACACGAGAGCTCATGGAGTCACCAGTCGTCAGAGATGAAAGGTACTTTCAAGATGCTTTCACTAAATTTTCTCAAAACAGAGGCCTACAGAGATTAAACAGCTTTCTTAGGTCTATATGAGAGTTCTCCAGAGAAACAGAGCTAATAGAATAGCTAGAGCTATTATTGATAGATAGATGGATAGATAGATATTATAAAGAATTGGCTCATGTGATTATGGAAGCTAAGAAGTCCCAAGATTCTGTAGAATAATTTGACAAACTGGGCTGAAAATGTAGCTGCAGTCTGAGTCTAAAGGCTGAGAACTAGGAGAGCTAATGTTTCAGTTCAAGTCTGAAGGCAGGAAGAAGTCAATGTTTCAGTTGTAAAGCAGTCAGGCAGGAGGAATTATTTCCTGCTAAGAAAAGACGGAGAGAAAGGGTCAGCCTTTTAGTTCTATTTTGGCATTCAACAGATTAGGTGAGGGTATACATATTAGGGACAGCAATCTATTTTATTCAGTCTAATGATTTTAGTATAATCTTGTTCAAAATATTCTTATAGAAATACCCAGAGTAATATTTGAGCAAAGATCTGGGCACCCCACAGCCCAGTCAAGTTGATGCGTAAAACTAGCCATCATGGAGTCACACTATTGAATAGGGGAAAAAGCCATGAAGAGAACACAAGCCTTTGGATTGCATTTTTGGATTATTTTCTTTTACACACTGATTTCATAGATTCCATGATGTGTTGATTAAAAATAGCCATTTGTGTACATTAACAAAACCAATTGATCTCTAAATGGAGGAGCTGGAAAATGGCATATACAGATTACTGCTAAGTGTTTTACTGGTATTTTCAAAGATAGGTACCTGAAGTATGCTCTGTAGTTTACTTGATCCAAGGAAAAGAGGTAGTTAAAAAACATTTTAAGCATTCCCTTCCTAATCACTTTCACTTTCTCCTGTTATTTGTGATGCTTTTGAAATTACACATGTAAAGCTAAAAAAAAAAGAATCATTTTTTCACTATCTTTGCTAATGTTTAATAACATCATTAAAACATTTCAAGATTAACTGTGACCATTGAATTGTAAAATGTGTAAGGTTCAGCAGTATTTAAGAATCTTTCTGATAAAGTGTTCTGGGATTCTGAAACAACCTTGAAAAAGATGTAAGAAAAATATTATCTCCATGTTGAAGATGAAGATACTGGTTTAAGATGTTGCTGAGGATCACCCAACTAGTGTTGAAGGTGACTGTCCCAAGCTTCACCTAATGTTTTTAAGGTGAAAATTTAAAAGAACATATTTAAAATGTCAAATTATTTGTTTATATCTTTGCCTAGGAGCAACTAATGGAAAAATTTGATTAGGGTCAAAGAGGCTGGTGATGTGGACATTTGTTGTGTGACATTGACGTAGATATGTATAGCACTTACCTGTTTTTCATATTTCTGGTAATATCACCCCACTTTTTTTCAGAAGAGTTATTTTTTTTTCTTAGTTATTCTGGTTGAGATAATGTTGAGATATTCCCTGGGTTTGAAGTGTGAGAGGAATATAAGGGGCAATCATTGATGGGAACACAACATTATCGCAGCCAGTAGGACACAATCGTAATATTTCGTTTGGGACTCTAGGGAGCAGTTAAGATTGGCATTTGATCTATGCATGGAGAAAGTCGGCCTGAGGAGCAAGCCAACCCAGAGAAAGAAAGAGCCAAGAGAGGCAGGATGTGTCCTGGCAGGATGTGACATGAAGACAAACCTGAAGAATGTTCTACCTTTTGACTTTTCAGTTACATCAACCAAGAAATGCCTTTTTTCTTCTTTTTTTTTGCTTCATTCAGTTTCATAAGAGTTTTCTGTCATTTACAGGCAAGAGAGTGCTAATTGATATAACGAGTCTGATTACTCCCTCTCAAAATCTGTCTGAAGTTGCTGTAGCCCCCTGGAGTGTGTAGTGATCCTGCAAGATTATTAGCATGGAAAAGTATACGGCTTGGTTGTATCATGGTCTGATTATTTTTTATTGATTGATTGATTTTTTTTTTAGATGGAGTCTCACTCTGTTGCCCAGGTTGGAGTGTAGTGGTGTGATCTCGGCTCACTGTAACCTCTGCCTCCCAGTTTCAAGTGATTCTCCTGCCTCAGCCTCCCAAGTAGCTGGGGCTACAGGTGTGCACCACCACACGCAGCTACTTTTTGTATTTTTAGTAGAGACAGGGTTTCATCATATTGGTCAAGCTTGTCTTGAACTCCTGACCTCATGATTCACCCATCTTGGCCTCCCAAAGTGCTGGGATTACAGGCGTGAGCCACTATACCTGGCCGGTCTGATTATTTAATAGTGTCATTATCAGCAAGATCTAATACAAACAAATGTCCTAGCACAGAAGAACAATGACTAAATTCATTAACCATGGCTTTGTTTACCCTCTCATTGTTAAATCAAACAGACATTTTTGGTATACCTGTCCCTAGTAAAGCTTTCAGTGACCACATATTAACAAAAGAGGATTTTATAGCTACAAGGTCTGAATTGCATATGTATTTCACACAAGCAGCAGCAGGGTCTCAGGCTCTGTACATAATTTTCTTTGCTGACATCTGTAATAAAACACAGATTATGATACAGGATATGCAGCACTTGACCTTCAACATAGAAAGGTAAAGATATTCTTAATTTGGAATTTAGATAATTCTTTCTATTTCATCTTGCTGTTGGACAGACATGCTTTTATCTCTAAAATCTACAAAAGGCTTTCAACCATCTTGTGTAGAGATTGAAACTTAGGTTTCATCTCCTTTGCCATATCTAATTGATTGGTAGTTTTTGCTTGAGGATTTTGTTTCGGGTTTTGCAAGGGAGAGTTCCATGATGGATTAGTAAGGGCCCAGGCAAGAGGTGGACAAGAGGTAGTACTAGGGAGAAACCAAGAGATTTTGAAAACTGACGAACATGTGATAGTTTGAAACAAAGACTAACCAGCTAAATTCAAGCTAATTAAAATAGAAGTAAATTAAAACAATGATAAAAATATATACTTGTTTTAAAATAACATCCCAACCATACCTCCTCAAAATAGTGAACCTGAAAATGAAACTGTAAAGAAAATGTGTTTATATGCCAGTGTGGTGTCACTTAGCACTCAAATAGAAGCAACTGCAGTCTCTGTGTTACCCAGGATAGTTTGAGAAAGTGCAAACTAGCTGAGCACAGAAGAGCACAACAATTAACACAGACTACAGGGTTTTTGTGTTTGTTTGTTTGTTTGTTTTGTTTTGTTTTGTTTTGTTTTAATGAAGCCGCAAGCATTCTGCTTCTGTGCTTTTTATCTTTTATTTGTTTAATTTTTTTGAGATGGAGTTTTGTTCTTTTTGCCCAGGCTGGAGTGCAATGGTGTGATCTTGGCTCACTGCAACCTTCGCCTCCCGGGTTCAAGGAATTCTCCTGTCTCAGCCTCCCGAGTAGCTGGTATTACAGGCATCTGCCACCATGCCCAGCTAATTTTCTATTATTAGTAGAGATGGGGTTTTTCCATGTTGGTCAGGCTGGTCTTGAACTCCCACCCTCAGGTGATTCGCCTGCCTTGGTCTCCCAAAGTGCTAGGATTACAGGCGTGAGCCACCACACCTAGCCCTGTGCCTTTTTTGTTTGTTTGTTTGTTTGTTTTGATACAGTCTTGCTCTGTTACCCAAGCTGGAGTGCAGTTTAATTTATTAAACTAAATACTATTTGTGAAGAATTTACCAAACTTTCTGGAACATTATAAGCATGAAAAATGCAAATAAAACAATGAAAACCAAAAGCACTACTACTAGTGTCATTTTGTATAACCCTTGATCAATAGTGGTAACTTGGTTAGAGTTTGTTGTGTGTGGGGTATTCATGGTATGGAAGTGGCATATGCATTTGGGGTATTGGGAAACTTTCACATTCAAAAAACAGTCAAAAACTCTCTACCCTGTGTCATCCCTTTTGCTTTAAAGGCATCTAATGAGAATTACTAAGAAATCATAGTAACATGCATTGACCTGTGAGCCCAACGATCTATATTTATACCTCAGTCTGATACTTACCAATTCTTTTCTTACTGGGGATGATAATCATATCTACCTCTTGGGATGTTTTGTGGTGATTATATGAATTAATACACAGAAAAAAAGTTTGAGAAATGCCTGACCTGATGTAAGTACTCAATAAATACTGTTATTAATAATCATATAGCTCCTTTTGGGAGCCAAGCATGGCTCCCACTGAATGAGGCTGTCAGGCTCCACACTAAATGCTTATCTCATTTAATCATTACAACAACCTTTTTAGTGTAAGTATTACTTCCTAATGAGATTATATGCTCCAAAAGAGAGTAACCTATTCATTGCCATTAGACTAGATATTTGGTTCAGAGAAGATGCTCAAAACATAAGTTCTGGGTAAACTGTTGGTTCCTCATTTGCCAAATAAGGACACTGAGACTCGGACACTGAGAATGGTGCATGTGAGGTTCCTGGTAAGGTTTACTGTGTATCTTCCCAAAATGTGTGATGACAGGTTTGGGCTCAAACTTATTTGACTCCAAAGTCTATTTTTCATATTCACTAAGCTCACTGACTTGAAAATAATTAGTGTATATTTGCACCTCAAAAAATGATGTCGCTGGATCAGAAGACCATTTTACTGGGAGCAAGCTGTGGGGGCAAAGGAAACTCATTTTCACATCCCCACCCCCAATAATTCTGTTTATCCAGATGGAATGTACTGCATCAACAGGATAAGGCTTTATATAGAAAATAAGTTGCTGGATGGAATAGCTTTGCAAGTCGGGTGGGAGGGTGTTTTTTCCCTCTCTAGTTTGGAAAGTGTTTATGAATAGACATGAGATGGATTATCAGGGATTGTGATGTATTATGGGAATCCCCAGATAGTTTAGCACCAGCAGGTATTGCCACCAGAGAAAGTGATATTGGAATTAAAAGGGAAGACTGTAGAGACATTTTGATAAAACTACTTTATTTATAGAGTATATTAGTTTTCTATTGCTATGCAACAAATTCCCACACATTTAATAGCTTAAAATATACATATTTATTGTCTCACTGCTTCTGTAGATGTCCAGAAGTGGAGTGACTGGATACTTCACTCATGATCTCATCAGACTGAAATTAAGGGGTCCTCTAGGGCTGTGGTTGTCATTTGGGGCTTGGTGTTCTCTTCTAAGTTCATTGGCTGTTGGCAGAATTTCTTTTCTTGTGGTCATTCTTGCTAGCTGTCAGCAGGGACACTTGTCACCATCTAGAAGCCACTCATGGATCCTTGCTATATATCTTCCATAGGCAGTTTACGAGCTGAGTGTTTGCTTCCTTTCCTGGAGCACATCTCTCAGACTTCCTTTTTTATAGCCAGTGAAAACATGCTTTTCAAAGCTAACATGGTTTAGTTGCCCCATCCAATATAATAATCCCTCTTTTGTCATATAATATAATGTAATCACAAGAGTGATATCTCATTATATACACAGATTCTACCCACACTCAAAGTAGAAGGAATTCTACATGGCCAGGGGGCATTAGGTATCATCTTAGAATTCTGCCTATCACATAGGTTAAGAATACATAGTCCGGAGGGACAAATAGACTTGACTTGTGTAGGGCACAGGGCTTACTAGGGGTAGAATTGAATTAATAGCAATTCACTTGGCTCCAATTTCATTTCTCTACTTTTGGTCTCTCTAAATCAAATGTTTCAAAGTTCTGTATCTAAAACTCCATCACTCTGATTTATAATGCTCTAAGATACATTTGGTGGCAAGTGACAGAAACCCAAACCAAATTGGTTAAAGTAGAAAGGAAAGCAATCAGTTTATAGGGTTAAGTATGTGTTTAAAGACTTCAGAAACCTCTGGATCCATTCCATGTTTCCTTCCTTCCCAGTCGTACTTCTTCATTGTGGTGGCCAAGGTCATTTTCAGAACTCCAGGTTTGAATCCTACCAGCTAAATATGCCCATTATCACTATTTTGTTTTCAGGAGTACTTTTTAATAATGGGTCCAGCAAACGTTCTGGAGCTGACTCTCCTGGACCAGTGTGCATCAATCTCCATGCCTATACCAATCATGGTGACCACTGGGATAGAACACCCCGACTAGCCAACCTTGGTCATGTGCCCTAGAGCCAGGGGACAGGATCAGCACCTCTAGAACAAAATGAAGTCAGAAACTTAGAAAAGTGGTTTCCAAAAGGAAAACAAAGGTGCTGATAGCAGAAGAGGGAAATGGACGTGAGATAGGCACATGCTAAAAATAACCTATGTAGGGCTCCCCCTCGTGGAGTGTGGCAGAGCTTGAGAGAAGGGGTAGGAGCTGCCTGTTAGAGGAAGGAGTTAGGAGGGAATGAGTTGAAGTGGAATAGATTGATCATTAAGCCACCTAAAGCAGTGTTTAACACAGAAATAAAGAGAGAAGCAGTACACCAGCCTTGATGAGTTTGAATACCTGGTTCAAGCTGTGGATCCATCATTACAAAGGGTTATCCTTCTATGAGTCATTCTATGTCCCCAAGTCTCTATTTCATTTCTATAAAGTTGGGCTACGTGGTGTGCCTACCTCATCTTCCCATCATCACAAAAAGTGAGATTGCTAAAACAAAATAAAACAAAACAAAAACGAAACAAACACAAAAAACAACAAACAAGGAAGATACTATCTGAGATTTCAAGAGAACTTGCATATACTGAATTATTAATTCAAGTAGAATATTGAAGGAATTTGCAATAGGGATGTTCCTTGAGCTTCAGCAAACAGGATAATATTTTTTCAACACCTTTCCTAAAACCTTTTTTTGGAAGTTGTATGTCACCAGGGCAAAGGCCTGAGCAAGCGCAGGCTTAATGAAGCTAGAACTTTAGCAACATGGAAAGGAGAGGGAGGAGAGAGAGAGAAAGCTAGAAAGCTGGGGGGTATGTCTAATAAAATCATTTTGCATGCTCTCGTGTCCAAACACACCCATTTTCACAGCTGGGAGAGCCTGATGGGAGACTATGAAGGGTCCAAATCCTGGTCAAGTAGTGAGTAGGTAGAAGCATGCCTCCAGATATTTGGTATGTTTGCTGAAGAACCAGAGCCGATAGCTGGGAATACCAAGAGCAATGTTCCAATATGCAAATAGTCATCATGAAAGAAAGTGAAGAATGCCACAGAGTCAGAGGAGAATGGATAAGTTAAAGACTGAAGGCTTGAGAAAGAACTTCTGTTTATTGAATAAATTTGTATTGGGCTTTTCCCATGTAAAGGGCTAGGTAGCTTAGCGGCCACATTTGGCTTCTATAGCAGGGTGGCCTCAGTTCGAATTTTGGTTCTGATATATGATAGTGGGCAAATTGTTCAGCCTCCCTGTGCCTCAGCTTTCTTCATCTGAATATGGAGGTAATAATCATAATGACTATATGGACATCACAGGGGTGTTAAAAGGATTTGATGAATTAACATTTGTGAAGCACATAGAGCAGTTCCTGGGACATAGGGCATAGTTAACACAAATACACTGTGTCTTCATGTACCAAGTTCTCACCATGAAAATATCTTCTATGTCTTTGAGTTTTAGTTCTAGCTGGGGTAACATATATAAAACAAATAATGTCAGTGATAATTGTTGAATTACAAGGATGATACATGTTGTGACAGAGAAATTCAGGATTGTAAGAGAAATGAGAGCCTTGTTCTGGGGGTCAGGGGAGTGACATTTACACAGATACTCAAAGGGTAAGTAGGACTTGGCTAGGAGTGGAAAGCAAGCACAAAAGCCTAGAGGCAGAAAGGAACTTGGTAAACTCTAGTGATTGGAAGAGAGCCAGTGTGACTGGAGTGGAGAGAAGGGACATGATATTAGAAGGAAAGTTAAGGTCAGATCATGCACAGCTTTGTACACTTCATGTAAAAATGTGTTTTATCCTAACTGAAGTGGTCAAGGATAAAGCATACTAAACGTTTAAGGAAGGGTAAGATTTGATCATGCAGAAATGATGCAGAAATGATGGGAGAAAAAGATCTGAGAATAAAGGGACCAGCATGCACAGAGAAAAGGAAGCTGGGAGTGAAGAACAAGTGAGCAGTTCATTTTTGCTAGCATAGAAGGTACAGGGTGATAACTAGGTATAAATAAGTTTGAAAAAAAAAAAAAAAAACAGGACCAGATGATGGAAGGCAATAAATTCTGGGTAAAATGGTTCTGACTTTGGTATACAGTTAAAAGTCTACCAGATTTTAGATAAGTAGAATGACGGATGACAACTGTGTTCTAAGTACATTGCCCAAACAGAGTTGTTATGGGTTGAGAAGAAGAAAAGAAAGATAGAGAGAGAGGGAGAAAAGGATGGAGAGAGATAGAGAGAGAGACAGAGTGAGAGAGAGAGAGAGACATTGAGAGAGAGAGAGAGAGAGAGAGAGAGAGAGAGAGAGAGAGAGAGAGAGAGA
>NW_016809527.1:737399-783093 GCF_001698545.2 Rhinopithecus bieti | reverse complement strand
AGAGAGAGAGAGAGAGAGAGAGAGAGAGAGAGAGAGAGAGAGAGAGAGAGAGACACTAAGAGGCATAGCATTTTTTATTTTGAAACATGGTCTGGCTCTGTAGCCCAGCCTGGAGTGCAGTGGTGTGATATCAGCTCACTGCAACCTCTGCTTCCCAAGCTCAAGCCATCTTCCCACCTCAGCCTCCCAAGGACACACCACCATGCCCGGGTAATTTTTGTAGTTTTTTGTTTGTTTGTTTTGTTTTCTTTTGTTTTGGTTGTTGTTGTTGTTGTAGAAAGTGTTTCTTCATGGTGCACAGGCTGGTCTCGAATTCCTGAGCTTAAGCGATCCACCTGCTTTGTCCTTCCAAAGAGCTGGGATTACAGGCATAAGCCGCTATGCCAGGCCAGCATAACACTTTTATTCGATGAAAAGAGACTCATAACAGCCTAGTTGAGAGACATGGAAGGCTTAAATGTTGCTCACACATATTAATCACTCAATAAATATCAGTTATTATGAATTCAACTGTTTTTAAAATTAAATAAAAATAGCTGTTTATAGGTGTAAAATGTACCCAACATGGAGGCAACATTTTCCTCCTTTTAGCTTTTCAATATTTCCTATAGACCCTGAGCATGCCTGCTACTTTTCTATGGTGTATTCTGATTATTTAGGCATGAGTATGGCTCTGCAATGGATTTCAGACTCCTAGAAGACAGAGACCAGGCAAGATATTTATCTCAGAATCTTTCATACTACCTCACAGTCAGTAGGCACTTAAGAAATACAGGCTTCTTTCAGCAGTTGTTCAGTATATTCTGAACCTAAAGCACCCTAGATTAAGGGATTTTAACTCCTTTGAGATTTGACACGAGTAGTGAACTTAAGCTTTTGAGACAGCAGCAGGTGACTGAGAGTCCTGCACAAACAGGACAAAATCTTATCTTTATTTAAGGAGGGGTAAGTGAAACCTCCATTTCATCACTGAACATTTATCTATATTTCTTGTCAATTTCTAGAAAAAAAATGATGCCTACCTGTTTATTAATTTATTCACTGGATATCCCTTTGCAATTTCTTAAGCTTAAATCTAAATACAACAACCTATAAAATCTAAGGTCAGATTACAGACCAGAAAAGCCACCTACTCTAGAGTCCTAAAGCTGGAGTCCAGGAATAGATATTAACAAATGAGACTGGCAAAGACAAATTTAGTGAAACTCCATGTGAAATTGTGTGGGATATTTTATAAGTACATTTTCCACAACAGAGAGGGTCTATAGCAATAAGGAGTTTCTTTAAACAGTCTGTGATATTAAAAATATTGTCCATTGATTTTCAAATCTATCATACTATGAATGAAATGCTGTGAAACATTCCATTTACTTATTAAATGCCATTGTACAAAAGGTCTTATTTTAGTGTCACCCCAAAATCTAGACAGGAAGTTCTGTCTTAAGTCTATCCTAATCTGTTGGCAACTCCTCCCTATGGAAGCCCTTAGTAAATTCGGTGGAAATAGCAAACAGCTGCTCACCAACACCCACCCCAAAGAAAGAACAAGACATTTCTCACATATCTCAAGCTGCCTTAAATGTTCTTTCTTTGGCAAAGAAGAAGAAAAGAAATATATTTTTGGCCTCTAAACCTTTTCCCACCCGTGTGTATTTCTGCAAAAATGTTATCCATATGGTTTTGACTGCATTCTCCGTAAGTCATTAGACATGCTTTGCACTGAGAATTTTCTGATGACCAAGGAGTCTTTGGAGACATTTTAAAATGGCCCTCTTAGCCTTTCTTCATAGAAACAGGGAAGCTAAACTGAGCCAAATGCAAATGAACTAAGACCTGGAAAGCTTGGAATTTTATTCAAAACTCAGAAACCATAAGGCTTGAGTGAGCCTTAAATCTGTCCATGCAAAGTCTTCACCTCCTTCTCCAGGGACAAGATACACTAAATCATCCATTGGGATGGGGCACAGATAATGCAATGCCTCCAGACATCTAAGTTGATATTTAGGGTTGGGTGCAGTGACTCCATAAAATTCCAAGAACTTCTAATCACTCCAGGGCTTCCCCATTATTCCCAGAGGATAAAGATTTTGGACTTGGACTTGGGTGTTGAATTCCTAACTCCATCACCTACTAGCTATATTTTGGCATGCTACTCAAGTTTTTCAAGACTCAATTTCCTATTCCATAAAGATGGGATAGTATTATCTATCTCATACTGTAAAGTATTTTCAGAATTGTAAGGAATATTCAAAACATTGCAAATAAAATGCTTGGTGCACGGTAGAAGTTCAAAATTATCTCTCCTCTTTCTCTCTGCGTAACAGTAGTTGGGACCAGGAAGAGCTCTTTGTTTCTTTAGGGAAATATTGACTGTGTGGGGTGAGGAAGAGAAAGACTGGACAGTGTTCCAAAGCATTAAGTCCCCTCTTTCTAAGGTATGTAGACAACAACTCATCTTGGGAGACTGATCACAAGGAAAGAGTTAGGAAGAATCAGTCAGGACTTTGGTCTTCATCTGAAGTTGCCTGACTACGTTGTCTCAGATTGATTTCAGAACTGCATTATCAGCAGGGTTGCTGTTGCCTACTAACAGTCATGGAAGTAGATCTCAGCTAGGGGATGATGGGGAGACAAAGAAAAAGATAGGGACGAAAAAAGGAAGGAATGGGGTACAGACAGAAAGAGAAGGAGAGAAAATAAAGAAAGGAGGAGAGGCAAGAGATAGTGACCTGGGGTTTCATACCGCGTTGGGTGGAAGAAGCAGTGTGTGTGGTGGGAGTTTTTCTTCGTGGTCAGAATCAAAGTCAGAACTGCCCTGGGAAACCTGTGTTCAACACCTGGACGTGGGCCAGAAGCCAAGGGAAAGAGAAAGTTGCCCAAGAAAAAAGGGAGAAGTTTCCACCAGGCGGAAAGAGAAATCCCTGGGTGAGTTAGTGGTTGGAGAGCTGTCCGTGGTGCTGACTCCTCCTCATTGGGATTCCAGTGGAGGCTGAAAAGCTCTGCACTGGCTGCTGCTCCTCTCCCTTTCCTCTCCCCTCAGTCCTGGCCTCCTGAGACCCAGGATCATTCTGGCTAGCTCTATGTCTTCTCCTATCTTTTTCCCTTTCTCTTTATTGATTAAATAATTTTTTCCCAAGTTCCCAGTTCATCACTCAAACATTTCTCTTCCATTTTGTTTCAAGACTCCTCTTCCTCCAATTAGTTCACTGGCTCTTAGATTGTTCTAGGCCTCCCTGGTGGTCACATCTCTCTCTTATCATCCTTTGAATTAAAAAACAAACAAACCAAAAACATACAATGGAAATCATAAAAGCAGACAGCATACACTGAGCACTCACTAGGTGTCAGGGAGCAGTCTAAGTGCCTTTGCATACGTTAACTCATGAGCAGTCTAAGTGCCTTTGCATATATTAACTCATTACAATTCCACATCAGCCCTATTAGATGGGTAGATATATTATTATTCTATTAAATAGACAAGGAATTGAGGCTTAACGGGTAAGTAATTTGACCAAGACCACACAGCTACAGGATTCCAACCTCTCTCGAGCCTGCACTTCTATTGAATCTGGCTCTTTTATATTTTCCATCACCTTTTCCTGTGACTTCCTGCCACTCCGTCTGGTAGCCTTAATGCTTTCTATTCTTGCCTAATCTTCAAGGAACTAGGAATCTGCATTGCTGATTTGGTTTAAATCAGAAGGGAAGCAAAGTAAACAAATATACAAAATGTGCGCTGTGTGGGAATTGAGATCATACGAGGGCTTTATTTTCTGCTTCAGGGAGAGGCCCCATGTTAGCAGCCCCAGCCTGCATCTCAGGCTGATTGTGGAGTCTTTTGCTTTTCATTTTCATGTCTTACTCCCTGTACCCTCGCCCCTTCCCCGCCTCTGGTGGTCTCCAGAGAACTTCGTGTCCCCTCAGCTTCTCACTCCTACATCCTGCCTACGTAAAGAAGCTCTTGCTTCATTCTGGGAGGTTACGTGGGCTCTCGCCTACACACCGAGAGAAACAGTCTCAAACACTCACAGAGAGACGGGCAGACACAAACGGACCCACACGGGCACCTCCCGAGACAAAACCCATACTCGATGGGTCCACGCGGCCGTGGAAACACCTGCGGCCCCAGAAACACTCAGGTACTCGCGACACACACAGTACAGTCACGCTTAAGGGCACCAGGATTCCGGGTTTGCGCCTATGCACGGTCCCCTTGGATGCTCGTGCGCATAGACACAACACCGTACACCCCCCAGACCTACGAAACTCCCCACGGCTCAGCTCCAGCCCACCCGGGCCGCCCTTCCCTCGAGGCGGCCTCCCGTCTCTCATCCTCTCGCTTCTCCTCCTCCTTCGCCTAAAGATGTACAAAACACTCCTCGGAAGCAACCCCGGCGCTCGGCTCCTCCCTCCCCGCCCCCAGGCCGCCGCTCCCCCATTCATTTTCGGCCGTCGCCGGCTAAGTCCCTCCCCACGCGTAGCCCTGCCTCCGCCGCTCCCCGCCCGGAGACCGCGGCGCACTTGGACTTCCCTCTCCATTCGCCAGCCGCCTGGCTCCCGGTCCCCACGGCTGCAAACTGATCTGGCGCGGGGGGAGGAGGAGAGCGCAGGCGAGCGAACCCGCGAGAGAGGGAGAGAGCGAGAGAGCGAGCGAGCAAGAGCGAGAGCGAGAGAGCCGGGAGGCAGAGGGAGTAGTGACCGCCTTCCGGAGCCGGGATTCATGCCTGTCCTCGGGACCAGCGAAGGGGACTTTACGGCTGAGTATGAGCCAGGCTGCTAGGAGCCAGGTACCCCCACGCCTGCAGTCCCCGCGCCGTCCCCGGAATGCGAGCTGGACGCAGGGCTCTCCCAAGTTCCCACCAAGCCGAATAAAAAGCGTCCGCCCGCAGCTCTCCGCCAAAGACGGACATTGACTCCAGGTAAGGCGGCGCCGGGTGCAGCGCCCAGCAGCCCCGCTGCCCTTGGACCTGGCCCCGGACCGCATTCGGGGCGCCCCCGCGCTCCCCTCCCCCCTGGCACCCTTGTCCGCTCTTCACCTGGCCGCCCCGCCGCCTCCAAGTCTTCTCCGGTTCTAGGGAGGGGGTTCCTGTGCCTGGGGCTCAAAGGGTTAATTGCGGGTTTGAGTGAGTGGCGTGTGTGTCCCCGCGCGCTCCCGACGTGTGTACCATGGTGGGAACTTGATGTGGTGCTAGTGTGTGTTTGCGTGTGCGGCGTCGTTTGCGTTTGATGCGTGTGTTTGTGGTGTGTGTGTGTGTCCGTGTAAGGGAGGGGTGAAGAGAGAGAGGTCCTATAACCTACTTACGGCGCGATGTGTGTGTGCATGTTTGTACGTATTTGTTTGTGTGTGTGCGCTTGTGTGTCTTTTTAATTAGGTCTCTCCAGCTTATACGGAATGGGACCCTTACTATAGGATCACGTAGTCATCGAGAAACCCGCTGTGGACTTCCTCTTGGGGCTCTGGGCTTGGGGTTTGGGGAGGATTATGGGGCTGTAGATGGCACCTTCTTTAGCCCAATGTTGGTACGCTTGAAGGAAATTCCTCCAAACGGTGGAATCCTGCTACCCTGGGACCCACCGCTTAATATGAAAGAGACATGGCCAACTCCCGAGGCAAATAAGACGCTGTCACTTTAAATTCCACACTGGACAGACTCCAGGATTCTGATGGGAATTTGGAGACACTGGATAGTGGGTGACAGAGAAAGGGGGAAGTCAGCGGTGGGCTCTTTATCTGGGGCTTGGCAAGTCTGGGATAGGGATTTACCCTACATCCCCGTTTTCTGGTGCTTTTGGGGAGGATCTGGGCAAGTTTGCATGGATCCCCCCTCAGGGGAAAGGAGAAAGCGTCCTCGGGGACTTGCTCATCCATCACAGTTGCAGAGGGTCTCAGAGGAAATTTCATTTGGGGGCAGCTCTGGATGATATGGAAGGAGATGGATGGGGCACTTTCCTAAGACAGATTCGTCTTTCTTTCCCCATTTCAGGCGGGGAAGCCCCCAGAGAGTCTCTTCCTAAATATGCCTCTCCATGGCTCCACTGGAGTTAGGAGGATATTGGGAGAAGGCAGAGAGGTGGAGAGAGAGAGAGAGAGAGAGAGAGAGAGAGAGAGAGAGAGAGAGAGAGAGTGTTTCAGTACTGAGGGAGATCTACAATTTGAAAAGGGGCTGTGAGTGGGGAACCTATGACAGAATGTGGCAGTAATTGACTTAAACTGCTGTCGGTTTGTGCCTCACATCTCTAGCTTGGCTCCAAAATACTGCCAAGGGCAGGGGGGCCATGGAGGAATCTCAGCCAGGAAGGCAGTTTGGGTCAAGGCCCTCTTTCTTCTTTCCTCCACCTCCTGGGAGGCTCTTTAGGTAGGTCCCTTGGCCACCCTGGCTTGGTACTGTTGGGCTTGGGCTCTGGGGCCAGCCATTGATTTGATTCCCAGCTGCCTCTTAAAGGCTTGCCCTACTCAGCAAAAATGCTGAGTTTTACTGCTGTTAGCATGGCTTCCAGACTCGGCAGCTGTTACTTTCTCAAGGTAAGCGGCAGCCGTTCTGCTCTCAGCCAGGGAGGCTAGGAGAAGACAAGGGCTGTGAGGCTGGGACACAGCCTCTTGTCTAGCTCAGCTCGGAGGGGCCACTGACAAGGCCTCTTAGGGGAAAAAAGTAGAAATATACTTGGCCTAAAAAATGTACACATATATATTCTAGGAAGCAATATATATGTATATATAATACAGACACACACACACACATATGTATATATTCATATTCTGGGGAGAGATAAAAGCAAACATGTATTTGTAGGAACCTGCCCTGACGGGTGGGTTCTACCTGCAGGCACTTGCAGACATACCATTCTCTGTCCAGAGGCTGATACCTCAGGCTGAAGCCTTCACACAGCCACAGAGAATCTCCTTCAGGATGTCAGAGCAGACCTCCCTGGATTGTCTTGGGTAGGGAGTACTAGGGCCAAGGAGGAGACTCCTTTTTGGGGACTGCCTCATTTTCTCTCTTTCATAATTCATAGATGATTGAAGTTGGAAGGAATATTAAAGAGCAGAAAGGCAGGACTGTGTGGCCTAAAGAGGGGATGAGAATTCTCCAATATTCAGTAGTGAGTTAGTGGCATGCCTAGGACTAGAATCTAGGCTTATCAGCTAGATCAATACCTTTCCACTCCTCCCACACTGCCTGGTACTGCATATTGCTCCCACCCCTATCTTGCCACCCTGCCACCATGACCCCTACCAAGACAATCGCTTGTCTTCCCTCATGAAACTTCACATTTTCAGAGATGCATTTCAAGGTTTTTCTATCTGGAAACATGACCCTGAAAAGAAAAGGTCCAATGCCTCAATCACTATTCCCAAAACACACAAACACACACAGACACACACACACACACACACACACACACACACACACACGGGGTGGGGTGGGCAGGATTGAGAGAGACAGAGAGACAGAGAGAAAACATAGATTCCTTCTCCAGTGTCTTTAGAGAATTACCCACAAGCAAAAGGACCCAGTACTGAGTATGACTGGTAGGCAGAACCCAGCAAAGTGTCTGGTCTGTATCTGAGATTCTTATTAAGGAATGCACTGGTTTCCAGAGAGCAAAATGTACACCCATCCACCAATGCAAATATTTTAGGCAAATTAATTTCTTTATATTAATTAGAATCTCACCCCTAGACATTTATACATGTTACAGGCACAGGAGCATCTGCAAGCATACATGAATAGGTGTGCTTATATACACATGTGCACACAAAGATCCAGAAACCTTTCCTACTTGCTACATTTCCAAAAAAGAGAACCTCCACACCGAATTGTGTTATCCTATATAAAGCATCTCCCATGTGACAACTAGGACTCATGAACTCCGGGAAGGAGAAATGTAAAGCCCTGTGAAAGAGAGACCCTGGAGAAGTCAGAATCGAGTTCACTCAAAAGTCTGCTCCTAGACTTCTAGATGTCTGTTTCGGGGTGCCGGCAAATACTGAAAAACATGGGGGTTTTAGGCCCATCTGCAATAGAGCCTTTTCCATGCAGGATTTTCCAAGGCTAGATGGCACTTTAGCTCCCAGAAGGGGGAGCTGTGACTCCATTTCAACCAAGGAGAAACAGCTCAGAGATTCCAAATCAGCTCTTGGGCCCCCGTTGAGTTTAGACGACCCAGCTCAGGCTGCAATGAATATCTTTGCCGCTGGTACAGGCAAGGACTGTAAAAACACACTCCCCTGATCAGTTCAAATTCAACATCTCTTTCTTAGTGCTTGCAAGAGTTTATGTTATGGATCATAAAGTCCTCCATTTTTCTGAAAAGGTCTTTGCCCAAAGGCCCTTCAGTTGTGCAAGGAGACATTTTTTGATTCGCAACCTCTCTGTTTTTCCCTCCCAATTCCTTGGAGGAAATCACCAGTACATTATCACTTGAACAGGCCATTAAGGTTAGACATACCCTACCCTTCTTTTCCTGCTTTTCCCGTGCTGAAATACAAAGCTTAACAAATTGGCTGCTGAACTACTGGTAACCATGTTAAAGACAAGATGGAGGTCATGTGAAGAAGACAGGTCCTTAAATGTCATTCTTCAAATAATTTTTCCAGTTGTGCTCCCTTCTGCAAAGATTATCTTTATTATTCTTTCCACTAGCTCTCACATTCAGCCACGACTTTTAACAAAATTCTACCCATATTTCAACATCTAGCTCAAATGACCCTTCCAAGAAGTCTTCTCAAGATCTTATTTTGGAATTAATCTCTTTATCACCTGATTTTTCTGTACCATTTTATCTGAAACTCTATTTTAGTTTGTGTCTCTGTTTGCCCTGCTCTATAGTGCCTTGGGTATAGTTCTGTCTTACCCTCTTCAGTATGGTCTCAGGAGCATCTTTGTATTCCAGGGACTGACACAGAGTAGTTGCTTCATAAATGTTTGCCATTGCATTTCATGTTGCATCTCAATGGCAACTGTCATCTCTCTCTCTGTCTCTCACACTTTCTAGCTAACAATTGCTTCATATTCATTTAAAGCAATGACGTTACAATTGCTTCATATTCATTTAAAGCAATGACGTTATGGCATTTTTACCTATACCAAGAATATGGGGATTCCAATGATAATACAGACAGATGAAAATTAGACCCTACTTTTGGAAGTGAACATTGACTTCCTGTGTTCCAGGGTCTTTAGTTTTGTTCTCCCATGTAGTCTTTCTTTCCACCCAGTGGGACAGATACAGCCCCTTTTACAGAAGAGGAAAGTGAAGCCCAGGCTGGTTAGACTCCTTGACCAAGATCACACAACCATCACAGCCAGAATTTGAATCTGTCTTCCTTCTTACGTCATCTCTGCTCTTTTCACTGTACCACTGAGTTAATGGTAACTATTATGAATGGCTGGCAACATCGGGTTGTTCAATAGATGCTAGGAATAGCTGGGACTTATTATGAACTCTTTGAAATTGATGGCATGAAGGTGTCCTGAGTCACTGGATCAAAGAAAACCTCTGAAGGTTTCTCAGTAACCAAACTTTTCTCCATTTTCAGGAAGGATGAGTTCTTTTTGTAATGCCAATAATACATGACCAAAATATCAGTTTTATTACTTTTAGTGACAGCAAGTTCATTACCACACAAACCAGCCTATGCCGTATTTGAAGAGCTTTGTTGGAATATTTTCTTACTTTGCCCGTAAATCATCCTTCTATCCATATGTCTCTGAAATCACACAAGTGTAATTCTCTTCCAGTTATCAGTTCTTTGAATATTATGAAAGCAAAATTATTTCACACCAATTTTCTTTCTGAATGGAGGGGATTGTCTTCACAGCCCTGTCTTCTGTAGCATCTGCTTGAAGGCCTCTTGGCACCCTGAATACTGTCCTAGGGAAATTGTCTGGTTTACCTCACTTTTAGGACTTAGATGCCACCAAAAAATGGGGAAGGATGAGCTGAAATTGAGTGAGGATTTATTCAACAAATATTTGTTGGCTGCCTACTGTTTGCCAAACATTGCTGTAGACGAGAACTGTCAAATGGAACTGTCTGTAATGATGGACTTGTTTTTTGTGCTGTCCAATATGGTAGCCACTGACCATGTATGGTTTCTGAACACTTGAAATGTGGCCAGTGTTGCTGATGAGCTGAATATTTAATTTTATTTAACTTACATTAATTTTTATTTTAATTTATATAGCTGTATGTGGCTCGTGGCTACTGTATTTGAATAGCATAGGTCTGGGCTTTAGAAATGTAGCATGAACATGGCTGTGGCCTTGTTTTCATTAAGCTCACACTCTAGAGGAGAGAGATGAATAATCAATGAGTAAACAAATAGATAATCAAAATAATATTATATAATATTAAATGTCACACCACTAGTTGTGGTAATGTGCTAGAAAGGAATGTGGATGGTATAATTTTAGATTGACTAGCTAGGAGAAGCCTTCTCTGAGAAAGTGATATTGGAACTGAGGCATAAATGAGGAGGAATCAGCCATGTAATTTTGTGGGGAAAGAGCATTAGAGGCAGAGAGAAGAATAAAATGGAGTTGGCCAGGCTTGGTGGCTCATGCCTGTAATCTCAGCACTTTAGGAGGCTGAAGTGGGAGGATCGCTTGAACCCAGGTGTTTCAGACCAGCCTGGGAAACAGCAAGACCCCATTTCTACAATCATCAGCATCATCATAGTCATCATGGCGCCTGTAGTCCCAGCTGTTCAGTAGGCTGAGGTTGAAGAATCACTTGAGCCTGAGAGGTTGAGGCTGCAGTGATCTGTGATTGCACTACTATACTACAGCTGGGCAGCAGAGTAAGACCCTGTTTCAAAAAACAAAACCAAACCAAACAAACCATGGAGTCACTTCACTGGGACAAGCTTAGGAAGTCTAAGAGATGGACTACCTGCCAGTGTGGCTGAAGCTTTCAAATTGGGAAAATGACATGAAAGGGAATTAGGAAGGTAAGCAGGGGCCGATCACAATGGCCTGTACAGGAGAGTGAGAAGTTTTGACATCTTTTCCTTGACATCTCTGTTTGGAAGTTTGAGGACTAAAGAGAGTTTGAGAGTTGACAGAAGGTCATTGTCAAGTACTCTTGATGGGTTTTTATTATGTCCATGTTTAATCAGTAATTTCAACAAGTTTTCTTATTTTAATTTCTAGTCCTACTCTGAATGCCATACCCTGGAGATACAATAGTCTAAAGGGAGGAGGAGAAACAAGAGTAGGGGAAATGGATAGAAATGGAAGAAGAGAATGAATATGTGGGGGTAAAGTAATTTAAATGAAGTCTTGTGAAAAAGAATGAAAACTGGAAGTTTTCAGTTTGGATCAGCAAATATTTATTGCATATCTTGTCTTGGAAAGGCTTTGGACAAAGTGACTTGGGGGGTGTGGTGATGAATCTTGCTAGGTACTGGCAATCTAATAGTACCAATCTGCAAATCTATAAATAATTATCATTCATGATAGATTGATAATTGTCACTTCAGAAGTTCTGTGAGAATTTTGGGTAAGGGGAAGTCTAAGGGAAGACACATCAGTAGTGATACTGGTGAGGAGGATGTCGACAGTGAACTGTAAGGTCTCAGATCACAGGCTGTATCTTTTTCTTTAATGTCTCCATTAATTCAGAATGTTATACAATAAGAGCACAGGGACTCAGGGTACCTGATTCCAGCCCTGGCTTCTATCACTATATATGTAGACCTCCTTAAGAACCTATCTGTATGTCTCCAGGCTTGCCTTCTCTAAATTGAGAAGGGCCCAGCTGTGGCTTGCTTCACTGAAGGTATATTGCCTGGCTCTATGAAAATGTTGCAATCAGGCACCGTGGCTCACGCCTGTAATCCCAGCACTTTGGGAGGGTGAGGCAGGGGGATCACTAGGTCAGGAGTTCAAGACCAGCCTGACCAACATGGTGAAACCCTGTCTCTACTAAAAATACAAAAATAGGTGGGCATGGTGGCATGCGCTTGTAATCCCAGCTACTCAGGAAGCTGAGGCAGGAGAATCGCTTGAACCCGGGAGGTAGAGGTTGCAGTGAGCTGAGATCACACCACCTTACTCCAGCCTGGGCAACAGAGTGAGACTCCATTTCAGAAAAAAAAAAAAAAAAAAAAAAAAAAAAAGCAAGCAAAAACTGTAACTGGGCATAATGGTGCACACCTGTAGTTCCAGCTACCTGGGAGGCTGAGGTGGGAGGGTCACTTGAGTCTGGGAGGCAGAAGTTGCCATAAGCCAAGATCGCACCACTGAACTCCAGCCTGGGTGACAGAGTGAGGCTCTGTCTGAAAAAAAAAAGAAGAAGAATACATTGCATGACAAAGTTCTTGTAAAAGCAGAGAGGGACACTCAAAGTAGCTGTGCTTCCTCATAAGATTTAGATGTCTTCTAAAAAATAAGCAAATTTAAAAGAGGTCATACCTTACAGCACAGATGTGTTTTGAGACAGTGTGGCTGAGTGGTGGTGAGATAGTGATTCTGTGCTGTGGCAACTCCTGATACCAAAGTGATTAAGTGTTAACATGAAACCCACTGTCGTCATGGAACACAGCAGCCCAGAAAGACTGCCTAGAGATCCATAGACAGTCCTTGCTACTGAGGGGGCAAAGAAGACAATTAAGGAGATAATGAGGCTGAGAAAAAGTGAAATTAATTTTTTTTTCATATGAGGGTGAAGGGGATCTTTGTCTCTGAGGGAACTATCTTTTGGAGAATGCAAGTAGCCTTAAGGAGAATAGACTGAATAAGACTGGGTATGAGAAAGTTAAGAGTCATAAATTACCCGGGCTTCCTGCTATCCCTACACAGGAATGGAGAGCCTGGCGAGGACATAAAATATATCATTCTGAACAAATTTTGTTCTCCGTTTGCAGGGGTTTTCTCACAGGGTGGAGAGTTGTATACAAGGAAGTTGGGGCCATCTTGGGATAGCTTGAGACTGTATTCCCCCAAGGGTGGGAGGTAGATTGATAAGGCAATTAACAAAAGCAACATGCAACCATTTTTGTGTAAACTGCAAAGGTCAGAGCAGCAGGGCTCTGAGTAAATGGCCTATATGAACAGCTAGAACCCTTTGTAAGGGTTAACCCAGTACTGGCCCTGGGAGATTTCTAAGATATAATTTATCTAGCCTTGCAAAGGTCCTGCAAATGAGCCAGTGGGAACCTCTGTGAGAAATAATGGATCTTGGGGATAATGGAGAACAGCCGCGTTACAGATTACAAGCTGATTCAGATGGAGGAAAGCCAGACATCCAGGATATGATTGCTTTTTGGGGAAAACGTAGTGAATTCTCAAGTCTCCATTCTAAGATTTAGCAATCCTCAAAAGTAGATGAAACTCTAGTAGGCTGTGGAATTCCTAGAGTCCCCAGGAACTCCAAGATAAACCTAGAAGAGCAAACAGAGAACTGTGAAAGAGACAACTGCCTTCTGTGAGTACGTTTCCCTTCACATGGTAGTAGATAAGCCAGATTTCTTATGGAATTTGTTGGGTTCTGAGTTTACAGGCACATGATAAAGGAAGGACCTACAGGAAGTGTTGGCTGGCACGATAAAAACATCTGCACAAGCATAGGGGCCATTAAAAAAGAAAATCAGCACTTTGGTATGTTTAGGAAAGATTGAAAAATAGATTACCTGGCAAGGGTTGGTAATATGGTTTTGCTGCTGGGACACATTTTGGAGATATAGTTCTTTTAGGTGAAGTGGTCCACATCAAATGCCATTGCCAGAGTTAGCGAAGGCTGGGGAGGACTGAGAGGGGTTATAAAGAATTTTATTCTGAATGTATATCAATAGGACAACAACATTGAAAGTCCAGTGAAGGCTTGCAAATGATTCCTGAAAATATTACCAAGTCGGCTCCAGTTTTTGCTTACCTCTCTCTCTTCCCTGACAGTGGGAATGATACATGTAGGCAGAGCATGGACTGGAATTTGAGGGGGCTCTGGAAGGATCTTCATCCCTAACATTTAGAGATGGCTGAAATGTCACTGCCCTAAAGCCATTCTTGGAGTGAAAAAGTGGATGTGCCAAGCACACGACATATTCTTTGTGCTGCAATGGATACTTGATGTAGATAGCTGACTAAATATTCTCAACAAGCTCATGCATAGGGAGTATTGTGCCCCATTCTAGAGATGATGAAACTGAGCTCAGAGCAGTAACGCCACTTGCCCAAGGCCATATACTGAGCCAGTTGTGTTTTCTCGTGGATTTGAATCTACTTCTTTCTGACTTGAAAGTACAGAGGTTGAAAGCCTGGGTCTGCTGGAGTTTGAATACCTGCTCTGCCACTTTCTAGCTATTTGATGTGGGGCAGATGACCTGATGTTTCTGTACCAGTTTTCTCATCTGTAAAATGAGTACTATAATGATAGTAACTCCAGGTTGGGCATGCTGGCTCACATCTGTAATCCCAGCACTTTGGGAGGCTGAGGCAGGAAGATCGCTTGAGGCCAGCTGTTTGAGACTAGCCTGAGCAATATTTAGCAAGACCCTGTCTCCACAAAAAAATTTAAAAAATAATTAGCCAGATGTGGTGGCATGTGCCTGTAGTCCCAGCTACTCCGGGGGTGCTGAGGCAGGAGGATTACTTGGACCAAGGAGTTCAAAGTTTCAGTGAACTGTGATCATGCCACTGCAATTCAGGGTGGGTGACAAAGTGAGATTCTATCTCAAAAACAACAACAATAATAATAGTAACTTCGTAGAGGTGTGTGTGGATTTAGTTAGTTTATATGATAAGCGCCTCAGACAGTGCCTGGAAGATCATCAACACTATATAAACATTAACTGTTACTGCTTTTTACGATTTTCACACCATCTTATATTAGATTAGCCATTGCTCATACTCTCAGGTATGTGCTCAAACTGGAAATAACATGTAGGAATAAAAGCATTATTAGGTTCAAGGCACTGCCTTGCAAATGAGCGCACTCAATTATTTCTACTAACCTCCCCACCATGTGGCAGTGGGATAACAGTGATTAGGCGAGAGAGTGAGAAAGTAGGATAAGGCATGGGAGAACGCAAAATGACAGAGGCAGATTTTCAATTTCTCTGTGTTACAACAGGCCAGAAATGAGATATAGATGTAAAGACCAGATATAGACATAGGATCATCTACCATAAAGGCAGAAAGTCATCTTCAACACAGTCCAGCTCAAATTCCAACCTCTCTCTCTCCTTTTTTTTTTTCTTCTTGGAGATGGAATCTCGCTGTGTCACCCACGCTGGAGTGCAGTGGTGCGATCTCAGCTCACTGCAATCTCTGCCTCCCAGGTTCAAGTGATTGTCCTGCCTCAGCCTCCTGAGTAGCTGGGACTACAAGTGTACGCCGCCACACCCAACTAATTTTTTATATTTTAGTAGAGACAGGGTTGCACTGTGTTGCCCACGCTGGTCTAAAACTCCTGACCTCGTGATCTGTCCGCCTCAGCCTCCCAAAGTGCTGGGATTACAGGCGTGAGCCAACATGCCTAGCCTCTCCTTTTTTTTTTTTTTTTTTAATGCATATAAACTATTTTTAAGATCAATCCGTACCTGAGTTGGTCTTAGAACCCTTGCCTTGTGCAGCCCATCTTACTTTTGATTTGGTTTTCTAATATGTGAGACGGTATTCATCAGGTGCATAAGGGAAAGTAGATGATTGACAGCGTAATGGATGCTCTTGTGTGAACTGTGTTTATCATCCTTCTTATGATTCCCCTCTTCGTATTTATTCTCATTTATTTTATCAAGTGTTTGCATGTGGTCACATGTTATATCTCATTTAACCTTTACAGTAACACTCTGAAATTGTAATATTCTCCCCATTTTCCAGATGAGAACACTGTGGGTCAGAGGTAAAAGGATTTGCCCCAAGATATACAATAGGTGAGAGCATCAGGTTCCAAGCCCAGTGTATGTTATCAGCGAGTGTATGTAATATTCTGTCTTTGAATTGCCATTCCTTTATCCACCAGCTGAAGGCATTATCCAGCTTTTAGCAGCTTGGTGGTGTCCCAAAGACAAGGTTGAATATTGCTGCCTAATCTCTATTGTCTTGGGCTAGGTTAGTCATTGCAAATCTTCTTCCACTCTGTCATGCAGACTCTGTCCTCAATCCTGATCCTGTACATGCCTAAATGAGAAAGGCATCCATCTTTCATGTTCCAGGAGATGTTATAAATGGTGCCACTGGAAGGAGCTTTCTTAAATCTCCTTAACAATCTGCATTTTGCTTTCTCTCCTTTATCTGTCAGCATCATGAATATCTTCCACTCTTCCAATGCTTTCTGGCTGCCAACTTCATAGCGTCTTAAAATAGTAATTTAACTTCACAATGTCTCGGCAGGAAACCTCAGCTTAGCATGTTTATCTGCACCCTTAGTTCAAATGTTGCTGACACCAGGACCAGTAGTTATAGAAGGAGCTACTTTCTAACTCTGGGCCAGAGCCAAGAGCCAGGATCTTACTTTTCCTGGGAGTAGAACCACCAAAGCCACCAGTGATAGCAGTAACACTTTTTCAAGTCAGAAAATAGCAGGGTAGAGTTAGCCCAAATTGTGACAGCCAGATGTTGCAATCTCTCTGTCTGTCTCTGTTTCTTTCTCTCTACTTCACTTATACACACACACACACACACACACACACACACACATGTGTGCATGCACAATGTTGCAATCTTTCTGTCTGTGTTTCTTTCTCTCTGCTTCACTTACACACACACACACATACACATGTGCACGCGCATGCATGTATAAAGAAAGGAATATTGAACATGGTTGAGAACAGGTAGAAAGAAGAGCAGTTGATATACCAGAAAATGTCCAAAGCAGATTTCTCCTTCTCTAGTAGTAGAACATGAGCCCAGATACGCTATTAAGATCACCTACTATCAGAAGATAATCTTGGGGTGGGACTTCTATCTAAAAATGGAATGAGGAACACATGTGACCAATAAATGTATAAAATACAGGATATTTTGTTCTCTGGTAATCAAATAAATGAAAATAGCAATGTGATGCTATCATCAAAACAGCTTTTTAATTTAGTGGCAGCATCCAGTTTTGGCAACAATGCAAGGAAAAGAACGCTGTCACACAGTATTGGTGGAAATCTGTTATTGAGTATACCCTTTTATGAAATACAATTTTTCACTCTTTCATAAACAAACAAACTTTTGTTGTTGTTGTTTGTTTTTTTGAGACAGAGCCTTGCTCTGTTGCCCAGGCTGGAGTGCAATGGTGTGATCTCAGTTTATTGCAATCTCCGCCTCCTGGGTTCAAGTGATTCTCCTGCCTCAGCCTCCCGAGTAGCTGGGATTACAAGCATGCACCACCATGCGCAGCTAATTTTTGTATTTTTAGTAGAGATGAGGTTTCACCATGCTGCCCAGGCTGGGTCTTGAACTCCTGACCTCAGGTAATCCACCCGTCTCAGCCTCCCAAAGTGCTAGGATTACAGGCATGAGCCACTGTGCCCAACTAAACAAACATTGTTTATTGAGCACTTATCCTTTGCCAGATGCTTTTTTATGAGCTATGAATACAGCAGGGAATCAAACTGACCAAGTTCTTGCCATCATACAGCTGACATTTAACTGAGAAAGGAGATAATTTATAAATAAAGAAGTAAACATATAGTGTATCAGAGAGCGAAGTATGATAGAGAAAAAGGAGGTAATGCATGTGGACCAGATGGCCTGGTGAGAGAGGACTTTCTGTTTTATGATACCTATTTTTTAAAAAGAAAAGAAGGTACAAATGCTTCTGAGGGAAAAAAAAGTGTCCCCTTCTAAGAAGTCAGTTAATTAGATGTGTACAAGTCTGTGAAGAAGAAATGTTATCAGGGTGTTTGGAGAAAAAAGGAAAACAAAACAAACAAAGCAGAGAATGGAATCCTCTGTGGTCCTTAAGAATGATATTAGGAAAGCGCATTTGTACATTAGAAGGTGGGATGAAGATAGGGTGTATCATTTTTAAACAGGGCTGACAACAACAGTACCTTCCTTCTAGTTATGCTGTTGAGAATGAATGTTGCATGTACAAAGCACTTAGCAACATGCCTCACATTCAGTAAGTACTTAATAAATGGCACTTATGACATTTATCAACATCGAGTTTTTTTTGTGAATTACCAATTTAAAAAAGCATAAGATTCAAAATATCATATAGAGCATGATTATTTTATATGATGTATCCTAGTATTTGAATAGTCATCTTTGGGTGATGGGTTACAGAGAATTTCATTCTTTGATTCTTACCTGTATTTTCTAGTATTTCTTTAGTGAATGTATATTGCTTGTGTAATCAGCATTTTAATTAGTGGGATGTGGGGGATCAGTGAGCAATTTGTGGTAGGAACAGGAGCTAAAGCAGAGGAGAAAGTTTTAATTCTGTTTTCTCAATTTCTAAGTCATTCATCCACCCTAAATCAAATTTAAATAGACTCAGTTTTTTTCTCTGTTTTGCTCAACCTTGGACTGAGCAATAATGCAGATAAAAACTAGAGATTTATCAAGTGATTTATACTTACTTTTTTTCTCTGAGACAGGGTCTCACTCTGTTGCCCATGCTGGAGTGCAGTGACATGATCATAGTTCACTGTAGCCTTGGATTCCTGGGCTCAAGCAATCCTCCTGCTTCAGCCTCTTATGTAGCTGTGACTACAGGCACATGCCACCACATCTGGCAAGTTTTTGTTTTTATATTTTTTAGAGATGGGGGTCTTGCTATGTTGCCCAGGCTGGTCTTGAACTGCTGGCCTCCAGCGATCCTCCTGCCTCGATCTCCCAAAGTGCTGGGATTGCAGGTGTGAGCCACCATGCTTGGCCTGATGTATACATTCTCTAGACCCTCACATCTCCTAAGTTTTCTCACTTGTAAAATAAAGCCTGAGATTTGACAGCAGTTCTAAGAAAACCACGGAAGCCCACCACAAAAGCAGAGAGAGGTTGAGCAGGTGAGCCTGGATCTGAGATTATCCCCACTTTGCCACCCACATTAGAGCAGCTCCACATTTTCCACTTAGCTTCATTCCATTTTTGTGTAAGCTTTGAATAAGGGGTTCCCAGGCTTCAAAACACGACTTGAAATCATTGGTTTACACTTTAAATCATCTCTAAAAGTGGATTTATGAGTGACAGATTTTGTCCTATATTTTCATTTAATTTTACTAATATTCTGTATAGCATACTTTAGAAAACTCTACACTAGACAAAATGGTTTTTTCCATAAAACAGAATATTAGGCATGTCAAAAAATATATACAAGCAATTCTGATGATTCATATTGTTTCAGAAATGATATTTTTAAAAAATTCCCAAAGAATAATAAGAAAGGAAGTTTCCCAATGGTAAGAAGGGGTGTTTAATGTAAGTTTCACCTCTTTCTCTGTCCCTCATTCTCTCCCTAGTGGGTCAAGGGAGAGGGAGGTTAAAGATGACTTCATCCAAAATTGTTCCAGATCTGTTGAGGCCTGCTCTCTCTAAATAGTGCTTCCAGAAACAGCAGGGTCTCAATTATCTCACCGTGGGCTGTGAAATTCTAAAAAAAAAAAAAGTTCTCAAAACAAAATTAAGTTTAATTTGCTTTAATTGAAAAATAAACACATGCCATGTACAGCACTCTCAATAGGAGGAGAAAGGGCTAGAAAATGAAATGAACAGTTGGGTGTAGAAGACCTTCAATTATTGGATACTCTGAAATGGGAACTGGTATTGATGAGAAAATAAATTCAGAGTTAAATTCAGGGACAGAAAGTGTGGGCCTCCTTTCTAAGCAACAGTTTTCTTAATTTCTCATGATAGTATTTTTATTATTATTAAGAAAACTATAAAGCAGATGTGGGATAAAGGAAGGAGCTCTAACATGAAACCACAGAGTTGGAGTTTTACTCTTTTTCTAACACTGGCATTCTGTGATCTTTGTTAAGTGTCATTTCTTAGCCTCAGGCTCCACATCTGTAAAATGGGGATAATAATTCATATATCACTGGATTCCTATGAGAATTAGATAGTTAATATACATGAAAGCTCTAAAGTATTATTAAGAGATGATGGAGAAGGATAAAGAGGAAAAGGAGGGAAAGGTGGAGGAAGGTTAGAAGGAGGCAGTGAAAAATAAGAGGAAGAGGAAGAGCACCACAATGACTCAACCAACTCATTCAAGCTCAATATTTATTGAGAGTCTTCTATGTTCCAGGCCTTGTGCTAGATGCTGGGAATAAAAGGACAAGAAATAGCTGAAGCTTGCCTCGGTGGCGCCGAAATTCTACCAATAGATATTCTGAACCTTTAGGCCATGAAATGAAGTCATGGAGGAGACTGGAGCCACCGGAGGTTTTGAAACGCCTTGAGGCATGCTTTAAGAGCTCTTCTTTTCAGTGGCCATTCTTTCTTTGCATGCTGACTCTACCTTCCACATTCAAATACAGACACTTTGGCCCTTGACTTAGGCTCCTACTTTCTCAAAGAAAAGGGTCTGGAAACCTTATTTGTATAAAGTTGATAGTGATTTAGAATTGTAAGTTACAGTGTCAGAGTCTTATACTATTAGCATCTTTGAATCATAAGTTGTAGGATTTCATAATTTATCAAATGTTGGAATCAGAGAATGTTAGAACAATACAAATTCAGAGTCAGAATAGACTCATAGAGTATAATATTTATGGAATATAAAACTTGAATCTGACCAGGCATGGTGGCTCACACCTGTAATCCCAGCACTTGGGGAAGCCGAGGTGGGTGGATCACCTGAGGTCAGGAGTTCGAGACCAGCCTGGCCAACACAGTGAAACCCCATCTTTACTAAAAATACAAAAGTTAGCTGGGGGTGGTGGTGCACGTCTGTAATCCCAGCTACTCAGGAGGCTGAGGCAGGAAATTGCAGTGAGCTGAGATCGCACCACTGCACTCCAGCTTAGAAATCATAGAATCATGAAATGAAATGAGAGCCTTTTAAAGATAACAGCATTTTCTGATTATCTGGCCCACCATCTTTCCCAATTCAAAAAAAAAAATACATATATAACACTAAAATATAAATATTCTTGATTATAATTATGTAGGAAAAATGTCTATGAAGGAAACATCATGCTTAATAACACTGTGTTAATCATACAGCCTGGCCAACATGGTGAAACCCCATCTCTACTAAAAATTATCCGGGCATGGTAGTGGATGCCTGTAATCCCAGCTACTCAGGAGACTGAGGTTTGAACCCAGGAGGTGGAGGTTTCAGTGAGCCGAGATTGCGCCACTGCACTCCAGCCTAGTTGATGAAGTGAGACTCCGTCTCGAAAAAAAAAGAAAAACAGAGAGAGAGAGAGAGAGAGAGAGAGAGAAAAGCAAAGAAAATTTGAAGCAAAAGCAAAATAAGAATAATGACTTTTCTCATTGACTCTTATACTATAATTATTCATGTTGGCCCAACGTATTTATGCTGTCATGTCAGAAAATAAGCCCCTAAACATTGGTCTTTCCTAGGACTGTAAGCTTCAAGAGGGTACAAGTGATACGGGACTATCTGGTTTCTATGGGGTCTGTAGAAAAGTGCTTTGCATCATTAGGTGCCTCGGGAGTTCAGTCCTATCTTTCCCTCAGCGCTTCCTCTTGTATGCAGATGATGAACTATTGTTGATCTCCATCCTTGTACTTCCTTTGAAGCATTGGCTTGTATTGCCAAGACTTTTATTTTTTTTAAACCCAGCATCCATTTCATGTGTGGTAGTTGTTTGCTTTGCCTTCCGTGTTCTTCTACAGGACCTCAGATCCAATGGCATAACTTGATAGATAACGGGAAGAACCTGGCTTAAAGAAGTGTTTAGAGTGAGTAGAGCACTTTGTCTTGTGTCAGGCAACTCTGTGTGTGAGTGTGTATGCAAGTGTGTGTGCTGCTCACATAAAATGTGAGCTTGGAAGTTTTTCACTTGCAAATGAGTTTGAATGTGTTACATGGATTTCTAAGTGCATTAATAAGTGGATAAACTTGTGTGGAAATAATGTGTTTATGAATAGATGAGAACACATGGACACAGGGAGGGGAACATCACATACCTGGGCCTGTCGGGGGTTGTGGGCAAGAGAAGGGAGACAAATACATTAGGACAAATACCTAATACATGCGGAGCTTAAAACATAGATGACGGGTTGATAGGTACACCAAACCACCATGGCATACGTATACCTATGTAATAAACCTGCACGTTCTGCACATGTATCCCAGAGCTTAAAGTAAAAAAAAAAAAAAGACATATAAATACATTTGTGTTTTTGACATACGTTTGGTGAACATCTACTGTATTTCTGATAATGAAGCAGGTGCGTTTTTATATATATTTGATTTCACAACCATGAAGCGGGTATTACAGTTTTTATTTTGAAGATATGTCAACTAACACTGTTAGAATTGAGCTGGCCAGGGCTGGTACTTGAAATGGAGTTTCTGTGTTTTGAATGTGCTGGTATGTGAGAGTAGGGATGTGTGTGTGCACATGTTCACGGACGTGCGAGTGTGTGTGCAATCTGTTTTATATGTATTTCTTAATACATGTGGAGAGAGAGATATATCTTTATATTATATGAATGTGCATGTCATAAATATGTATACACCAGCTGATACCTGAGTCATCCAGCAAAGCAAACCCATGTGGCTGATCTTAGGGACCAGGGGAATGTGAGCTGTATGAGCTGTAGGAGAAAGCATCCAGGAGATAGAGGGCGGCAGCTTAGTATAAATTCATCCGTGTTACTGACGTGACTCGGTGTTTTCCAGGAATTGTATACCATAAGTTATTAACCCTCCAGAGCTTGTTTTCCAAGTAAGTGCATCTAGACCCTTTCCAGACCCAATGAGTCAGATTTTCTCGGGTAGGGCTCTGACTTGAGTGTGTTGTTAAAGTTTCCCTGTTCTAAAAAGCATCTCAGACTAAGATCATCTGCTCTGGCTGCCTTCATCCAGAGCAGTTGTTCCCAAATGCTGGTGCGTGTCCCCACCACACGTTGGTTGTTGATTGACAGGCAGGATTCTAGCCTTCAAAGTCCTGGAACCTTACTCACTAAGTCCATGGTCAGGATCCAAAATCATCTAAAAAGCACCCAACCATGTCCGTTTTGAGCGATCCTGAAACTGCAGTTTGTGAACTATGCATCTAGATCTTAAAGCAGACTTCAAAGATGGAAGAAGAGGGAGAAAAAGGAAGCAAATGCCGGAGGGTGTTCATGATACAGAAGCTTAAGGAAGAGAAAGAAGTGAGGAACTGGGAGTAGAGAAATGCAAAGGAAGAGGAAAATAATTTTCTCAGTGTCACACAGGAACAGAGCTGGCATCTGAATCCAGGTTTTCCTGCCTACGTGTTTTCCCCTCTGCACTTCCCCTCCACAGATCCCTCTGCTGGGGGCTTTTCACTGACTACAACCCAAACTCACATAAATCTCAAGGAGTCTGACACCCAGCCAAGCACAAAAGCATTCCACATTCACTGCACTGATGCTTGGAGGGGCTGAAATAGAACTTTGAAATTCTCCTTCACTTTTAATTAAAAAAAGATTTAGGCCAACCCTGGGTTCCCAGTTCTATTTAACTGAGACTGCTTTTAACCGTTGCTGTATTTTTATTGTTACAAGTGTGCCGCCGCACCGATCCATCTTCCTTGTAATGCTTCTCGGTTTCTGCTCCATCTGCTGAAGAGAAAACATTTGCAGAAATCTCTCGGCTTCTCTCCAAGAGCTGAAACTTAAGTTGTAGCAAGGAATGCAGTGCAGGGAAGGGGGCTGGCCATCGGTGAAGTCAGGAGACTGGTAAAATCTGTTTCCAGTATGTTTTTGATAATTGTTTCTTCACACTAACAGTTGTCTCATATAAGCAGCCAGTGCAATTGTGTTCCTCTGTGTGATCTAGGAGGACTCCAGGCACCACACATTTTGGTTTTTACACTCTCCCTTACAATGGAGCCAACAATTTTGTTCTTATCATTGCCTGTCCCCTATCCTTAGCAAGTTCTTATGTGGGAGTTTTTCTAATAAACTGTCCTTATTTTTAATTCATAAAGACTATATTTTGTGTGGGAGGGCCCTGGGAAGACGTGAGTTCAAGTCTTTTCTTTGCCTTGTTTCAACCTGGCAAATAGCTCAAACTCTCTGAGCCTGGATTTCCTGCAAAAGCCCCAGGAGGTTGTGAGGATCAAATGGTTTAATTGAAGCACAAATGCTTTGCAAATTGTGAAATGCTACACTTACACCACACATACCCGGCCAGAGCATTCACTTGTCAGTGATTTGATTTGTTTGCTTATTTATTTATTAATGGGTCATTTACTGGATGAATGCTATGCACCAGGCCCGGCTTCACTGTGCGTGATATCGAGATGAATGAGGCAAACTCCAAATCCTCCAAAAGTCCACACATATGATAGCATAGTAAGTGTTGAATTAGAGTCACAAATAGGCTGTTGTTTCCTCTTCCTATGGGATCAGGAGATTCTTCAAAGAATGACCTTGAACTGAATATTAAAGAATAAAAGCTTCCCAAATCCAGAACAGAGACAAAGCCAAATGCTGACAAAAATAAGAAGCAACAGTAATTCTCACTGATTGCTAGTGGGGATGCAAAATGGTACAGCCACAGCTACAAAACTAAACATACTCTTACCATAGAATCCAGCAATCAGGGTCCTTGACATTTACCAAAGATGTTGAAAACTGATGTCCACGCAAATACCTGCACACAGATGTTTATAGCAGCTTTATTCATAATTGCCAAAACTGGGAAGCAGCCAAAATATCCTTCAGTAGGTGAACTGAAAATCTGTGATATCTAGACAAGGGGATATTATTCAGAGCTAAGAAGAAATGAGCTATCAAGCTGTGAGAAGACATGGAGGAAACTTAAATGCATATTACTAAGTGAAAGAAGTAAATATGTAAAGGATATGTACTGTATAATTCTAACATGCTAGAAAAGGCAAAACTATGGAGATACTGATAAGATCAGTGGTTATCAAGGGAGTATGGGGCAGGGGAGATAAATAAATGGAACACAGAGGATTTTTAGGGTGGTGTGTCTATTCTGTATGATACTATAATGGTGAATACATGTCATTATCCATTTGTCCAAACCCATAAAATGGACAACACCAGGGGTGACCCCTAATGTAAACTGTGGACTTTGGTTGATAATGATACATCAGTGTAGGTTCATGGATTGTAGTAAATGTACAGTTCTAATAGGGCATGTTGATAATGGGGGATGCTGTGCATATAACTGGATAAATTTATATAGGATAGCTCTGTGTCTTATTTTGCTGTAAACCTAAAATTGTCCTTAAAAAATGTCTTAAAGAAAAAAATAAAAGGTTTATTAGGTCTGGGAATAGTGATAGGGTCGGAAGAGCATTATAGGCAGAAGAAACAGCTTGGGAAAAAGTGCCCATGGGGTTAAACAGATTGGGGCTTGCAGAACATATCTGCAGGGAATCTAGGAAGCAGAGGCAGAAATGTTGGGAAGGGGCTGGACAGTGAGATGTGGGCAATAATGGGGTGAAGTAACAACAGATAATTGTTTACATTTAGAGGTGGGAGGAAGCCATTGATCAAGGTGAAATCAAAGAAGTAGCCCAATAATAATAATGATAGCTGCCTTTTACCAGACAGTACGTGCAGGGCACCGTGTTCATGGTTTATATTCATCATTTCATTGAAAGCACAAAGAATGTAAGATCCTTTGAAAGAGGTATGATTTAACTGGTGTGGGAACTGAGGTTAAAAGGGTTTCTGTGACTTGCCCATGTAGATAGTGGGCCCCATAGCTTGAGCCAAAGACAAGTCTGTCTGCTTAAAGTCTCTGCTCTTAATCTCCTCATTGCCCACACTGGCATTTCAGGAATAACTGGATAGCTTGGGGAAGGAGCTAGTAAAGGGAGAGGCTGTGCAAGTAGCAGATTGCTGTTATTCTTGAGGGTAAGAAAATCCCTTGGAACTGTAAAAACGAAGTCACTCTACTGGTAGGTTTGAAGGCATAATTCCAAGCCTTTTCTGGAAAAGGCTTGATTGATATTTTGGGGCAAGAGGGAGAGCTTCCAAGAAGTAAGTCTATGTGGGCAACTTTCTGCTGTACCTGAGGAAGAGGTGGGAATCTGTGAAGGAGCTGGGCCTTCTGGCTTTTGCTAGTTAACAACCTCCACGTTGGGTCTAGTGAGCTCTGTAGAGATACCTAACATGTCTGGTGAATGTCATGGAATCCGCCTTTCTTGACAATCTGCCAGAGGCAGAACCCCAATATGAAAAGGCCATAAAACAACCCAAAACCTTTGTTTTATTCCTTTTAGAAGTATATTTTGGTAGCATTTTAAGGTCCTTGAAGGAAGAGCCATAGAATCACAAGCTCTGTGGTCTGAAATGTCTTTGAGATTTTCATTCTCTTTTTTCTTTTTTCTTTTTTTTTTTTTTTTTTGAGGCAGAGTCTCACTCTGTCGCCGGGGCTGGAGTGCAGTGGCCGGATCTCAGCTCACTGCAAGCTCCGCCTCCCGGGTTTACGCCATTCTCCTGCCTCAGCCTCCCGGGTAGCTGGGACTACAGCCGCCCGCCACTTCGCCCGGCTAGTTTTTTTGTATTTTTAGTAGAGACGGGGTTTCACCGTGTTAGCCAGGATGGTCTCGATCTCCTGACCTCGTGATCCACCCGTCTCGGCCTCCCAAAGTGCTGGGATTACAGGCTTGAGCCACCGCGCCCGGCCATTCTCTTTCTTAATTTGTGAATATCCCTGTCAGAATCCCTCAATTCTATCTTGTGATTTTATCATTGCAATCTCTGCCTGTTGGGATTTTTTTTTTTTTTTTTTTTTTTTTTTTTTTTTTTTTTTTTTTTTTTTTTTTTTTTTTTTTTATGTCCGTACCTTTCTGTGTCATCCACCTTTGGCCAATTCTGGCAGGCTGATGGCTCTTAAGTGCTGGTCTAAAATTTGGTGTCAAAATTTGAAGAGTAATATTTTATTTTGATATTATGACCTACATGTTTCATGTTGGTGGTTAAAATGTCCTTTCCCTCACAAAATTCGGGTAACAGTGATTGCAATGTCTGTTTTGTTAAATAACCTTCCCTAGAACCAGAAAATGTTGATAATTTCACATTGGTCCAAAAAATTGGTTTTACAAATTTGATTTGGCCATGGGGTCAAAAAGGCTGATGTTGATATTCTAGATCAAAGAGAGTAAGTCTGTTTCATATTTCACATTTGAGTACAGACTACTATTATATCTTTGTGATTTATTATCTTCTATAATGTGTTGGTAATGTCTTGCCCGTAGTAGGTCATCATTAAATATGTATGTAAATGAGTCTCTAGGTAATCAAAAACATAGAGTACCTTTTTAAAAATATTCTGGCCTGTTTGATGCACGGTTTGATGCATGCACTTAATAAGTGCATTTCAATCTGATATAAAGCCTACCATCAAGGCATCAGAGTTGAGTATGCTTTGTGGTTAAGAGCTCAGGGTCTGGAACTAGACTGCTTGGACGTGAGCTCAGGCTTCCCCTCTAACTAGCTGTGCAATCTCAAACAGGTCACTTAGCAATATAGTGCCTCACTAACCCTGTCTGTAAAGTAGGTGTGATAAAAAAAAAAAAAAAAAAACCTCATAGAGTTGCTATGAATTTAAAGATCTTAGAGCAGTGCTTGACACGTGGTATGTGCTCAGTAGTTGTTAACTTTCATCATCAAAGCTTACACATCAGAAATGGTGCAGTAGGGAGTCCACGTTGATTTGGGTCAGAAGACTTGGGTGCAAGTTTCTGCCGTGCTACTTACTAGTTAAGTAAACTTGGAAGAGTCACTTAACTTCCTAGTATAAACCTGAATTTAGAATGAATAGTACAACTTTAGAGATGGCTAATGTGCATGGGATGGAGAAGCTGAAAAGGCTGCCATGAAATGGAACCTTAAAGGATGAGTAGGGTATTGCTATGAAACAGATAGTAAAATGGGGGAGCAAAGAGGTGAAATCACCTGTGGAAAATATTTGGAGCCACTTACTTTCCTCTTTCTGAAATGTTCTCTGAGGAATTAGTGAGATCAGTCCTTTCTTTTGGGATGGAAGAGCTTGAAACTATTACAGCTAATAGAGAGCATTCTTTTCCACAGAGACATCCAGAAATAGATTTTTTTTTTTCTCCCAAGAAATTTGCTACCATGATGAAGACCTTCTTATCATAAGGGAGTTGATGAAAAGATGAAACTAAAGTTTAACATGGAGTTAAGAGAGCAAAAATTGTTAGAATGATGTTCAGGGTTTAGAATTGTTATCAAATATACTTAAGACAGGATCAATCTGGAAAGGGTTTCTACACGACGTGGGTGGAATCAGATGTGTGTGTGAATATTCAATGAGACAGGGGTTTTGGGTGCTTCTGGTTCTCTGGATTTCACTTGTTCCCAGAGATTAGGCTGCCATCTGGATGCTACCTGCATTCAAGATGTTACATGCATTCTTGCTGATTTTCAGATGTTTGTCAACAATGTCTTTTATTTGTCTTCGTGCAGGGAAGAAATAAGTACTGGAGCATTACAATTATGGGAGAGAACTGATCATGTTGGGAACAGGGCAAGAAGTCTGGGGCTCTATTTTTTTATGTGCTTATGGGGTTTTTGTAAGCCACTGCAGGGGTTATATTAAAAAAGATATCAGGCATGAGCAGAGGATGGTCAGTGGATAGTCTGATTGAGTACTTCTTTCAGTAGAACAAAGCTATTTGCATATTTAGGTGGTAGCTGTGGCATCTGAGATTGAATGTGTGGTGTCAGAAACTGGGAAGTGGAGGTAGGTTCATAACCTCAGCACTGGGTATCAGGTAAGCATTTTAACTAGAGCGTCTTGGAAATCCATCCATCCACCCACACATTCATCTATGCATGCAATGAGCTTATGTGGAAGGGCTCTTCCTTGTACTAGAGGCTGTGGTTAAAATGAGCAAGTGAATCTGTTCCTGCTCCGGAGGAGTTTAATCAGTTGATAAATGTGTTGTCCACCTATTGTGTTGTAAATGCTGGTAACATGAAAGTGAGCAAGACAGTATGACCTTTACTTTTAAGGAGCTCACAGTTCAGGAGAAAGAGTAATATTAGTCAAATTGAATAGAGCATGAGAGTGCTGCACTATGTGTGTGTGTTTATACATATATATATTTATATGTATTTTCCCAAATAATAATAATGTATGTTTATTGAGCATTTACCACTGCAATAAAACATTTTATGTGCACTGTCCCAAATAATTCTCCCTGCTGGCTTCTGAAGTAGGTAGCATGGAGTTATTATCCAGATTTTACCAATCAAGAAACAGATTAAGAGATGTTAAACCAATTACTTAGGGAAACAAAAAGAATCACAGCAGAGTGGGAAACAAACTGAGCTCCTCTGACTCCAGCATCCTCCCCTGAGCTTCTCTCCATCTGTACCATCTCCCCAACATGCAGTAGGGGCTCTGGAGGAATGAGCAACTAAAAGCGTTGTGATTGAGGATGGGGAAGCAATTGAGACAGAGGAGGGAAAGGTGTAAATTGGATACATTAGGTCTAGTAAGAGATCACTAGGAAGACATGTTGGGGAAGAGCATTTCAGGCCATGAGAATAACATATGTAAACACATGGAGGTCTGAACAATCATATATTGTTGAGTGGCTCAATGAACTCTGAGTAGGTGGGTTGGGGTCAGCCAGGGAGTTGAGGTGGGAGAGGGACATTATACATACTCTGTATAGCACAGCCTCAGACAGACAGTGCATCTCAAATTTCAGTATCTGTCAAGGATCACTTACTTCTTGGGGATTGAGTGAGGGAGGAATGATTCACTGACCTGATTAGGAAACACCGTACAGAGATGGAGATAAAGAATGAGGAAGCAGGTATTAAATGTAGAAAGATGGGCTTCTAGGTATAAGAACTCCTTTGGGAGGCAGGAATGGCTTTCAAACAGGGTACTGGTGCCGTGCAGGAGGAGCAAACATGTTGAAGAAGCCAAATTCATAAAGTAAAATGTAAATGTAGTGTAAGTAGTAAATTCGAGAGGTGAGTGGGGGAGAAATGTTGCATGGTGCCAGGCAGGGAATGGAGCAGTTGTTAAGTTCAAGGTTTACGACTTGAAGAATGTGACCCATATAGCCCACTTTCTCTTACTGATGTGTTTTTAATCGGTTGTTCTTCTAAAATTCACCCTTCGCTGACTCCATATCTCATTCCCCGTAGGCAGTGCGGAGCAATCTGTTTGCATCTGCACTTTATACAGCTGTGGGTCCTTCTCCCGTCACACCTGGTGGGTCACATCTTGGACACAGCACAGCAGCCAAACTACCATTCTGCTGAATGACCTGGAGGAAGCTCAGCTTAACACTATGTTCTAATAATAATGGAAGCATTTAGTGCATGCTTCCTACGTTGCAGGCACTCTGCTAACAGCTTTACATGTGTGACTTGATTTGACCGAGGCATCCACCCAATGTATTATACTCATCTCTATTTTATAAATCTATAAACTGAGGCAAAGAGAAATAAAACAACTTGCCAAGGTTGAACAGTTCTTTAGTATTATAATAGAACACCTAAGATTTGAACTGGGGGATGCCTCAGTCCCAGAGCCTGTGCTTAACTTTTGTAGCATATTGCTTGCTTGATGCCGTGCATGGATTTTCCAGCACAAGTGTAAGGACAGTTTGGGGCAGTGTTAAAATAGTAATTATGTCTTAAGAACAGGGATGAAAGTAATATCTGGCCATCACAAATGCCACTGAGTTGATTTTGCTCACAAATCACCTCTCATTCACAGGGGTGGTTCTTACAGGTCTTACATATCCAAGACCAGGCATACCGTGTGTAGAGGTCTGCCAGCTGATGGATATATAAACCTTGGGTCCAGCTCCAGGCCATGATGCAAATGCATGAAGGCTCCCATTTTGTGGAGACATAAATGGAGGCTTAGACAGATGAGGTAATAGTCAGAAGGTAATTGTTGTAATTGGCAGGTTTGGGATTAAAACTGAGGCTAATCTGGCTCAAAATTTCTTGTTCTTATATGACACTTTGTGCAGGCCATTTCCCTTCTTTGTGTCTCTGTTTCTTTGTCCGTGAAACAAAGGAATTGGATTAGATCAATGTTTCGGAAATGTTAGTCTTTCGGGCACCACTTTCACAGTTTCTATTGTCTTTTCAATCCATCTGTACTACTTAATATTTCTCTTTAAATCAGTCTACTTCTTACTTAAATTCAAATATTTCCATAGGAAGTTTCATATCATTACAACTGAAAAAAGTATTATTTACACTACATAGATGGTAACTGTATGAATAAATACAGCGAAAACCAAAAATCAATACAATCATATTTTTGTTTATATTCTAGCATGCATATTTGGCTATATTCTTGCCTATCCAAGTATCTGATCTTTATAACTGACTTCTTTGTGTTAAAAGATAATACAGGCTGGGTGTGGTGGCTCATGCCTCTAATCCCACACTTTGGGAGACTGAGGGGGGCAGATCACCTGAGGTGAGGAGTTTGAGAGCAGCCTGGCCAACATGGCAAAACTCCCTCTCTACTAAAAATACAAAAAAAATTAGCTGGATGTGGTGGCATGTGCCTGTAGTCCCAGCTACTCGGGAGGCTGAGGCAGGAGAATTGCTTGAACCCAGGAGGCAGAGGTTGCAGTGAGCTGAGGTCATGCCACTGCACTCCAACATGCGTAATAGAGTAAGACTCCATCTCAGTAATAATAATAATAATAGTAATAATGCAGATGCTCTTGGACTTATAATGGGGTTACCTGCCATTAAACCTATCATAAGCCAAAAATGCATTCAATACACCTAATCTACCAGACATCATAGTTTAGTCTAGCCTACCATCAACATGCTTAGAACACTTACCTTTGCCTACAATTGGGCAAAATCATCTGGCATCACCGCACACTGTAGAGTATCAGTTGTTTATTCTCATAAAATCGTGGCTGATTGGGAGCTGTGGCTCACTGCTGCTGTTGCTGGGCATTGCAGGAGAGTATCCTGCTTTCTACTGAATGCGTATCCTTTACACACCATCCTAAAGTCTCGAAGTCAAACCACTGTAAGTTGGGGATCATCTGTATTTGTAAATGTTAGAGGAAAGCTCAAGACATCATGACACCCAAATGAACATTTTTCCTGGATATAATCAGGATTAAGAGAGAACTGGAAAGGGATTTTTCTTTCTCATTATGTGGGTTCAAGTTACGTTATGAAAAATCGAGTCTCCGTTTAAAGCCATGCCTACTCTGGCCAGTATAGGCAGCTGTCATTTTTCTGAAATGCTGGATGTGGGAATCTCTGGTGTCTTCCCGACTTTTGCATTCCTTAACTTTAATAATCCTTTAGGGTCCTCCATGTACTTAGAGATCCAGTTTGACAATAGTAGACTTGTTGAGAGATGAAGTGAAAGGCATGAGTCTAGACTGCAATATGGAAGAAGGAAGTCCAAAGAGAGCCATTGCTGTGCTCAGCTATCTTAACACTTAGAAGAGAGGCAGGGATTGGAGCTGATAAAATACCCAGTGCTGGACATTTGTGTCCAGAGCCACATCTCCCTGTTTGAGCCTTTTCATTTTTATCCTTTTGCTGTTAATGCTCACTAGCTCCCTACTCTGCGGACCTTCATACGATTCTTACCTACGTGCCCTCCTTTGTTCTCCAAGGACTGATAAATTTAAAAAGCTGTGTCTAAGGAGGATATGCCTTGTGACAGTTCTTTAGGAGGAATGAATATGAATCATAAGTTTACTCTCCTCATCATAGGTTGGGCATTTGGCATTTTTTATTTCTCTTCTCCCAACACCTCAATGACGTAAAAATGAGTTAGGGTCTTTACCCATCAGAAAATGAGGTTTGCAGAATATCAGTGACTCAGTTGAGACCTACAACTTCTGAGCCCTATATAGAATGGGATTGTCTCCAACTCCTGTACCCTCTTTCAGTAGTTATGATACACTGAAGATTAGCTGGACTGGGGAAGAGGAGGTTCTTGGATGGGGCAGCTTCTGGATCTGTCCCTGCCTCCTAGGGTTGGGGCTCACTGTCACACCTCTTGGCTCAGCCTTTTTTTTTTTTTTTTCCTCAGAGGTTGGAATATGATGCTAATAAGACTCTAGTCATGGATTTTAGCCCCTTGGGGGACAATTAACTTTACTTTATTTCAGCTGCTGGGAACCTTAGAACTAAATCCAGATCAATTAGCTCATCCCAGGTGCCTGGTAATATCTATTCCCTCACTCATTTTAACTATTCTTTGTTCCATTTTTATTTTTAATTGTCCTGATTTATACCTTATTTAACTTTGTAATATCACTTTAACTGTTCTTGGGGGTAGGTGGGGTGTGAATTCTAAATAAATAAGTAAAATTATTTTAGGTGTCGTCTCTGGAGAGGAAGAACAGCTTGTGGATCCTTCTCTGGATGGAAGCTGAGGTTATTCCTGAGACAGTGGCTTGGGAAGGTGAATTCTTACTGAAACACAGGGGGAACTTGGGGAGGGGCAGGGAGAGGGAATGAGTGTGGGAGCAGCTGGGCAAACAAACCCTGTTCATGTGGCTGAGTGAGTATAGCCTAATAGTGGAACAAGACTGTTCATAAGAACTCACTGGGGAGCCAGACCCATCCAGGATTCCGGGGCCGTGTAGAATGGCCTACATTCTAAAGGAAGAGGTTACATTTGCTGTAGTGGGAAAGCCTTGGAGTTAAATCCTTTCTTTCAAAATAATGAGTGAGTTGTGTGACTGTGGGTGACTCACTTAACCTCTCTGAGCTTGTTTCCTCATCTGTAAAATAGAAGAAATAATTCTTGTAGAAAATTAAAAAGACAGCAAAGTGCAGTGCCTGGCACTTACTAGGGCATACGTGATGGAATCCATTTATTCCAAAGATATGTATTCATTCATATCCAAAGATATGCATTCATATTCATGCATTCATTCCAAAGGTATGTATTGAGCTTACACTTTGTGCTAGGCATTGTTCTAGGAATTGATGAATACACAGTTGACCCAAACAGATAAAAGTTTCTACCTGACCTCTTGATGCTGATATTCTAGTTAAGAAGACTACTAATAAATAATCAAATGAAACATAAAACATAACACGAAGTAGTTGTAAGTTCTGTAGGGAGAAAAGAAAGCATATTAATGTCTAGCTCAGAAGTGGCAAACTACGATCTGTGGGCCAAATCTGGCCCGCTCCCAGTTTTTGCAAATGAAGTTTCATTGGAACACAGCCATGTTCATTTGTTTATTGATTGTCCATGGCTACTTTCTGGCTACAGTGATAGAGCTGAGTAATTGAGATAGAGACACTGTGGCCCATAAAGCCTAAAATATTTACTACCTGGATTTTTATAGAAAACATATTCTACTCTTGGTCTAGAGGAAAAGAGGATTAGTAGGAGCCACATAGAAACTGAGTTTCCCTTTATCTTCCCCTCTCATTTAGTGCCTCATTTTTCCCCTCTCTTATTTCATCTTCTATTCACTCTCCTCCTCTCTTTCTCCTTCTCTTCTTTTCTTCCTTCCTTCTTTCTCCCCATCCCCCTGTTTTTTTTTTTTTTTGAGACAGTGTCTCGCTCTGTCGCCCAGGCTGGAGTGCAGTGGTGTGAACTTGGCTCACTGCAAGCTCCACCTCCTGGGTTCACACCATTCTCCTGCCTCAGCCTCCCGAGTAGTTGGGACTACAGGTGCCTGCCACCACTCCCAGCTAATTTGTGTGTGTGTGTGTGTGTGTGTGTGTGTTTGTGTTTTACTAGAGACGGGGTTTCACTGTGTTAGCCAGGATGGTCTCGATCTCCTGACCTCGTGATCTGCCCGCCTTGGCCTCCCAAAGTGCTGGAATTACAGTCGTGAGCCACTGCGCCCCCGCCCCCACCCGCCTGTTTTTTGATCTGAAATATTCTTTCTCTTTCAATCTTCTCCACTTACGGAGAGAGTATTGAATTCCAGAAACTGGAAGTGACTGCCAGAGTAAGGTCGCCCAGGAGTGGCTGTGAGGGGAAAAACACCTCATCATTGGCGTTCTCCCTGCATCGTTCACCAAGTACCCAGCAGATTGTTAGGGGATGAGAGTAGACAAGAGATATAAAAAACAGGAACAGCACCTAGTACAGTGTCTGGCACGTAATAAATGGTCAATGAAGCTTAGTTGGTTTAAAGAAAAAAAAAGCCCCAATCTAATTGCGGAGGCAAACAAACAAACAAACAAACAAAAAACTCATAATCTGAATACCAGAAACTAATCAGAGCCTTAGAGATTGGAGATTGGTGTTTTTCAAGGAAGCAGCAGCATTGGCCTAGACATCCACTCCTGCAACTCAACACTCCTCCCTGCATCATATCTACCTCTGAGCCCACTTTAAAAACTGCTGACTTAAGCCAGTATCTTATTTCAAACGGGGTGGAAATTGAGTCTCAGAGAAGAGGGTAACTTGCCCAAGGCTGCCTGCCCAGCAAGGTCAGGGGAAGATGTAGGGGAGCCAGGATTAGAACCCAGGCATCCTAGGTTCCCAGTGAAACCCTCTTCTCACTCTAGTACTCTGCTAAGTAACCATGGAAATGTGGTATATCTTTTGAAGGACAAAAAACACTTATATTCCCTCCAAGCTATAGGATTTAAGAAGGGGCTCATGTCATCAGGAAAAGCTTCCTAGAAGAGGCAGGGCTTAGGTGGGACTTGAACTAAGTCCAAGAGGCAGAAACAGGCAGAGGAACTGCTGAATTCCAGTTGAGAAGACTAATAATAAATAATCAGATGAAAAAAAGCTGTAAAGACAGCAGTAAGTTTCCCAACCTGTCGAAATTGGACTGACTGTGGTCATAGGTTCAATTCTGGATACAAAGCAAAAGCAAGACTAGGGAATTAGGTTAGATCTAGTTAAGAGAGAATCTTGGGCTTTTAATTAAGATGTTTGGACTTGATCCTGTAAGTCTATAGTCACAAACAGGTGTACTTGTCAACACATGGATATGTTCTTATATTTGACCCTCACAGGGCTAGAGTGGAAGAGAGAACATTGGTCAATACTTTAAATAGGAGAGATTTCATATATCTGTATTTCCTCCTGGCTTATCCTGAGAAAACAAGTGACCCAGCATCCCAAAGATCTCATTCCTACATGGAAGCTCTCTGCTGTCCTTCCAGACTGGGACCTGTGCCTACGATTTGTCACCGTATTCCCTTTTTAGACTCTACACCTGGCCACATCATTACTTTGTGTTTACTGCCTGGACTGTGGGTTTTTGAGTTTGCATTCTCTGCAGAAGTGGTGATGTGCTAAACATTCGTCATCGTTGACAAGATGAAATCAATGTTATGGGCTGTTTATTTGCTCATCAAACATTTATTGAGCATCTCTTTCCTGCAAAGGTTTAGGAAGGGGAGGATTGAGTTCAGAAGCTGAATTAGGAGGCTGGTCCAGTCAGATGAGACAGGATGAAATCTACTTAGAAATGGAACCATCAAGATGGAGAAGAGGTTGGTCCCTTCTCCCTCTCTCCCATTAATCCTTTTCTTAAAGAAAAGGCTTCCCCATCCCATTTCTGTAGAATCAGATGTTTATCCCTTTAGACCCATTCACCTGGTTGCTTTTATATTGTATTCATCTAAAAGGGATCTGTCCTCTTTCATTCTCATGTTTTTCTTTTTTTTTCTCTTCTCTCTCCCATTTTGTCAAGCAAACACATCCCATCTGGTCCCCATTCCCCACAATTCACCCCCTGCATACAGAGTAGATGGTTCTGAACTTCCAAGGGTGGGTGTGTGCCTTCACAGACCTGCTGAGAGCAGACCAGGAAGAGCCAGGCTGGCAGCGTCAGCTCAGTGAACTGCCTTTTCAAATCAATACGACTGCTTTGTTTCCATCTCTGCATTTGACTGCAGCATTCTTGCTCCTTCTGCTCCCCAGCACACACTCTCTCTCCTGCATTTCACTCCCACCCTCACAGCCCACCCTCTCTATCACCTCTCCAGTGTGTTCCCCAAAGGCCCAAATGTCTCTCCACCCTTCACACACATTACAGCGTGATTGCTCTCAGAGTAATGAGAAGCCGAATTTGGGAAGTTGACTTCCTGGGAAACGGTTCCTATGTTAAAAACAAAGGAAAACAAAACCCACCAAAAAGAAATCAATGTAGGCAGGAACAGGAGAGGGTGTTTGCAGTAGTATGTATGCAGTCGTATGTATGCAGGAGGAGGCATGAAGATGTGGTCTATACGTTTGGTTTCCTGCCATTAACTAGCTGTGGGACCTTGGGCAAGCCTTGATTTCCTTTTTCATAACATAAAGCAGCTGCATTTCATTCTCTTTAAGGACCATTTAATTTAAGATATTCCACAGCACTTGAAGGAAACCTCACCCTGACATTTCTGATGGGTTTTCTTTTCAATCTATACCTGACATGTAAATGGTGATGCCAATGACACATAATAAATGTGCACACCAAGAGACTTTTACCCATACATGTCAGCCTTAGCAAGAACAACCTCCCTGGAGATCAAGCAAGTCTCAGGTGAGATTCAAAAGAAGAACATCCTGACTGCATGAAATCTTAGTAGTTCTTAAGGAAAACCCTTTCTCTTCTCTATGGGTCATCAGGAATAAGATGCACATCAAACCATGTTGTGAGGCTGCACCTCCTGAAGATAGAAGGCTGGATTGGATGATACCTTTAGGCCAGTGTCCACCTGAGGAAAGTATTGATAATCTCACAGAAAGCAGATTTTAGGTTTAGAGAAGTCTGAGCACCCTGCATGGCACTTGAAAGGTGTTCGTTAAGTACCTGTTGAACGAATCACTGATATTGGATAGGTGTCCATTAGGTACTGTTGATCCAATCACTGATATTGGATAGGTGTCCAGTAAGTACCTGTTGAATGAATCACTAATATTGGGTAGGTGTCCATTAAGTACCTGTTGAATGAATCACTAATATTGGATAGGTGTCCATTAGGTACCTGTTGATCCAATCACTGATATTGGAAAGGTATCCAGTAAGTACCTGTTGAGTGAAAGTCACCGATAGAGTGTGTCATACAATGCCTGAGTTAGAAGGGCCCTTAGAGATCATTTAAAACTTCCAACTTTCTGCGCAGACTTACTGAGGTCTGTGGATGGGACGAACCTTGACTCAGATCACATAATGAATTAGAAACCTAGCTGGGCCCTGAGCTCAGGCCTCCTGACTCCCAGATCAGTGCTTGCTGCACTCACCAGCTCTCTTGGCATCTAACCACATAACTTGGCTCCAGCAGCCTTACGTTAACAGTTTCCAAAGGCCAAAGGCCCTTCTGGGTTTTCTATACATTATCTGAGCCTTTGAGGGGACATTCAGCTGGTGCCTTCTCTCCTCCTCCTAAGCTGGCTGTTTCTGTCGGTCTCAGTCAGGAGAATATTATAATCTTTCTCCCTGCTCTCCAGCAGTACACGGCCACCCCATCACTCACTCTAACAGACCCTGCTGAGCTCCCACAGTATATCTGGAAGCCATTTTCTGTTTGGAAGTCAGTGGCGGTCAGCCAACATTTCAGTAATATTTGCTTTCCTAAGGCTTAGACAAATCAAATCCATTCACTTCCTCAGACTCGCTCTCTCTTGTCTGGCACAATGTCCCCTCATCCAAGGCGAGCCAAGATTGAGCATGATTCTTTCTCTCTATTCCCCTCCCCCAACCCCTCCATAAAGTGCAAGTTTCTTCCTTATTTCACCAGTAGAGAATTATAGTCCAAGACAAATCCTGTGATTCTTGGAAGAAACGTAAGAAAACACTTAAGTCTACCTTCCTGGTTGCACAGGTGCAGAGACCAAGTTCCAGAGATTTAGGGATGTCAGTTGCCCCAAGTCTTGCCTCTATAGTGGTAGCGGAGGCTAGAATTGGGGTATTTTCACTTAGCCTAGTTCAGTGTCAGCTAAACTCATGGCATGCTCTAGTTTATCCTCCACAAATAACCTTGCTTCTGACTTTATCTTGCCCTTGTTGAATTCCTAGGGCTGGGGTCTGATTAGGAAGGAGCATGAGAGTGTGTCTGGGTAATCTTAGGCACACTACTTCAATTCTCAGTTTCCTTGCCTGTGGAGTGATGACTTAGTTTCCCCATTGTGCTGACAACATGGTGTTGTGAAAACCGAATGAGGTAATGTCCCCCTCAATTCGAAGGTGCTAGAAATATGCCTGCTCCTGCTGGTTGGCACGACTGGCCTTCTTCCTTGAACAGGAATTTTCATTAGTTCAAAGTTGTGTTTATTCTATAATGAGCATTCGGGGCATCCTGGCAAGGAAGCAGGTATGATATTTTGAGGCAAAGGATCTCTTTCAGGAAACCTTGCATTCATCTAACTACCTACTGTGTGCTGGGCCCCCTCCCAGCAGGGAAGCAGCCTTCTTCTCAGACTGCATTTAGAGCTGCCTCTGTCAGGGAGTGTATGGGCTAGAAATAGACCAGGCATTTCCTTTGGAGTTTCACAAAAATGGATCCTTTGGGTCAAAGGCGTCTTAATCTGCAAAACACAAGCTGTTTGCCTGACTTGAGGCCTCAGCAGACTTCCTAGACTTGAAGGGGCTTTGGTATGGAAAATGGTTTGTGTTTTGAAGATTAAGTGTCCTTTCATCCAAAAGATGCAATATATATGTTTTTTCTTAGGCTCCCAATGAAACACTTTGTTCCTTTCTGACTTAAAACCTGCAAGCTTCCTTTCTTATGCATAGATGGATTAAGTTAGACTGCACAGTCACAGCCTATGAGATAGAAAGAACTTCGGTGAATACTCAGTGCCCCCTCGTTTAGGACAAGCCCTTCTCTCCTACTCCAAATATAGGCCATTCATCCCCACAAATGAATTAAAATAATACATATGGGAGTGTTTTAAGACTACAGACTTTTGGACCTCACCTCCAGAATTTCTGATGAAATCTGGAGGGGGAAATTTATTTTATTTTCTTTTAAAATTAAAAAAATTAAAAAAACTTTTTTTTTTTTTTTTTTTTTTTTTTTTTTTTTTTTTTTTTTAAGAGTCTCACTCTGTCACCCAAGTTGGAGTGCAGTGGCATGATCTTGGCTCACTGCAACCTCTGCCTCCCAGGCTTAAGCGATCCTCTCACCCCAGCCTCCCGAGTAGCTGGGGCCACAGGCGTGTGCCACCATGCCTGGCCAATTTTTTTGCACTTTTGGTAGAGACAGGGTTTTGCCATGTTGCCCAGGCTGGTCTCAAATTCCTGAGCTCAGACAGTCCACCTTCCTCAACCTCCTAAAATCCTGGGATTATAGGCATGAGCCACTACACCCTGCCAGAAATTCACTTTAAAGTCAGAGACTGCTTGAGACTCACAAACCACACTAGATTAAAGGCACATAGCTTGGGGACCAGAGTCCTCAACCCAGTAGCTGACAGTTTAATGTGAATTAAGAGCCTATGCTTTGAATAGATCTAGCATCAGTCCCAGCTTTGCCTCTTACTATTAATGATGTGACTTTCAACAAGTTACTTTGCTTCACTGACCCTCAGTTTTCTTATCTATAAAATGGGAATATTAATATTACCTAGTGTATCTGTTAGCTATTACCATAAACTTGTTATATAACAACCTCTCTCTTCCCACCACCCCGCCCAATTCATTGGCTTTAAACAGCTGACACTTGCAGCTCATGCATCAGTAGGGCAGCTAGGGCCAGCTGACCTAGGCTCACTGATGTAGGCTGGACTGCTCTTGCCTGCAGTTCAGTGGTGGGGCTCTACTCTAAACTTGGCTTGACTGAGGCATGTTAGCTGGAAAGCCTGCTCTGCATGTCTTTCATCCTCCCTCTGAAACATCAGGCATGTCCTTGTGACAGTAGCAGGAGCACAGAGGTTAAGTAGAGACTCACAAGGTCTCTTGTGTACAGCCTCAGAACTGACACGCCATCACTTCTGCCTCATCTTACTGAACAAAGAGAGTTATGAAGATGAGCCCAAATTCAGGGAAAGGGGAACAGACTCTACCTCATTAGTAGAAGGGCTAAAAAGTACATGACAGAGTGCCTAATGATAGGGAGGGGTGACGTGTTGGCGCCATTAAAGTAATCCACCACAACTATCCCAGGTAATGTCTACAAAGTTCTTGACACAGCTCCTGTCATACAGTGATTGTTTGCAATTTATTTTTGTCATTAGTAAATTATTATTAATATCATAAGGACTAAAAATAGTGGCTAGAATGGTTATATCCAGAGTTCCTGAATCTAGCAACACAGGTAGGAAAATAGATCCTCGGAGTGGTGACGTAGCCTTCTGAAAATCACACAGATGGGGCTGGTTGGGCCCTTAGAAATCAGACAGTGCATGGCTTTTTATTCAGAGTTTCAAGATAACAGGTTCTAGCTCATCAGGAGGCTTGTCCCTGCAACAATAGTAAGGCATTTCTTAGAGTTCAGCGATGGCCTCAGCTGACTCTGCCAATCTTCCTCCCCAGCTCGGATAGTGGCTCTTACCCGTTAGTATATAACATTCACCTGGAGAATTTACTAAAAGTGCAGATCCCTGTACACTTCTTACTAGAGAGATTATGATTCAGTAGGTCTGGTGAAGGGTCCAAGAGGTTGAATATTTATTAAGCATCCCTGGTGATTTTGACCAAAGTGGTCTGTAGAATACTCTTTGTGAAACCTCAGATAGTGTCAAGGGGATGGAAATAGTGAATTTCTTGTATCTTTGTATCTTTGGTTGATTCTCACATTAGTAAAGCTGGAGGTCCTGGGCGGAATGGCAGCTATGCAATCAATGGAGGCCTAGAAAAAGCTAGGAAGAGAGACTGGTAAAGGATTAAGACAGACTTCATCATCTACCATTTTTACAAACAAACACTCATGACCGCAGGAACACCCCCAAACCAGTACCATAGAAGGAGCCAATTAGATTATACTGGACCCCCCATGTTATATATGGATGCAGATGTTGTTGACAAATTGCTGTTATTTCTTTGGGCTCTGTGTGTTGCTAGCAACAGCGAACCAAGCTGAAATTGTCTTAAGGCAAGAAAAATCCAAAACCCAAAACAACAAAATCATGTGATTATCTTATGTAACTAAAGCTTGTGAACAGAGTTGGGCAGCAGGTTGCTCCAGAGTTTCTCTAGTCTCATCTTAGAACAAGTCTTGGTCCTGCCTTTCCAAGCCTCCTCCTCATAGTGATAAAATGGCTGCCAACACTCCAGCTTCTCATCCCTTTAGGTTCAGGTCTGGTAGCAAAGCCTTGCTTTCTTGGTCCTTGGGGTCTTTTACATTTTACTTCTTTAAGTCAAATCGTGGACTGATCCTCAAACTATCCATCACACTATAAGAACTGAATGTGGGAAAGCAATAGAACTCCAAGTAAAAATTGATGACTGTTTTTTGTTTGTTTGTTTGTTTGTTTTGAGATGGAGTCTCACTCTGTCACCCAGACTAGAGTGCAGTGGCACCATCTTGGCTCACTGCAACCTCCGCCTGCCGGGTTCAAGCAATTCTCCTGCCTCAGCCTCCTGAGTACCTGGGACTACAGGTACATACCACCATGCCTGGCTGATTTTTTGTATTTTTAGTGGAGACAGGATTTCACCATGCTGGTCAGGCTGGACTCGAACTCCCGACCTCGTGATCCCCCCACCTCAGCCTCCCAAAGTGTTGAGATTACAGGTGTGAGCCACCACATCCAGCCTTGATGACTGTTAAGAAGGGAAAACAGGCCCCTGAGAGGGAAATAGGAAAGGTCAATCCCCTTTTTTGCATGCCAGTTTTTATGTTAAACGTAAGGATATAGAATTGTGTTAGAACCTGGGCCTTACCTCTAGGATGCTCATCATTCAGTCTCAGAAACATAAATGTCAACCATGGAATGAGATGGAAACACAAAGAAGAATGGACAATGTCAGCAAAGTCCCAAATATGGGAGGGTTCACTCCTACCAATGTTCAAATAAAGGCTTCCAGAGAAGATACTGGAGATGAATTGTCAAGGAACAGTAAATATTTGCCCTTTAGTACCTAGAGACATGGAGGCATTTCTGAGAATTTGCAAAACCTTAAGGCAACTGTAAGATGTTTGGTATGCTGGAGGGAAGAGCATGGGGGAGTGGATGGTAGTGAGGTGAGTTTGGAAAGTAGGCAGGGTAGAAATAAAGTGCGTTGTTAAAGAATTTGGATTGTATCCTGAAGGTGATGAGGAGGTAAAGATCAGTCTTAACAGGGAAATTAAAGAGCTCTGGTTTAGCAAAAGGCAGAGAAAGAAAATGGTGAGCACTCCTAGTGTCTTTTCCAATTCTGAGACATGTGGAAAAGGTTAAAAAATATTGTCACCCTCTGTAATATATTCACATCCCTCACTGGTGGACCAAGGATGTGCTTCTGTGTGGGAAATAAATTTTTCTCTATGAAAGTGAAGAATTATAAGAAAGTATAAGACTGGAAGCCCAGCTTGGGGCCTGTGGCAGGAGTTTAGAGCCAAGTCTACTTCTCATCCAAGTAGAACATTAAATAGGTATAACTGGCTGGTGGATTCAAAAGCCAGATTACATAGATTTGGATCCTGCTGCTGCCTCACACTAGCTTTGAGACCATGGGTAAATTTCTAAAACGTTCTGGCTTTTTTTTAACCTATGAAATAGGAATGATAATCATATCTTCTTCAGATGCTTGTTTTGAGGGCTCAGTGAATTATGCATGTTTTATTAAAATAATTTACCGGTGTTACCTTCCTGACTGTTCATTTTCTCATCACTGGAATGAATAATATAAATCTTTGTCCTGTGTATGTTAAAAGTGGCCGAGAGATCAAATGGGAGCTTAGTTCCTTGGCAGCATGAAGTTTTGCTGGAATGCAAGGATGGTGTGAGGAGAGCCTTGAGAGAGTGGGAAGAGGCAGAATGCTCGATCTCCAAACTGAACCTGCGATTGCCAGCCCAGACACATCCAGGACCTGCTTAAACACTCATGTGTCCCCTGCCTTCTTTCTTGGATTCTATGATTGTCACAGACAAGTGACAGCTGTTGCTGTACTTTTAGTTCATCATTTAAAAGGTACCCTGTGAAAGGATGACAACATTGCAGGAGAATTAGCTGAACCCAGGTAGGTTCTATACAAATGAATCCACCAAGAACTTTTCAGCTGATTTCAGTAGGGACCTGCTGGAAACATCAGGCCAAGGGTCAGAACTTTTGATGAGTAAATACTGGAATTTGGATTCAAACACAAAACTTAAATGTTTTATCTATTTGCTCCACTGAATGTTAAGAATAATTAACCCCAGAGAAGAACTCAGAGCCACTAACTCACCAGAACAATCTGTTTCATTATTGAGCCACTATATCTTGAGCACTTGTGTAGTGCCAGGTTCTATCTTTGACATCTATTTCTGCCTCCAAGTCTGCCTCTAAGCTCTTCAATATGCCTCCATGGGGAGAACAAACTTTTCATACTCTACATTTCTCACTCATTTTTTCTTATTCATTTTAGTGGTGGGTTTTTATGATTCCATGCTTTTGCTCACACTGGTCTCATGACCTGGAAAACTTTCTCTTTGGGTTTTTTTGTTTGTTTGTTTTTGTTTTGTCCTTTTAGCTGGCACATCCTTATTTGAACCATTAGAGCCCAAGTCAAATCTCAGCTCCCCTGAGAAGGCTTTTTGAACTGGCTCTGTTTAAGTTACTTCTTCCTTCCTTTGCTCCAACAACATTGTTCAGGTCTCTGATACTCAATCTATTGTTTTGTAATTTGGGTCTTACAGATTTATCTCCCTTATCAACCTATGGCTCCCTAAAGTAATGGACACTTTCTATTTAATTACCAAGTGTCTGGTCCAGAGTTTGGCTGCCCTATCCCAGACTCCATTCCACTCTCTCAATAAGTGCTAATTATCTTTCTGTCCCATATTTTATTATTTAATTCTAGGATAGACGTATCCTAGAATTAAATATACTAAAGTTTTTCCATCAAGAAAAATAAAATCTTCCATTGACTGTTGGCTTCCCTCTCTGGTAGGGAGAAAGGAGAGCCATTGGCTCTTCTGTTCTTCTGCTGTTTCCATCTTAGCCAAGTACTTTATACTCTATATCTCCATTGACTCACATCCTATTCATGCCTTAATCTCTTTCAATGAATCTTCTGTTTCCATCATGCTGTTGACAACTGTCAGCTACCTCTGTATTCTTTATTATTATTATTATTATTATTATACTTTAAGTTCTAGGATACATGTGCACAACGTGCAGGTTTGTTACATATGTATACATATGCCATGTTGGTGTGCTGCACCCATTAACTTGTCATTTACATTAGGTATATCTCCTAATGCTATCCCTCCTCCCTCCCCCCACCCCACAACAGGCCCTGGTGTGTGATGTTCCCCATCCTGTGTCCAAGTGATCTCATTGTTCAATTCCCACCTATGAGTGAGAACATGTGGTGTTTGGTTTTCTGTCCTTGTGATAGTTTGCTCAGAATGATGGTTTCCAGCTTCATCCATGTCCCTACAAAGGACATGAACTCATCCTTTTTTATGGCTGCATAGTATTCCATGGTGTATATGTGCCACATTTTCTTAATCTAGTCTGTCATTGATGGGCATTGGGTTGGTTCCAAGTCTTTGCTATTGTGAATAGTGCCACAATAAACATACGTGTATATGTGTCTTTATAGCAGCATGATTTATAATC